>NW_027397064.1:64191693-64580646 GCF_003265705.2 Callorhinus ursinus | reverse complement strand
CTTTCTTTCTTTCTTTCTTTCTTTCTTTCTGATTTTATTTATTCATTTGAGAATGAGAGAAAGAGAGCACAAACAGGGGAGGGGAAGAGGGAGAAGCAGACTCCCAGCTGAGCAGGGAGCTCGATGAGGGGCTCAATCCCAGGACCCAGAGATCATGACCTGAGCCACCCAGGTGCCCCCATACTTTTTCTTTAGATCTTCTACTTTGTTGTTGGAAGCTTTCATGGCATCTTCCCTGGAAGTCCCTTTCAGCTGATTCCAGGCATCCCACTTGGCCTTGCCTTTGAAATCCAGCAGCCTAGGCTGCTCTGTGTTTGTGCCACCCACAGTTCCTTGTTCATAGTGGCTGTAGGTGAACAGCATCTCATCATCTGCTGGCTCGGTCTTGAGGTGCTTAGCATCCTCAGCAGTTTTGTCAAACTCAGCCTGAGACATGCCGGCAGGGTTGCAATGATTCCAGGGAACCCTGCATTTTTATTATTTATATTTGTCTGATAAAACTTTGTCCATCTCTTTATTTTTAACCTTCCTTAAACCCCTTAAGGATGTTGATAGTATAAGGCATAGAGTTGGGTTTTACTTTGTGAATCAATCTGAAAATCTGTTTAATAAGTAAATTAACCTCATTGACATACATTGATATGACTAATATGTTTGGTCACATCAGTAATGAACTCTTATTTTTTTTATATTTACTGTACATATTGTAATAGTTACTATGATTCACCATGTGGTCTGTTTCCTTGCCTTTTTTTTTTTTAAGGGGTCTGGAGTGGACAGAGTATTTAATTTGGTTTAGGAAAATTTGTGGTTTTTCTAATGATTACCTTTATTACCTTAGTCCCTTTATTCCTTATTTAGGCTTCTACTATTTGATTTGCCAGCTTAAGATGATATCTTAAGATGATAAGTATTCAGAAAATGTGTTTCATTTTTTTCCTTCCTTTTCCTGTTTTTCCTCCCATTTACTTAGCTATATTTTTAAATTCTGTCAGAATATTTAACAGGTACATATTCTTTCATCTCTTTGCCCCACCTTTATTATAGTCTTAAGTCTATAATTAAATATTTATATTAAATATCTTCAGTGCTCACCAAAGTTCCTTTTGTTGAAGTTTTTCAATTCGTATCCAGCTGGCTTAAGCTCTTCCTCTAGTCGATTCCTCAGGGAAGGCTCATGAGGATTGTATTCTCTGGATTGTTACATGTTTAAAGTTGTTTTCTATCCCCTGATTCCCCATGCAAAGGTGAGATATTGGAGAGGCTCACTGAGATTTCTGGTTTGAGAATAGCTTATTCTGTTGGGCAGAGAAGTACAATTTCCTCTTGGTGGAGAAGCAAGTTGGTGTATCTTCTTTGGTTTATTAGTTCTCCTTAATCTCAACACCTGCTGCTCCCTTTACCACCTAGCCTCCAAGGGATGCGCCCACCAAGAGCCCTCCCTTTCCCCCAGAGGCTATACCTTTTTCGGGACTGTTGCTTCTGCTCCTGTGCACTTTTCTGCCCCTTCCTTTCAGTTCTCCACGGGCCAGTGCTCTGATCTAGCAGGTCTTATCTTTATTCCCGGCATTTCTCCAGTCCATGTGGAACTTTCTCCTCCTGGGAGTGATGTTATATCGTTGTGGGTTCTGTTGCTGTTGTACCCCACTATCTTCTCCTTGTTTTTCATCTGGCCTAGGCCCTGGAGTGGTTCTCCAGCTTTGGATGCTTAGACCCTACTTCCATGTAAATTGATATTTGTCACAATCTCTGTCTCCCAGTCATGTGGTAGGTAGGGGTTATGGCTAGTTTTATTTGCTCCCTTTTGGGATCTGTGTGGTTTTGGGGAAAGTGAGCAGAGATTTGAATTTAGGCAATCACCATCATCCTATGGGAACTCAAAGGGCAACAGACACCACTTTTTTATTTCAGTAATTTGAGTTGAATTGTGTTGTAAGAACTTTGAGGGCACACCTAATACATTATCAGGCATATAATAAGGGATGGAGGAATGTATTAATAGATACTATAATTCACTTTAGCAAAAGAAATTATGGAGGAACTACTCTAATATTTATGGTAAAATAATCATGCCTAAATTTTATTAGTTGCTAACTCAGTGGCTTAATTGTTGCCAGTCTACCAGTGATATATTATGGAAGTTAAATACAGAAATTGTTTCATGCATTTTGATAAAATTCTGAGAGACAGAGTGAGGTGAGCACAAGTCAGGATAGACAACATGGGAGAGGTGATTTTTTTTCCTAATAATGAATGAGGCTAGATGAAACTTTTAGGTAAAGAAAACAATAAGCTATGCATTGTATTTTCTTTGGTTAAAAAATTACATATATTAAGCTCTCTACTTTTAGCTACTTGGAAAGATGTCATATAAGAAAAAAAAATCCTGGGTGGCTCAGTCGTTAAGCGTCTCCCTTCGGCTCAGGTCATGATCCCGGGGTCCTGGGATCGAGCCCCACATCGGGCTCCCTGCTCAGTGGGGAGCCTGCTTCTCCTTCTCCCACTCCCCTGCTTGTGTTCCCTCTCTCGTTGTGTCTTTCCCTGTAAAATAAATAAATAAAATCTTTAAAAAAGAAAAAAAAGAAAAAAATCCATGAAACCTCGCCAATGATTTTGATCAGAGAATGTTGGCAGACTGAACCAAGTATCTGATAAAGTAAATGTTGCCAAATAATTTCAACGCTTATAGTAGATGGTTTCTTAAACTTAATTGTGTGGCTCTGTGAGGACACAAAAATAAAGTAAATCAGAAAAGATAAATCAGTACCACTTTCAGGGGATGGGACTGACAGTAGCTCCCATCTTTCTCGAGAGCAGAAGTTTTTATGGTGGTGAGCATACTCCGTATCTGTGCTGTCCAATGATGGCTACCAGCCACATGCGGTGAATGGCCTGAGCAACTCAATTTTTAACTTGCCTATTTTAATTACTTCATGTAGCCACCTGTGTGGTTCATGGCTACTGTACTGGGCACTTGCAGGTATCCAAAGAGACATTCATGAGCTCAGGCTTGAAGTTATCTTATATGGGGGAGATAAAAGAACAGAAGAGAAATTTGGGTGGCATGAGGAAGTGAGGATTTTCTGTCTGTTATCTATCTATCTGTTTATCGATTTATCTATCATCTATGTATCTATGTATCTATCTATCTATCCATCTATCTGAGAAAGAGCAAGGGACTACTTTTTCATAAGGAAAAAAAGAGGAAATGCTATTTTCTACTCTTAGGTGAGCTCAGAACTACTTGTTGTAAAGTTTTGAGTCTTTTCAGTTGTTGCCTCTGCAGCTTTGTAGCAGACTATGATATCCACCTTTGTTTAACTCTTTGCCAACGTGGTTGGTTGAGTATGTTGGAACTAAGTTAAGGAACACATATATACTCACACGAAACACACACCAAATCCATCCCCATATTTGTCCTGAAGTTAAGCCAAGAGCTATCTAGAAATTTATTAACCAGACCTGTAGTTTACTGGTTTGTTCGACTGTTGAAGGCCTAGGTTTCTTGGATTCAGGACTCAAGCTGCCTGAGTTTCAATTCTGGATCTCCCATTTATTAGAAGTGTGACTCTTGGAGACATACTTAACTTTTGTATTAGTTTCCCCATGGGGTTGTTATGAAGGTTAAATGAACTCATAGTTGTGAAATATATAGAATAATGCTTTACACTGCTTATTGAACAAGTTAAATTAAAATTAATTAAAGATTAGATGCTACCAGTATTCATGACTTTTTCTCATTTAATTTTCTCATTCATCAGAGCTTGTTCAAATACCTGTCATGTGGTAGACATCAGAAACACCATCAGGTGACTGGCCAGGTTGGTACTGATTTAGTAGGCTTCATATGTGATGGGCTCCATGTTCAGGGTCTCAAGATGGTAGCACAAGCTCATTGTTCTCTACTGCCAGGCAAATAGAGAGCGGAAGAAGTGTTGAGGCTTTTAGTGAGATGAGTTTGAAATAACTGCAAATAGGAAAAACATGTCTGATTTTGCCACGAAATACCTTCCAGTTTAGCAATTCTGAGACAGATCTGTTTGCAAAATCTGAGTAGGTACCTAGGTTAGGCTGATAGCATACTCAATATTCTGTTGCTAAGGTTCTAAGCCTATTCGTGGTATCTATTTTTAGAGTGTACAAGAATGAATCAGAAGCCTATGATTAATTATTAATGATTGTGAAATAACCCTGTTGGATGATAGAATGTAGAAAGTTTTAATAACAGCTGCTTTGAGGATTACTTTTAACAGATACATAAAAGGATTTTTGAAGATATATTTTACCTCCTTGGAACATTGCTTGTTTTGAAGTAATTTTCTCTTTAAATGTCTATGGTATAATCCTATCTTGAAAAGAAAAGACCATGGCAATGAGAGGCTCCAAGAAGATTAATTATAACTCTTTATTTATTAGCATGTAAACTAAATCCATAACATTTATGTATGTCTAACAGCCTGTCAGATTAAAAGAAAACTTTTTTTTTCAGTGTGGTGTGCTTTTTAGTGTCTATAATAATTAGTGATATTGATCATTTACTACTTCCAGGCTCTGTTCTCAATCAGTTACATAGGTGAGAAAACTCAAGGGTGGAAAAGTTAAATACCTGGTCATGGTCACACAGATAGTAAGGATGGATTTGATCCTGAGCAATCTGACTCAAGAGCTTGTACTCTTGACCCTGATTTCTTTTCTAGTTCACATAAAGGACCCACCATACATCACTAAACAAGGCCATGGGAAGTTATATCTTGTATGGATTTCATTCTTCCACATCCTACTATAAGCATTCATTTGTTTAACAGTCACTGAACACACACTAAGCTAATGATGGGTGCGCTTTATTGAGTGTTTATTGGCTAATGGTTTAAATGTGTCATCTTATTTAACCCTTGTAGCTACCCCATGACATAACTTAGAGACCTTAAACGGCCATGTGTTGCGGCGAGCCCAGAGGCAGGAGTTCAATGCAGGTCCCCCGACTCCAGGGCTAATGCTCTTCAACAACTTCAACACGTTGCAGGCAGCGGATTGTGCTCAGTGCTGTAGAATATGGACGTTGCTCAAATCACAAACCCTTTGAAGAACTTGGAATGCAGGTATGCTGGTAAGATATGCATGCAAATAACTGTGCAGAAAGTTGTAAAGGTTAGAGATACTCTCCTCCCCAGCTCATCAGACACAGCAATCACCTTTGATAAAACAGGAAAGACTACATAGAAGAGGATATCTGAGCTGATTAAAGAAAGAAAGTGAAATTTGGAAAAGGAATGATTTAGGAAATCAAGTTCAGATAGTGAGAACTAGCAGTAGGCATATGTAGTGATTTTGAAATAAGAAAAACAGTTTTATTATTAATAGGCCTGTTTCCATTTTTAAAACATAGCATAAGGATTTTATTTCCAAAGTTGGTTTATACTGTCCTTCATTTGTTTAATAAGTATATACTGAGTATCTACTGGGTATAGGATATTGCTGATGCCAGCATTGAAGATAGCCAATGTTCTAAGAGACAGAGCTTAGGGCCTAGTGAAGGAAAAGCTCTTGGAGCTTATGGCCTAGTGGAGGAAAGGCTGACCAAAAAAAAAAAAAAAAAAAAAAAAAGCCAAGTGAGGTGCACAGCCTGTGTAATGATGATAGTGCTCCCATGAAACTCCAAGCAGGGCAGGGGGATGGGGAGTCAGAGGCAGGGATAAGGCAGCTTGCTACTTCAAATAGGGTGATGAGAGAAGGTCTCACCAAAGAGGTGGCATATGATAAGAACCTGAAGAGGTGAAAGGGCAAGTGTAAAACCACATTTTAGTGCATGTCACTTTAAGAACTTCATACCTGAGGGCATGTGCCAGATAGCTTACTTTTACTCACCATGCCTCATCCCCCAGGATCTACTCTCTATGCATCTCCACCCTTCTTTTTTCTGCGCAAAGGTAGGCTATGAGGAGGATATCACCAAGCAACTTTGCACTTTGGCTTACAGTTAGGTTCAGCGGCTGAGAGGTCTGGCATGAGGTCAGAGGGAGAAGAGAGTGAAGTCTGAATATTTATGCCCTCCCTCTGTCTCCAAGTGGAGCCCTGAGTAATATGGGGCTGAAGGGAATCAGCTTTAGCCCTGTTTTGGGAAGTAAAAATGTGAAGCAATGAAAGATGCAATGATTTGACCATGGTATAGTGAGGGTGGTATAATTGGGGTAAGAATGGAAACTGCAAATATCTAACCTTTTGAAGCCTGTTGAAGTTAGCCCACCGAGAGGTAATATTTCTCTTTATAGACCCCTTTAAGTGCTGAGGACATTTACTGATCCTATAATTGAAAAAATACAGGTGCACAGGTGTACGTAGGGACACACACACCCCATTGCTTGCTGTTTCCAGGGGTTAACAAATTCCTTGAAGCTCTTCTACAGATTCTTGGATTCCCTAAGACCCTTGGCTCCATGGAAATGAGAGAGAGCTCCTATCTTTGGGTGATCTGGTAAAAAGAATCTCTCAGCAGCTAACACTTAACAATGCTTAATTTTATGGTTTCAGTGAAAAAAGTAAAATAAATATTTTCCACTGTAAGTTTGGAGACTAAATGAGGCTTTAACATGAGTTCCATGTCCAGCCATGCAAGAAAGTCATGCACTGTCAAGAAGCATTTTCAAAATTAATGCTCTATAGAGATTATATCTTTATTAGGAGCTATAATCTTTTATTCAAAGATACTAAATAAAATAGTCCAAGTGGACTTGTATTATTGAAACAATGGCACATAGGATATTTTGAGGCAGATAAAATGTTACCTGTTGTTGAGTAGAAATAGCTTGAAATATTACTGATACACTAGCCTGATAAAAAATTATAAAACAATTGAAATCACCCCCTCCTGTAGGGAGGGCGGCCTGAGTTCCTGGAGACTAGCAGTGCCATCAACCTTGTCTCTGAGTTCCCAGTGCTGTGTGCAGCACCAACCACAACGTGGGATCCCATCAGAAATTGATAGCTGTGAACTATTTCTATTCAGAGGAAAATTGTGTATTATTTATTGGTGAGAAGTGGATATGAATGGCTCATTTTTCTCTATTTAACAACATCTAGAGGAGGATTTAATTCAGGATATTATGAGAACGATGAAAGAATTTGTTGAGATGGACTGAACCACACTTGTGAGAACTTTAGGTATTTTCTATTCAGTTAACTTAGGCACACATACACACACACAGTGAAAAACAGTATGACTCTTTCAATGAAAATTTTAGCAGTATTCATAATTCACTAAGTCTGTGGCAATCTGTGATAACAGCAAGAGGAAATTAATATATTTACCTAAAAGTAAACCATGAAAAGACTTATCAGAGCCATTCAAAAAGTAATACAAATATATTCACGTAATTTTGCATTTGCTCCTTTACATCTTTTGAAAGCTGTGTGCAGAATTGATACAGAAGGAGAATAAAACAGTTTGTGGTAAATAATTGTTTCATGTGCCCACATCACTCTGACCTCTGGTTCCACTGGTACAGTGCCTTTCCTGACTCTGACCCTCTCACCTTGCTCTTATAAGGGTCTTTTTGAATATGTTGGAACCACCAGGATAATCTCTTCATTTCAAAAAAAAATTTTTAAAGATTTTATTTATTTATTTGACAGAGAGAGAGAGAGAGAGAGAGAGGGAGCCCAAGCAGGGGAAACAGCAGAGGGAGAGGGAGAAGCAGGCTCCCCACTGAGCAGGGAGCCCGACCTGGAGCTGGATCCCAGGACCCTGGGACCATGACCTGAGCTGAAGGCAGACGCTTAACTGACTGAGCCACCCAGGCACCCCTCACTTCAAAATTTTAAATTTAATCACATCTGCAGAGTCCCTTTTATCATGGAAGGTAACATAGGCACAGATTCGAGGAATTAGGATGTGGGCATTTTGGAAGGCCATTATTATGCCTACAGTACTAGAAGAATGACCTTCCTCCTTCATGTGCTATTGCTCTTTGAACCAGGACCTTAATTTCTAACCACACAATTACTAATCCTAATCTTTGTTTACATATTTATTAGTGAATAGATGAATAGAGTTTAGCTCTGTGTATTTATTCAAGAGTCCATTCCTTCATGTAATCAATAAACTGAGTCTTATGTCTGTTTTATTGAAAGTGTTGCTTCTTTTCAAGAAATTCAGTAAAATGTTAGCTGATTATTTTACACAGAAATTGCTCTAAGTTGCAAGGGTGAAATAATTGTTACTGTTGCTAGAGTTATTATTTGCTGTTTAACAGTAAGGACATTGAATTGTTTTTCTTTATGGGAATAGTTTGATGCTTAGAGTCTGACCTAAAAGAAGATTTTTCACATTAGGTGGTACCGGGGGCTATCTATGTAATCATTCATCATCAAACATTGCCTCAGATTGCAAGCAGTTGAAGAGTATTATGGTTTAATCACTTCATATTCTAAATGTAGTAGTCGGCTTTCCCTAGGAAAGACGATGCGGTTCAGAGAATGAAAACACCACTCAGCACTTTTTTTCCTTCCATAGTAAATGCAAAGAAAGGACTATGAATTGTAAGATCATCACTCTGTGGCAGCTATCTCTGTAATCTTAAAATGCCTATTCACCCATAATCAGCCTCATTCTCAAAAGGGATTTATAAAATGTTATAACTAGAAGAAAAATGGGAGATTATTTGGTTTCTCTCCCCTTTTTGTACAAATGAGGACCCTGTGACCCAAAGGGGAAATGACTTGCTCAAAGTCAAACAATTAGGGCACTAGACTTGACTTAATTTTTCTGACTTTCTGAAGTGGCTTCTTTTGAGCATATTTCCATTGAGAATATGCTTTGAACATTCGTGTGGAAACGGGACTGTGAGTTTTAGCATGATGCTGTGGCAGAAGTGACTTCTTGAAGACCTCTTGTCTCGTTTCCTGTTTTCCTTTCTGTATGACTGTTGCAAAATATTACAAATCTGTGTGTGTGTGTGTGTGTGTGTGTGTGTGTGTGTAAAATGCAAAAGGTACTCTGCTAGTGTCTCTTAGATATAACCACCAATGGTGCCTGTCTGTGAAACCTTGGGTAAAGCCATGGGAATTTTAACTGCAATATAAATTAGTATAAATGAGTGTTTCAGGCTTCTTACGAGAGAGTCATTGGTGTAAGTTGTGGAGGAAATAAAAAGGAGCCGAGACTTGATCATTGATGATCTGTCATGATGTAAGTGGCAACAACTCAGGGAAGTCAGGATATGTAAAGAAAGGAGTTTGTAAAACAGGGACAGAGGAGTGAAGAGATTTGCATGAATATACAGCTGAGCTAAGGCCAGGTCCTTTATACTGACCTGGTTTTAACTCAGCATCCAGCATCTCCTCTCTTGGATCCTTCTTTGTAGTGGCTGAAGATGTTTAAGCGGAGAAGTGACCTTATTGAAGTAGTTCTTTATGATATGTCATTTGCCAAACTGTGCTGAATGTTGTGGAGTAGAAAGTGGTCCAACTCAGGGTGACCGGTTTGGAGGTTAACAAAAGAGTGTAAACCCAGGCTGTGGGAACTTCCAACCACAGAATCTGTGAGAACGCCATCATCTGCAAACCACGCCCCCCCGCCCCCCCCCGCAACCCCGTCCTAGGCAACAGTAGAACTCTTCCTCCTCTAATCGAAGGTCAACCTCTCCTGTATTCTCAATGCCATTCATTCTCACTTCCTCAAGAATCTTACATTTTGGATCTTTTCCCTATCCTCTGCCATTGCTCCCTCCATCATTATCGGCACCTTCCTCTCAATATCTAGGCTAACTGCTCATACCTCCTCAATCATAAAAAATTAAACATGCTACTTTGCCTTTTAAAATTTCTCAATAAATTAGCAAATAACTCCAACTCCAGTCTGGTTTTTATTCTGACTTCTTCCACACAACTCTTCTTGCTAAGGTCAACCTGCTCTCCAAATCGATGGGTCAGATCATTTTCTGTCTTGATTTGCTTGACCTCAAAAGAGCTTTCAGCATGGTTTCCTATTCATCCCCTCTTGAGACTTTTCCTGCTTCTGGCTTTGATACCACCACATTCTCCCTACTTTTCTCATTCTTGAGTCCTAGTCCTTTATTTTTTCTTTTTTAATTTACCCTGTTTCTCTAGGCAATCATATTCTTTCCAATCACATCAATTGCCATCTTCACAGCAATAGGTCCCAAATTTTTACCGCTAGTCAGACCCATGTTCTTGAGATCAAGACATGCAGAGCCATTTGCTTAAGCAACAGATCCACTTCATATTTCAAAACTGAACTCGTGGTCTCTTCCTGAAAATGTTTCCACCCAAGTATGTCGATATACTAAGCCACCATCTGCCTGCATTTTCATGGAGGAAACCTGCGTGATCACAGGTCTTTCTTGACACTTTACTCCTCTACTCCCTGACATCCAATCAGTCACTAAGCCAGCTGATTCTGCTTCCTAAATACCTCAGATATGCCCCCTTACTTCCATTCTGCAGCTGCCACTTTAGTTTAAGAAACTGTTGTCTGTCAGGGCTCCTGGCTGGGTCAGTTGGTAAGACATGTGACTCTTGAGTTTGAGCCCCATGTTGGGCATAGAGATTACTCAAAACAAAACAAAACAAAACAAAACAAAAACATTAAAAGAAACCTTCATCTCTCATTTGAGCTTTTGCAATTGCCTCCTACTGATCTGCTAACCAAACCACCTCTTTTCCACCTATAATCCAGTTTCCATATAACAGTTGGAATGTTACCCTAAAAGTCCATGACAACCACCAACAATTAAGAGAAATTGGATATAATGCAATGTGTGATTGGTTGTTACTCTCTATCTTCCCCTCACTCCCAAATAGGAGGCCAAAGTTGTCATCTTTTGGTGG
Organism: Callorhinus ursinus; assembly: GCF_003265705.2. Lineage (NCBI taxonomy): Eukaryota > Metazoa > Chordata > Mammalia > Carnivora > Otariidae > Callorhinus > Callorhinus ursinus. The sequence continues at coordinate 64,569,801 of NW_027397064.1, read as the reverse complement.
AGGGGCCCAAAGAAAAGAAGGTAATGCCCATTGAGGAAATATCAGGAACTCATGTCTTGGGAAGTAGATGAGGAACTTTCACGTCTTCAATTTTCTTCCAGTTCAGTTTCCCTACACGGTGTCTGCAAGACATGAGATTCTTGATATTACTGCCACTGTCTTGGAAATCCCAGCTATAGCACTCAGAATCATTCCTACCAATATTTAACCTAGACGAACAGCTGCCACAAGGTGGTGCTGAATGAGGCTGGAACGTGGGCCCTGACTTGGAGAAATTTGGACAGCACTTCTGGACTCCCACTCTGTCCTAGTAGGCTCGCTCATCCTGGTCACTTCATTAACCTAACCGTAACACAACAACACACTTCGTGGCAGTGAGCATTTTGCACCACACTTACTGTGTTATGGAAGGGTTCTAGTGTGTTTTATAAGCTCAGATCAGAACGTGTCACTTCCCTGGTTAAATCTCTTCCACAGCTTTCTTTGCTCTTAGGATAAAAATCTAATCACATGTGCTGTAAGACCCAATTTCAATCTCAAATTTCAAATCTCAAATGAGGAACAGGCAGTTGGCATGAATGCATGATTCACCTGCTAAAAAAAGCTATCAGTATGCCAAAGGGGGATTAAAAAAACCTTCAACCAGCACTCTGCTCTGGATACTTCATCTTGCCCTCCTCTCTCCTCTGTGCATGTTGCAATTATATGAAGATGTCAAACTCATTCCTACCTCAGAGGTTAAGAACAGACCACTCAGACTGGAATGCCTTTCTCCTTCTTTTTACTTGATTAACCATTTCTTATCTTATAAAGATTAGCTTAAAAATCACACCATGATAACCTATCCCTTTTGTACCTTGAATTAGATTCCATCTCCCTGTTATAGCATACCTATCTTTTCAGCCTTTTTTCACCCAAAATTTGATTGTCTAATATCTTTTTTCCCAATCCATTTATCAATCCATCCATCCATCAAAAATCCATCTATAAATCTTTATTAGGCATCTACTTTTCACCAGGAGCCTCCAGCTAGTGGTAAGCAGGCTTGTGGTGGGGTTCCTAGCATTGACGGGTTGAAAATGAATACAGAGGAAAGGGGAAAGGGATTCAAAAATAAATTTTGAGTGTTAAGACTGGAAAGATGGTAAGAAACCCCCAAATATAGGAAAATCAGTATGGAAGAAAGTTTGGGGGCAGAAGAAGTTATCCTTTTAATTTGAGACGGGTGAAACATTGGAAGGGTAATTTCTAGTATATAAGAGAAGCTAGGGAACCATTTGCAAACCATCTGCTGAGGAATGATAGGTGAAGGTATAGGAATACTTGTAATCTCTAAGGCACAGAATAGAAATAAAGACGAGAGGGTTGGCATATTTGAAGGGCACTCCAGAAGAGTTAGCCCCAGAATAGAAATTTTCTTTCACATTTTGTATGTAATACAACTTTCTGAAAATAGCTTATTTTTAAAGGAAATACATACAGTTAGCTTTAGTAAGATAAGAAAGCTAGATGAATTCCTTGATGTATACCATTCCACTAGCAAGGAATGGTTTAGCATTTCTAAGGTGAAAAAAAGAACAGTGAAGTTTAGTTCTTGGCTGAGCAGTAATTGTTCTGTAATTGTACAAGTTGGAGCCTTAATTAGCCAATTAAATCCTCCTTTCTTGACCTTCATATGATTTAAATATATATCCTGAGCTGTCTTCAGATATTGAAAAACTTCTCTCTTTGAAACAAGTCTTGAAAATATTAGTCAATAGAAACCCATCTGCACAGTGATTGAGTCACAACAAATCCAGATTCCTGGAATCTGCAAGAAAAGCTTGTGTTGTTCGCATCGTCCCTCCTTTCTTGAAGTTCTATGGCTTGGCAGGTTTGTTCTGAGACAAGGTTTGCTGTGCTGCTTTGTTCTGTCAACTCACATGGGGGCAGCAGAGAGGCAGAGCAGACGCCCGTCTCTAAAGAGCAAATCTGAGAAGCCTGAAACTCTAATTCTGGGCGTAGTGTTTTCAGAAACACTGCTTCAGAAATTAAACGTTTTATTTTTGAAACAATCATAGCCAATTGGCATGCCTATTTTTCTCCTTTGAAAGAAAAATAAGACCTGCATCTAGGAGTAGGTGAGTACATGTGAATACAGACATTTGCAAGGGTAGTACCTGGAATACATTTCCTGATTTTTCTCAGGTATTTACAATGTGACAAAAGATTTACAAGTAAATACTCTATTCTCCTGTCCTATAGCCTTAAGAATGATTATTTTGAGTGCATTCCAAGCCCTGTCCCCTGTTTGGAAACATGTGGATGTACATTTTGATTAAACGTAATTTGAATAAGAGACTGGCGAAATACGACAGCTTTTGTAATAGATGTGTGAGCTGTTTTTGGTTGTAGGCTAGGTTGCAAGAAGTTATTGAGTCCATCTGACTCGTAACTAAAAATTTACAAATACTGAGCCGTAAGGATAGAGGGTAGCATACTCCCCTGGCTTCAGGATCCCTATTTCCTGTTGCCTTTGTTCTCTTCGCCCGATTTCTTCCCCACCTCCACTCCACCTTACTTTCCAGCCACTCCCACATTTTTGCCCCACTAGCTTCCTCAGTGGAGGTATTATCTCCAGGCAGCCTGCCCATGGAATCCTATAAGCTCCCACACGAACTACGTCTTGTTCCTAATTTTATCTCCAGCACCTAGCGCTGTGTGTTTATTAGGGCCCAATTTAAAAACAAAAAAACAAAACTTAAAATCGTTATCAAGGATGTGGGAGTGAAGGGTTAAAGGAGCAAAGGACGAGTCACCCCGGGAAGAAGAGGTTCAAAGAGGATTTGCAACCCTGACCCTGGGCTGGTAGGGTGGGGCTGTGGGTGTAACACTCGAGCCCCTGGCAAAGATGATGGAGTTCCTTCAGTTCTTTTCAGCAAACATTTGGCAGTCAGGTAAGACTGGCTAGACCTGAGGCCTGTAGTTAGTCAGGTAGTTAGTCATGTGCCTCAATCCCGATGACAGCCAGGGGCTTAAACAAAGTAAAGGCATGTCTGTGAAAATGCTTTGTGTAGCTCTAAGCACAGAAGCATGAGCACTGTGTGATCTGCTTAAAAACAAAAGAAGCAGCTTAGACCTTGTAGTGATCTTAGCAAAGCTCTTCTCCCGTAGGTTTCTGGTTGTTAAGGTGGTTCTCTCAAGGGCACCAGTCTGTGCTAGAGGTCATTGCAGTGCAGTGGGGAGAGAGAGGGAGCTCTTTCTAGAGAAGATTCAGCTCGCCTTCTTAGCATCTTGTTGCTAGGCAATAGTTCCTCCAGTGAAAGCTCATCTCCCTCTTGAAAGATGGAGTAGGTCTTGTTGAGGGAAAGGCCGTTTGTATAAACTGGACCATATGCAAACAGTATTTTGCTCTAATCTTCAAAATTGCCTTATTCTATAAGGAAGACAAATAATTCCTACTTAAAATCCTGTTACTTGGCAACAAGATACTATACCTCCTCTCTCTTTGTTACAAAGCAATGTACTTCCTTTTTAATCTTGTTGATTTATTTTTACCTTTCCACCCATATGCCTTTCCAAATTGATTTAATGAGATTCAGTAAGGCATTGTTTTGTGGTAGTATTTCCCTAGATTGCTGAATTCATTTCCATTTGAAAAATTACTTTGGATCGGCAGCTTCTAGGCAGCACCTAGCATATTGCTCTTAGTGCATATTCCATAATGATAAAATGTAATGGGCTGTCAATTTGATGGGCCAATATTTAAAGAATATGTATTTTTTAAAGGAAGTGTAGACAGGTTGGTGCTGTTTGTATATATCTGAAAATCCTACACATGGTTTGTTAGACTCTAAAATTTAAAAAATCAATATAGGATAATTATCTTTCTCAAAACTGCAAAATATCCATCAGACTCTAAAAGCCTTTTATGTTAACCTTTCAATAGTTTAAATTGTTGGTCAATTTAGAGAGCAAAATTTGCACTTTGCTTTTATTCTTATCTCATAATAATGTCACAAACTTTTGGAAATTAGTGGCCAAATTAACATAACCACATAATATTAGTCTTTTTTTTTTTTTTCTGGAAGATTTCTAAATTTATAAATAGAGAAGTTTTAACTTAAAACCAAGGAGTTTTAAAGTTCTCTTCTCATTGTTACTGAATGATTTGCATAGTAGATTCTTGTGTTTATTACAAAGATTTTTATATTTCATCCCGGAGATTTGACACATGATTGCCACCCAACACTAATAATTCTGACGAGAAGTTTGAAAAACTCTTGCATACTGAGTGAGTTGAGTGAAGTTGAAAGGATTTCCTGTGACATTTGACTTTTTAATTTTCTTTCCCTCCCTCCTTCGTCTGTCAGCTACCTCACATTTGTTGATTTTCTTTCTCTGCTAGTTAGCATTTTGAGGTCATGATAAAACTCCAGTTGAACCAACTTAGGCAGATTAAAAAAAAAAAAAGTCGGTTCATGGTAGACCTGAGTAACCCCAGACCAGGGTCTGCAGCGCCTCGGGACTTTTTCTCCCTCTCTCATCCCTGCTTCTGTGACCATGCTTCACCCTCTTACCCCATCCTTTGTGTGTGTACCCATGACTCTCAGTAGCTTCCTGGACTGTATCTTCCTAGTTTGAACAGAAAGGAAAGTGTTCTAATTGACTAATATTTATATCCCAGGAAAGATAATCTTAGGTCCTCGAAAACCAAATCTTGTGGCCGCGAAAGCAGAGAAATGAAAGAAAGCAGTTCAGCAATGGTGGAGGAATGTGGTGGTGCAGCTGATTTCAAGGAGGGGAGCCCGAAGCAAATGAAACTAAAAGTAACCACTGCTCCATCATTTGCTTTGTACTTTGAGAAAAAGGTGGGTTAGACATACTCCGGGCCTATAAGGAGCTGAACATCTCATGACAACAGGTTTATAAACTGACACCTTTAATACAGTGTGCTTGTACAATAATAGAAGTTTTCACATAGTTATGTGGGATCTTAGAGAAGGTGAACCAACTTTCCTAGGAATAGGGAGGTAAGAAGTGAGAGGAAGTGTACATGGAGGGAAGAGGGGGCAGTTGTTGCTAAGAAGCCTTTGTAGTGATACTTCTGTGTACACTGAATCTTGAAAAATATATAGGAAAATGTCAGGTCAACAAAGAAGCAGAGCATTTAAGGCGAAGCGAGCAGCAAAGACAAAAAGAGCATGCATGGTATGTTTACGAAATGTTAGGGGTTCGGTGTAAGTCAAGCAAAGAGTAAATGCTGGGGCTTGCTGGAAGGTGTCTGCAAAGAGAAACAGGGATGGTGCTGTGAAGGGCCTTTTGGGCCATGGTAGGGAGTTCTAGTTTATCTTGTATGTGGAAAGGCATCCTGAGAGATTTTAAGTCTAATATAAAAAATCTGGTTGGGCTTTGGTGTTGGTAAGTAAACATTATTGTGGTTCAATATTTAAAATGAAAATGGAAAATACACTGGAGTCTACATTTTATTATTTATTTATTCTTTTCTTAAAGATTTTATTTATCTGACAGAGAGAGAAACACAGAGAGAGGGAACACAAGCAGGGGGAGTGGGAGAGGGAGAAGCAGGCTTCCCGCCGAGCAGGGAGCCCGATGTGGGGCTCATGACCTAAGCCAAATGCAGACGCCCAACGACTGAGCCACTGGGGCGCCCCTGGAGTCTACATTTTAAATCTGCCCGGGGATCACCTGGAAGTGGACCCCACAGTCCAAACTCCTTAATGATTATTAGTTTAAAGTAGTGCTGCCAGTTTTTTCAAGACACTACACACAGATTAAATAATAATATTTATGTAGCAAACTGGGAGAGCCTGGGCAGGGTGTTAATAGCCAGAGGTCACCAGCACAGGAGTCCTGGCCGCTCTGGGAGCCATGAGGGGTAAAGAGATGGATCCCTTCCCAGACCATAACCCGTTGGCTTCACACTAGTTGAGAAACTCTAGTGTACAGATCTGAATTAGAGTAAGGACATGCTGTCAGCAGAGTGGCAATCACCTGTTTTGATAGGGAGTACAAATAATGTTAAGACTTGTTGATGGCAGTGAGTTAAGATGGGGAATGTTTGACCCCTTGAAGATCTTTTTTTTTAAGATTTTATTTATTTATTTGACAAGAAGAGAGAGACACAGCGAGAGAGGGAACACAAGCAGGGGGCGTGGGAGAGGGAGAAGCAGGCTTCCCGCCGAGCAGGGAGCACGATGTGGGGCTCGATCCCAGGACCCTGGGACCATGACCTGAGCCGAACGCAGACGCTTATGACTGAGCCAGATTTCACATTTTGTGCTTCTTAACTAACAGGAAATTTTTATAGACAAAAACTTACACATAGGTGAAATGTGTTTCAAATTGTGCATGTTTTTTTATTACTCAGGTATAGCCAGGCCAATAGTTCAGGAGACAGTTGTCATTAGAAGGATAATTACTCAGTTTCCAAGAGGAGAGGGCACGTGGGGAAGCCCCAGGGTCAGTCAGGAGGCAGAGGGAGAAGGGGAAAATGTGGGCAAGAGCCTTTTTTATGGGGCACCTGGGTGGCTCAGTCTGTTAAGCGCCTGCCTTCAGCTCAGATCATAATCCCGGCTTCCTGGGATGAGTCCCCCGTCGTCAGGCTCCTTGCTCAGCGGGGAGCCTGCTTCTCTCTCTCTCTCCCTCTGCCCTTCCCCAGGCTTGTGCTCTCATTCTCACTCTCTCTCTCCCTCTGTCAAATAAATAAATCAAATATATATATATATATATATATATATATATATAAAAAGTGCCTTTTTTAGTTTCTGTGGGAAGGAATAAGTGAGGCAAGGTAAGCGGGCTTAGGATGGGTTAGTTTGAACGGTTTTAGCAGGCCCTGAAGTGTAGGGGATACCCCTGGGGTGGGGGTGGGGGGATAGAGGCCCAGAAAAATTGGGGAAAGCCAATAGAGAAGGTAGTTAGGGTGTGGACACTGGATGTGTTCGTTTGCATATGAAAGGCACGTCTCCGGCAAATTGTTTGCTATCTCTAGGAATTAGCTAACCCTCAAAGATCAGTTCCCTTCAGTGTCAGCAAGATGTCAAAGCACTAGAAATAAATTCAGAAAATAAAAATCCAGAGAATAATACAAAACTGTAATACTCTTGTACTGTCTTCAACATTTTTATATTCTACATTTTGCTAAAATTTCTTAGTAGAATGAAGGCAAAAATTAAAATTTGATCATATTCTAGAAGCAGATATTGAAAAGAAAATATAAGTAAGATTTTAATAGAAGGTGAGTTTATACAATAATGATAAGAACTGTATAAACCATGAAATATCTTCTTTTTTATTGTCTAATGGCAAAAATAATCTTGATTTGCTGATGAAATGAGCCACTTAAACTCAAAATATTATGTGAAATCAATGTTTGACATCTCCAGAAGCTGTCAGTTGTCTTAAAATGGAAACATTACCTATTAAGAGAGAAATATATAATTTGAAATAGTAGTGAGTAACTCAAAACTTCTTTGGGCATACTTTATGAATTTGTTGGCAGATCTCTTTTTCCAATAATGCTCTGCTAAGGTAAATTTTAAAAATTAACTTTTATTTCCCAAGTATCCACCAGCTGGGTAGTAGAGGTAGATAAGTAAGGAGCATGCTGGGTAGGAGTGGGAAGCTTGTCTGAAACTTATAAACACACAGGAGTCATCCATTTCATCCCTATGTAAATTATTTGTTCATCATACAAAGGACTTTCAAACATTGCAAAACATTTAGAAGATTTAAAAACCTTATGCAGATCCACATATCTGAGATATATCTATGTATAAAATAAAATATGTGGTTAATAAAAGTGCATTATTGTAATGGGAACTTTTTGTATAGTCTTACCTGTTATAATTCATAGTTTAGGTATGTACTATAATTATCTCCCTGTGGTGATTTTATTTTTCATTTTGTCATTATTTTTCAGATTTTCTAAATGGTACACTTATTCCACATATCAAATAGAAATATAGTCAGAAAAATGCTCCAAACAAGTAGGTCTTTGAACTAAATTCAGACATTTGCATTGTATATGCTGTTTAAAATTTAGTTCTTCAGCCTCCTAGGCTGTTTAGTGTAGTGATACATATGAAATTTATCAATTTTCTAAAGTGTAGCTAGGAAAATTCTGAATTTATGATGTTCATAATATTTTTACTGGCAACAGATATGCATCAGCAAGCATATTACAAAAACCACCTGAATTTTTGTTCCATTTATTATTAGAAATATTATAGCTCTACTGACCACAATTAACCTGTGAGCTTTTCTCTGTGCTCCTTTTCTTTAAAACAAAAAACCAAAAATCTATTTATATACCAATCAATTAATTAGAAGAAAATAGAATTAAAGCCTTTATCATAGACTTATTATCCTGATTTATTTGGTATTTGTGGTTGAGGTACTGGGATCTCAATTCATGGAAACTTCATGTTAGTGAAGTGAGAAGTTGGAGAAAATGCTGTCTGGTCTCACAAAGGAGGTACTACATAAGAATGATAGTACAAAGTAAACATTTTTAAATAATGCACCTTGATTCTAGGAATTAGATATTTAAACATATTCTCAAGAAGAGATTTCATCAGAGGATCATTAGGATGGCAGTGCTAGAGGTACAGCTGAATTAGGAAAAAGTACAATATCTAAGAAGTAGTATCTAGGCTGAATTATAGAGAATTTACAGGAAATTACAGTAAATAACACCGTGTCTCCAATTATGATGAACCTTTAAACTGAATTTGTTCTGGAATCCGCATGTATAATGTTGCTAATGCAAATATTTTATTTGTAGTGGCAGAGATGGAAATGTCCTGTTACATCATCTCCTGCCAATGCAAAATAGACTCCTGAAGTCCGCTTATGATGGCTTTGTTCATACAGTACTGCTTTAATGTTGTTGGGTCAAATTCAATAGTGTTGGGAAAAAGACTTTAATGTAGAAGGTAGTTATTCTGATGTGATTGTCCTATGAAACACAGTGGTAGGGTCAAATGTCACCATCATCGCTTTCAGGTAACCCAATTACCTGTTAGGTGACTCAGCAGAGGTGTCAAAACCACATAAACTGCCTGTACAACACTCAAAAATGCTTCACGAATCTTTGATGCTCTTTAGGTTGATATGTAAATTACCTAGCTCAGCGTGTTCAAAGAGTCACTATACAGCGACATCAGAGATGAAAAGCATTGTGAGTTGGTTATTCTACTGAACTTCAAAGATTAATAAAAAATCATGAAGAAAGTCAAATGAAAAATATTTTATAATTAATACCAGGAACTCTTGAAAAATAGAAGGTGTAAAGTCTCGGGTGAACTAAAGCTGTTCTTGTTTAAAAGTTCTCTAGCTCATCCTCCCTGCAGATGCTCTTGACTCTCAGTCCCTGTGAAGATGCAGATGAAGAGGAATTCTCACAATGCCACCACAATATGAAACCAAAACTTAACCTAGTGCCAAAATCTGAGAGGAAGATTTGGTAACGAAGAACGGTGAAAAGGGATTTTATTTATTTATTTTTAATATTTTATTTATTTTATTTATTTATTTTTTTGAGAGAGAGACAGTGAGAGAGGGAACACAAGCAGGGGGAGCAGGAGAAGTAGAAGCAGACTCCCCACCGAGCAGGGAGACCGAGGTGGGGCTCGATCCCAGGACCCTGGGACCATGACCTGAGCCGAAGGCAGACACTTAACGACTGAGCCACCCAGGAGCCCCTAAAATAGTTGTTTTAAAACATGAATGATTCCTTAAGTCACTGATTTTTTTTTAAAGATTTTATTTATTTTTTTGAGAGAGAGAGAGAATGAGAGATAGCATGAGAGAGAAGAGGGTCAGAGGGAGAAGCAGACTCCCTGCCGAGCAGGGAGCCCGACGTGGGGCTCGATCCCAGGACCCTGGGACCATGACCTGAGCTGAAGGCAGACGCTTAACGACTGAGCCACCCAGGCGTCCGAAAAGGGATTTTAAAGTGCAGGAAAGAGACTCCTACTTTTATGATATTTTACTATGATTTTATCTCCTTGAAAGGGGTAGAAAAATGATTTTTTTTTCTTCTTGAGGCCACCTGGTCACTTCTTCCCTCCGGGGGAAGAATGCACTCACTTGAAAGGGTCTGAACCCACAAAAACCTGGGGCAGGACTACACTGCTCTTCTCGTCTCCCGCCAAGTCCCCCATACGCGGTAAAGGCAGTGGAGAGGATATTAGGCAGGAGGATGGTGGTTGTGTACAGTATTTCCTGGAGATTCCATGTTGCATTCCAGCAACCACGCTCCATACAAGTCAAGTCCTGTAGAGAGGATGCCCGGAGCCCTGCTACCAGTCTTTTCTGAGACCTGTAGTGTCAGAACACTGTGAATAGGATGGGAGAACTAGTGAACACGATGGGTACTGGGAAGTCCCACTTCAATGCAGAGGGATTTCACTAGATTAAAAGCTACTAGTATACCAAGAGTGGGTCTAAGAACATATTTATTTACTTGCCATAACATTATAGATCATAGGAGAGAGATTGTATTAGGACAGAGCTGAGGGTGGGGGCAAGGGTTAATTTGCTCATTTGCCATCACTAAACGTTTTCTATCAATAAATGTTGAGAATCTAGACAGGCATTAATTACTCAGTGTTGAATCACGGAAGAGAAAAAGAAATCCATCTTAGAAATTATGAAAAATTACCTGGGAAAGAAAGACCTCAGAGAAAAAAGGGGCACCTGGGTGACTCTGTTAGTTAAGCGTCTGCCTTTGGCTCAGGTCATGATCTCAGGGTCTCGGGATGGAGCCCCGCATCGGGCTCCCTGCTCATATATATGCAAGCTGAGATGATAATTCAATATCTGGATTAAAATTCACACTGGAGACAGTAAAAGACAGATTTGACACTGCAGAAAATTGAATTAGTAATGTGAACAATGAGTAACTCTCTCAGAATGTACAGAAAAAGGCAAAATAGTAAAAAAAGATGAGGAGGGCAATAATAGATCTGACAAGCCAAAAATGGAAAGTCAGTCTCAAGATAATACATGTTCTAGAGACTAGAATAATTGGATCAGAAGCACCCATAAAAGATAATTGTTGAAAAATGTCCTGGGTTGATAATGGCAGTTAAAGGGGTTCTCTATGTTCCAGACAAAAATCAATACAAAGGAATCTATAGGTAGGCACATTTTGGTAATACTTTAAAAAAAAAAATCCCAGTAGACTTACAAAATACTTCAAAAACGTTGAAGTCATAAAAAGCAGCTCCTTTGTAATAATGAAAATCATGAAAGACAAATATATGATTTCACTCATGTGTGGAATTTAAGAAACAAAACAGATGAACATAGGGGAAGGGATGGAAAAATAAAATAAGACAAAATCAGAGAGGGAGACAAACCATAAGAGACTCTTAACTCTAGGAAACAAACTGAGGGATGGGGTAACTGGGTGATGGGCATTAAGGAGTGCATGTGATGTAATGAGCACTGGGTGTTATAAGTAACTGATGAATCACTGAACTCTGCCTCCGAAACTAATAATACACTATATGTTAATTAATTGGTTTTAAATAAAAAGAAAAAAAACCATGATGACATCGGATGACTCCTCTGCTATGTACATATTAGCAGAAAGATAATGAAACAACCAACTTAGTACTAATTTTCTATAAAACTCAGAGGGGAAAAGATTTAATTCAAAAATTTTATAGGAAACCAATTCTTTTATGAATAAAGACAGCAAAATTTTTTTTACATAAGCAAATTCTCAGAAAATATATCACCCATGTATTTTTAAAAGTAACGGGAAAATACACATCAGTGAACCAGAAGACAAATCAAAAATGACAAGGTTACATGAAAAGTATTTAGGGCCCGACCCTTACTCTTTGTGGAGCCCGACTATATTAATCCCGTGTAATTTAGTATTTACAGGTGGGTTTGGAGTCCCGGTTAGCATGCTACTTCTCCGTACTTCCCCCAGCTCTTCCTATCCCTTTGCAGTACCAGGAAATCTGAAGCGCTGGCAATATTCACTGACAAGCCGTTCAGAAGGGACATCTTAACAACACAGCTTAACAACACTGAAGCCAGACTGGCTCGGTTAAGTCCAGTTGCTGAAAATCTGGTTATATGAGAAAGTTGTTTAACCTATCTGTGCCTTAATTTCCTTGTCTGTAAAATGGGGGTAATAGCAGTACCTGTCTCATAGAGTTGATAAGAAGTAAATAAGTCAACAGACACTGACATTAGCTATTGTTACTTCAGACTTTGAAATAACACTTCGTATTATATGTTTTACATGTGTAAATTGGAGAAATGAATAAAAAAACCACATAACAATCTTCTCTGATGGGAAGAGAGTATAACACAATTTTTATTTTTATTTACTTTACTTTTTAAATTTTTTTTTATTTATTTGAGAGAGAGAGAGGGAGCGGCAGAGAGAGAGAGAGAATCTCAAGCAGACTCCACCCTGAGCAGGGAGCCCGCCATGGGGCTGGATCCTAGGACCCCGGGATCATGACCTGAGCCGAAGGCAGATGCTTAACGACTGAGCCACCCAGGCACCCCTAGAATACACTTTTTATACTGTGTAATGCAGACCAGGCACAACATGAATCCCTTTTCTGCCACTTTTTAGTAGTATGAATTTGAACAAATTACTGAAACTCTCTGAACCTCAATTGTTTTCATCTGTAGAATGGGGTCAATGATATTTAATATATAGGTAGGGTGACCAGCTCATCCTGTTTTGCTCTGGATGTTTTCAGGTTTTTCGCACCAGAAGTTTCACATCCTAAAAACCCCTCAGTGCAGACAAACTGGGACCACTGGTCACTCTCTTATAGGGTTGTTGAGAAGATCTGACAAGTATGTAGCATATGATCCTAAAACCTAAGTGTTCAGTAAATATTTTCCATTATTTATATTCATTTTTGTAATAAGCCTTCAAAATCCAGTGTGTATCTTATATGTCCTGCATGTAATTTGTACTCACCACATTTTAAGAACTCAGTCACCACAAATGGCTAGTGGCTACCATGTTGGACAGCCCAGCATTAGACTGGTGCTGGAATAAGTCAAGGAAGAGATAGGTACCTCCCAAAATTGGTTCTTTTCTCTGCCAAGAAGACGATGATAATTTTTCCTCTTTCTTATTTCACATACTCATTCAAAATTTCCAAATCCGTGAGTTCTTTGTGAAGTCAGATATTGTAGTTAGATGGTGAAGTAAAAGGATGTTAGTTTATCTTATATTTGGGATTATCCACAACATTGGTCAACAACTTGATGTATATGTAAGGTTTTATTCAACCATTTTGCTGAGAGAAACTAAGCCAAAATGCATACAGCTAGGAAAGCCTGTGGCTTTATTTTTTTGTTGCTCACTTGTTTTTTAAATGGTTTATATGTAGGGGCCCCTGGGTGCCTCAGTCAGACAATTTGATTGTCTTGATTTTGGCTCTTGATTTCCACTCAGGTCATGATCTCAGGGTCCTGGGATTGAGCCCTGTGTCAGGCTCCCTGCTCAGGGGGAGAGTCTTCTTGAGATTCTCTCTCCCCCCTCCACCCACTCATGGGCTCTCTCTCTTTCTCGCTCTAAAATAAATATATAAATAAATCTTTAAAAAAATGAATGGTTTAAGCATAGCCTGTATTTACAAATTATTCTAGGCTAGAGAGCAACCTTGATTCTTTGGTCATCTTTTTTTTTTTTTTTTTTTTTTGGTCTGAAGACAGTGTTTGCTCAAGAGGTTATTAATCACAACAAGAAATACAAAATGGTGGTAGCTTAAGTTTAATGCTTTCAAATTTTGACATCAGTTGTCTATACCCCAGATGACTAGGATTAGGTCATGGAGATATTTGTTTTGTGATCCTAATGGATATCAGAAACTTGCCAAGCTTTTCCTTAGCCATTGCTAAATTTTAGACGTTCTGCCTTAGACCTATGGACCCCGCATGTTATATAGTCAATAACAGTATCATTAAAGAAGGAAATGAAGGCAATTGGATCTTATCTTCCTCTAATACTGAGTCTGGGTTATAAGATGAAAAGAAGAGAGTCCTTTTTAAGATTTCTTAATATCCTATAAGCTCTAATTATACACATTTAATGAAACCAGGAGAACCAGCTCAAATTAGGCTTAGTTTTTTCTACATATTTCTGAACTTGTTCAGTGATTTTAGAATAGATTCTAAAATATATTCTCCGGTTATTTTAGATTAAAGGTAGGAGGTAGATGTTGAGACCATCTGGCCTAGGGTGGCAAGTTCCATCTCAGATTCCAACCCTAATTGATTATTAGTGGCTCTATGTAAGGCTCTGCTAAGGAGAACTGTGAGTCTGGTATAGTTCTCTGCTAAAGATCGACTAAAGATGTCGGCCTCGGCTGCGGGAAGTGGGAGCACATGTGCAGGTCGTTACCTCTCATTAACAGCCATCCTCACAGAGAGGGAACTCCCCGCCTAGTAGGGGAAAGGTGATAGAGGTGCAATCATTATTTCAGCAGACCGTCTGGAGCTGCGGGCAATATTGTGTGGAAAACTGGGTCAGCAGGATGCTAAGCCGGAAGGAAAATTTGCTGCAAAGAGAGTTATAATCCTGGCGCAAATGCTCCCAGGAGCCATTCCTAGGGAAACAGCTTGCCCGAGCATACTGTAAGTGCCAGCATGTTTGTTTATGTTACAACCAGTGGGCATTAGCAGAGTGTGGAATGATGATGCCAAAGAAGGTCAATTTTAAAAAAGGGTAGTGTCAATATCATCCATATGTGTAAGACAATATCAAAATATTCTACGGTCAATTTTATCAGCATTTTAATGGAGAGTAGTTTATATTTGGGTGTTACAAAAATATTGTCTTTGAGATGTACAATCATAGACTATATAAGAACTGTAAGTAATTTTGTGTAATCTGTCTTCATTATTTAGCAAATAGACAAATGGTCCAAGAAAGATGGGTGAACTCCAAGATCCAGGAGTTTATATGTATCAGAACTGTGTCCAGAATAAGGCCTCCTGGTTCTGACAGTATTTGATTTCTTTTTTGCCCCCAAGATTTATTTATTTCAGCGAGAGAGAGAGAGAGAGAGAGAACGAATGGGAGGGGGATAGGTGTGAAGGGGAAGAGGGAGAGGAGAAGCAGACTCCCTGCTGAGCAAGGAGCCCAACATGGGGCTCATCGTGGTGCTCAACATAGGGTATGATCCCGCGACCCTGAGGTCATGACCTGAGCTGAAATCAAGAGTCGGTTGCTTAAAGAGCTGAGCCACTCAGGCACCCCGGTATTTGATTTCTGTAAGGGATCACAATCTGAGTATCAGAGGCCTGCTAGGACTCCTTAAAGGTTATTTATTTCATTTTATTTCCCATTAGTAGAAGTTTCCTAAGATTATTTTGGACAGGTAGCTTTTTATTGTCTTTAAAGTTTCCTGGGATAGTCTGTTGTTTCTGTCACTTAAATGTAAAAGGAAAATGATTTTCTTTATCTCTTACCTGTCTTCTGCTTCACTACTTTCCTTGAACCACTTATTTTAGAGAAAGGATTCATTAACGTTTTCATATATTACCTCATCTTTTTAAGTATATAAATAGTTTCAATGTAGTCATATAGTTTAGGTAAGAAAAATCTATAACTAGTAAAAATTATGTATTTGTAATATATAATTTAGAGCTCTCTTTATTCTATTGCATCTTAATGTCTAGTGACTGGATGACTCAGTGGAAAAAAGACCATTAATCATAATTATATGTAAAATTCAGTTTGGGAGTGCAATAAAATATCTTGGTTTTAGCCAAAACATAATATCTGTATTCATTCATTAAGCATTTTGAGTACTATGTATTAGTTACTAGGTACAGTGAAAAATCAACATGAAATACACATACAATACTCATAGTCTGAGGGTAGAATGCACAAATAAAAATTAAAATGCTATATTTCATATAAATAACATGGATAAAATGCTATTGGAGTACAGAAAATATAGTCTGAGAAGACTTCATGGATGAGAGGCCATCTGAACCTTGCAGATAATTTCCAAAGCAGACAAGACATACAAGTGAAGGGGCATAAGCAAAAATGAGGAGATATAATGCCATTTTTAAGTAACAATGAATAGACTGGTATGATTAAAGTGCAGGGTATATGGGATGAAATGGCAGAAGATGATTCTAGAGAAGTATATTGTATACTGGGATTATATCCTTAAGACATGGACAGTCATCATACTTTTCTAAACAGGAAAGTGGTAAAACAAGATGTATATTTACAGGGGCGCCTGTGTGGCTCAGTCAGTTAAGCGTCTGCCTTCGGCTTGGGTCATGATCCCAGAGTCCTGGGATTGAGTCCTGCATCAGGCTCCTTGCTCAGCGGGGAGCCTGCATCTCCCTCTGCCTGCCGTTCCCCCTGCTTGTGCTCCCTCTCTCTGACAAATAAATAAATAAATAAAATCTTAAAAGAAAACAATGTGTATTAACAAAGATCACAGTAGTGGTAGCATGGAGGGTAGATTGAAGAGGAGAGAGGTTGCAGGGAACTGAAGCTGGGCATGGCTCAGGGGCCCCATGGTCTCTTACGTTTGCTTCATTCTTCCTTGTTCTCTTTCTACTGATTCATTTTATTTATACATTGTTCCAGTTCCTTATGATAGCTTATAAGGTTGGTCGTGATCTGGCCCCTGTCTGCCTTCAAGGCTTGGTCCACCCTACTCTTCCCATTCCTCACCAGGGTCCAGCCTCCTGGTCTTCCATTTTGCTCCTGTTGCAAATTCCTTCCTATCTCAGAGGTTTTACACATCTGCTGCCTCCTGCCTAAACTGTTTATTCCCTCCGTCTTTGCATGGCCAACTAATTATTTTTCAAGTTGCAGCTTGGAGTTACTTCTTTGAGGGACCCCTTCTCTATAGTTCCTTCCCTCGAAACACACAGGCATGAATGCAGAACATATCCCACGTCCAGTCCTTTTACATCCCTTCTTATTCTTCTCCAGTGCGAGGTCATAGAAAAGGAAAGCCTTGTCTAGATTTGGAAATAATTCCTCATGCAGTTCTTTCCTTGTGATCACACTCCTTCACCAGGAAGGCTTTTGGATGGCTCATGTGTTTGTTGCTTTATGCGCTCAGTAAATCTTTTTGAATAAATGAACATGGTTACCAGCCTAGGGGCTACACACCATTATTACCCAAAACCAACGGGCTGTAGTCTTTGTATGTGTGAGACCGAGGGAGAGAGAAGAGAAAGGTTCTGATTTGGTTACTCTTGCATTATGTTTTTGTATCTGCTGATGGAGGTGTCAGGGTTACTGGGTGTGAGGCTTACTCAGCAGGAGTGACAGTCGCTCAGGAGACTTAGTGACATTGGGAATGGAATGGCAGATACTCTCAAGTATACTTAACATGTTGGTAACCAGATAGGAGGAGCTGAGAAGTTCACAGATATGTAGCAGACATTTAAGAACAAAAAGCAAACTATACAGATGGAGACTGACTGACCATGCAAAAATGAGGGCTTGAAATTATTTGGATTTTATTCAATGACTAGCTGTGAGTCAGTGGTATAATGCCGCCGTTTGAAATTTCAATGTCTGAAATATGTGAATGGGAGGATGTTATGTAACTACTTCCCATGGTCATCATTTGCCATAATGTTCTAGGCTCCTCTCCTTATCATCAAATGATAAAAGAGAAAAGACCAATGTAGAAATGAATAACAGAAAATTAATACAGAAATTAATCTAACTGTACTTAGAATAATGCGAAGAAGAAGATTTAGAAAGATGTAAGCCTTAAAGTTGATTTGATTTTTAAAAAAGTTTTTAAGCATAGGCTATCAACCCAACAGTTGTAATTACTCCTGAAGAACAAGAGGAAACAGCATAGAGTATTACGTTTGTTAACAAGATTGTAAGCATGTGGATAAGGACCATACT
The DNA here is from genome assembly GCF_003265705.2 of Callorhinus ursinus. Lineage (NCBI taxonomy): Eukaryota > Metazoa > Chordata > Mammalia > Carnivora > Otariidae > Callorhinus > Callorhinus ursinus. The sequence continues at coordinate 64,551,896 of NW_027397064.1, read as the reverse complement.
CTGTGTTCAATGTTTTGCCTTGATGTCTAACATAATTTCTGGCAATAGGAAATGTTGAATTAATGTAAGTTGAATAAATGGAAGTAAGTGCTGGCTATTTAATGTCTATATGCATGTACTTCTATAGAAATAAGATCAAACAAAATAATTGATATTAGAGTGTTTATAATGTGAGGCACTGTCCTAAGACGTTTATATGCAATGAATATAATATATAATTGAATATTTGTAACAACTTACTTAAAATGTGGGTTTCATTATTATTCAGGTATTGTGAAGCCAACAGATCAGAAGACTGTCATTGATAATATAACTGGTTACCCACAGTTCCCAGGACGAAGGGACACACATGCCACTTAGGGCCATATGAGATGGTACAAAGGTCAGTCAGGAGGCAGAGGGGTGCAAGGAAAGCATGAACAACAGCTTTTATCATGGTTTTCACAGGAAGGAATCGGCGAGGCAAGGTAAAACAGACCGAGCAGGTTTAGGATTGGAGAGTTTGAATAATTTCTGTAGGCTCTGGGCTCTAGGGGTGATTCCTAGTTGTTCAGGACCTGGCCCTGTGGTGTTTTAAGGCAGGCAGATAGTGCCCTGGACTGCAGGAGCCTGATCAAAGGAGATGGGTGGAGGTATGGATTTGTGATTTGCTGGTTTGCATATCAAAGTTGTGCTCTCAGGCAAGTTGTTTGCTCTCAGAGAATTAGCTAACCTTAGAAGAGTCAGTCCCCTCCTGGGTCCCCAAGGTCCCAAGATGTCAAAGTGTAAAATACAGAAAATGTTTTCTAGAATACGATTAACACACAGCCTCATGAGGTAGGAATTGCTGTTATACACACTTTCAGATGAGCATGGACGCATGGAAATGCTGTCACTTTCCTAAGGGAACACAGTAAATGGTTAAGCTGGGTTTCAAACCAGAGAGGAAAGCTTCAGAGATTCAGTTTTTAACTGTCATGCTATGTATTTGCCACATGCACAGTGAGCAACTATGAAATAAGACCAAAAAGCCTACAGAGTAAAAGAATACACAGAACCAAACAACCAAGAGCTGAATTAATAAAGCCATGAATATCAATGTGTTTAGTTGAGTGATTAAAATCTTGGTGAGAGGTGGATCCGTCACTAGATTAGGGAGAACTTTTACTTTTTCTTTCATAAGGAAGACTTTGTAGATGATGTTAGTTTAGTTTAGTTTAGTTTAGTTTAGTTTTGTTTTGTTTTTCTAGGATGAGAAGAAAGATGGATACCTTTGGGACACAATAAAGGCTATATTTACATCCTGTAGAGTATTGTGACTTTTTTTACATGAGTTTTCCACATTAAACACTGACCATATATGGCAGGGACTATCTTATTTACCTTAGTATCTACCTAATACCTGTCTGTCTGTATAATAGGCATTGTCCCAGAATGTGTCAAATATTGAAACACTGGTGGTAGAGTAGTTCTACGGATAGAGAGATGATGACATGAGATAGAAATACATATAGGCAAATACGAAGTGCAGGGTTTTTGGAGACAGTGGCCTGGCTTGGATTCCTTTGAACTCCATGTTCTAAACCTAAATTTCTTCCTGACATAACAGTCCAGAAAGTACTATGGAAGGGAGATAGGTACTTAGAGAGCCTGAGACTATTTCCTTTATTCAGCAGCCCAACATACTCTCGAGATCATTGTTCCTATGGTTTTTACTCATTAGTTATACAACTGGGAGCTCTTTGAGTGGCCCAGCTGTGCTGAGGCCAAGCTCAAAGAAATTGGAGAGCTCATGATGGGAGACAGTTAAATATTTAAAGGTAATAAAAGGAACAAGGATTAGTGTTGCAATAAAATGCCATTAAACTTTAAAAAAAATCAAATCAGCATATTTCTGTGTAGGGTTGGTGGTTCATTTTATATCCCTTAATCTGTAGGATGATATTTGTTTCTCTTGGGAAAACACTTCACCAAACATATTAGAGTTAATTGCATTTGGCTATTTTAGATTGTGAAATGAATGCGCATTGAATATTAGACTGTTCATACCACAGTGCTTTGCAGAAAGTGAAAAGCAAAAGGGCATATTTCTACATGTTTATTTAAATTTTAGTTGCATTTTGAAGAAACTCAGAAGCTTGTAGTTAAGATTTGCAGATCTGAAAATCTGGGTCATCAGAGTGGACAGACTCTATCACTAGGACTGTACATCAGGGTTTTTTAGAAATGATGTAAATAGTTTTTTTTTTTCCTATTGCTTAGCAAGTCAATAAAAATGCTTCAGAGAATTATTATGCTGAATAAAATAGATTAATCCTGTTTATCACATTTTATGGATTATTTCTTTTTTGGTGCCGACTTTGGTTCAGGTGGTTCAGAACTCAGGTTTCATGAATAATTGCTAGAGCTATTAATTGAAAATGTAGATTTTGAACTCATTTCCTTATATGACCCAGCAGAAGGCTATAGCTTTCTGCTATAGAAAGCTTTTATATGTTCCCTCCTTTATATCAAGCCAACCCAGTTTGATTAACCATCTTTTTCTTTTATTAATATCTGTGGGGCAAGAAGAGAGCAAAATCAAAGAAATTTCTTTCTTTTTGTGATCAATGTCAGACCAAACTGGACATGGCCTATTATGTTTATCATTTATTAGTTTTTAGTATTTCTTTGCCTGTTTTTATTTATTCTTATGTGAGCGCCACAGCAAAGGCAGGAGGACATGAATTTGTCTGAGTCGCCTGTTAACTAGATAATTTTTAGCAGGTTGCCAAACAAAGTTATACTATTAGTTATTATGTGTTTAAATTATTTGAACTTTTATACTTTTCAGAGAAAATTTCAATAAAAGCACGGCATACAAATTAGCTAACTAAATATCCTTTTAAAGGATTTTTCAAAAATATTTCTAATTTATACTATTAATTTAATTCAAAAACAATTTTTTGAGTACCTACTATGTGATAGCCATGTACCAACACTAGAATTACTAATATGAATAACACACAAGACTTGCTTCCAAGGAAAGATTGACTGAATCATTCATTTTGTTTTTCGTCATTCATTGAATTTTATAAATGTGAAATAGAAGCTCAGTACAAACTAATGATCATAAAAGTTTGAAAATTTTAGTTGAGCCACATTCCCAGATCTTATATTTGAATGTTTATGCTTAAATGCGTAATACTCCTGTTTCTAGAATATAATAGAAATATCATGTAAGGAAAAGTTTTATAAAAATAACTTCATCATTTCTACAGTTTCTTTTTCTGGTCACACCTTCTGACCTGATAAACTTTTCATTGTCCTTGAAGATGGATCTAACTTAAGGTAAAAGAGAAAGCATTTTTGAGCTGTGTGCTGGGGCCAGATTTTAAAGAAGTCCCATCATGCCCTTTGTTGATCAAAGTCGTCAAAAGCTGGCTTTGAGCAGTGGAAACACAATCTTGATATTTTTGGTGAAGATTTACAGCCTCCCACTCAAGATCAATGACAGCAAATTCAATAAGCAATTCCTTAACTCTATACTAAGTCCTTTATAACTGTTAGCACATTTAATGCTCACAACATCCCTTAGGAGTTAAACTGCACAGTTTAGGGGTTATAAACACCCCCTCTGGAGCCAGTTGGTCTGGGTTTGAATCTACTATGATGTCCCAGTTATATCCCACATACAACATTTCCTAAATGGAACCTATTACTTTCCCCATCAACATTCCCCCTTACTTATATTTGCTACTTTAAACATTGTTACTGCCATTTTTATCCACTCACCAATTCTGAAATCTGAAACTCATCTTCAAGCCTGCATTTCTTTACCTCTTAAGTTTTAATATGATTTATTCACAATTCACCCTTCTCCACTGCATTCATAGCTGCTCGTAGCGTTTTTATGCAGCCTCTCCCACTAACCTGTATGTCTTTAGTCTTACCCTGCTCTAATCTATGATTACAGAACATCACACAAATCTGACTGTCAGACTCAGCTCAAAATCCTTTGATTTCTCATTTGTCTGCAGTTCATTTATAGAAAATTTTAGGTGAGTACCTCTGTATACAAGAAATTAAGTTGGATGCTGGGCCATTCACATATCCATAGTTTACTCTGACATATAAACAGAATTATAACAATAAAACAAAATAAGTGCAATAAAAGGTATGAATGAATAATATATATAGGTAGCACATAGCTTATCTGTGAAGCCAGTACACAGTTCTAGGATTTCCAGCTGGGTTTCAAAGATTAGCTGAAGTTTGCCAAGAGGATGGGTTCGAGGATTGTTTCAAGTATATTCTGGGCAAATGCACTAGGATGTGCAAATATAATTTAGACTTTCTTCATAGCATTCAGAATCCTTCCATCCTAATGATGATCCATCCTAAGGATCTCCCAACTTTTTCAGCAAGTACTCTTCCATGTAGATACAATGAACCAAGTTTTTCCAGAAGTGCTATCTTTTTCATTTTCTCAATGCTTTTTTTTTTTTTTTTTAATGTCATGAACCATCTAGCAAACTACTACTCAACCAGTGGTGTTTCTAAACTCAGTGGTTTTACTAACCAATTCCTCTGCCCCCAGCCCCTACTCCCAGACTGAGTTGTTTGTGGCTTTTCTCTGTGTATTGATTTTTGTCCAGGGCTAGCTCTGATCTTAAAGTGTCTACTTTGCATTTAGGGATCATGGCCAGATACAACCAGGTCCTCCAGATGAGTTTTTAACAGCTGTGCTTGTACAACCTGACCTTGTCCACTCAAGGAAGATAATCAGCCTCTCTCTCCTGGAAATGGGATATTTTGAACTATGAGAGGCAGAGGTTGCTGACTCAAAGGGACATCTGTACACTTCTGCTGATTACTGGGATATTCCGGTTTCTCTACTTTCTTAAGCTTATTTGTTCAAGATTGTTTTTTTTAATTTTATGAGCCACTTCATTATGCTTCCAATCAATTCCCACCACTTTTTTTTTCTGCTTGAGCTATCTGAAATTGATTGCCATTATTCTGCAACCAGAACCAAAACCAAAAAACCCTTAAATATGATGCTCAAACTACATTACCTAAAATGATCAGTATTCATGTGTGAGTCTCTTATTTACCTATGAAGTCATTGAAGTCAGTGATTGGCGTGTGATAGGCCTTCAGTAAATGCCGAATGAACATATGAGTGAATTAATGGAATGCACTATTTGGGGTTTAATTCCAATGATCTGGGGACACATCATTTAAAATTAAGACCCCAAATCATCAATAACTGAAGATGTATCTGTTGCTTGGGACTACAGAGTGATCAACAGATGCCACATTATGTTTACCGCAGCACAGACTTGTCATTCTCTGGCCAAATTAGTAGCTGCTGAGCAGCTTCCGCTCTGGGCCAACACCATCTTTGGGAGACCCTGGAACTGAGTGCGTGTTCAAGGCAAAGGAGAGCTTGTGTTTTTGTGCATACAAACACTACAGAGTCAGGACAGGGGAATTAGGCTCTGGAGAAAGGGCTGAGGAAAGGTACTTTGCCTGGGACCAAAGGAGGACCCATAAGGAAAAAAAGAAAGCTAAAAAGTAAAAAATGGTGACAGAATAGTTGTGACAAGGTAGTAAGCTTTTGGCCATTTTTTAAATAATTTCTGTGTTAATGAGTGTACTTAAACTTCCATGTTATTTTTATTTTTTGGTGTAATGTTTATAGAGCTGTAAAGGCATTTTGAAATGATATATGTCATTTTAACCAAATGTATTTACATTAAATCTGTTCAGATTTTAACTCTGATTTGGTCTTATACCTACCTTCTTATACCTTCTTATTCCACCTCCCCCTCATAGCCATTACCCCAGTGAATCAAGAACTGACTATATTACTGTTTTTCTGAGACAAACTTTAATTTCAAAATTACATTAAAAGCAATATTTTTATTTACATTAAAAGCAATATTTTTAATGGAGAAAGTTACTCATTGGGGTTTTATTACTTCACATGTTACTTCCTTAGATAACCTGAACCATGTCATTGTTGGATCTATTTAACATCGCCAGGGAACCAAATTCAATTTCCAGTGTCTGTGGATGTACCTGTGGGAAAGTAGATATGAAGGGAGAAGGGGCTAATACTTACAATGAGCTGAAAGAAACATTTAGATTATATACAGTACCAATTTTTCATAATTAATATACAGTTCTTTTTAAGCACAAATTTAGTCAGTGCTTTCTCATAAACATTTTTTTATTCATGAAAAAAATGGAAAACTCTTTTTTAAATTAGTATAGCTTTTAGCCTAAAGCCTTAGGGTCTTTCAGTAAGTACACATTTGAAACAGAGTAGGTGATGTAGCCATGGGAATTTTTAAGGGGCATAAAGTATTTAAAGGTATGTCATTCCCTGTATCTGTGAAAGTACCATTAGTAAGAAATATTCTTTATTTGCCAGAAGGAGTAAGAAAACGTATGTTTAAAATAGTGTTATTTTATCATTTTGGAAAACAGTTGACCCTCCTCATACAACCAGAAAAAAAAATGTTTTGAGAGCATTTCCTATAAGTCCCTTAGGGACGGAAGACATAACTCCAGTAGTACTTGACTTAGCATGCATGCATGCATGCATTTATATCAATATAACCGCGTATAAACTTGAAGTGTTAATTCTATTCTCCCTGATTCACATGGAACTAGATACTGTATCTATTTGCCATGGCAACACTATCTTGATGAAATGCTGCAGACTCCTTATCAAAATGAGTCATACTTCTGGTAGTGACAAAACGACTCTATTCCCAGGGCACTGCAGCAACTGATTCTTGTGTTAGGAAAAGAGGGAATGTTTCATGAGTGTGTGGGCTGTAAACAGAACAAAGGGGTTATCTATAATTCAAACTAAAAATAAATTGCCGAGTTACCAACACCATTTTCACCAAGGGCCCTGATGAAAATTTGTGTTAGAAATTTTTCTAAAGAAGAATCCAAGCATAACACAGAATTGCACCTTTTCTAATATCTTTCTCTAATTACTTAATTTCCCCCCCATACATACTATTACTGGTAGTCTTACTCTTGCCATTCATGTAATAATAAGATTGTAAAAATGTCATAAGGATGTTGTTATGGAGCATTAAGTGTCTGAACCCAGAGAATAGTAAATCCACTCTCCAGACAGGAACTAACAGTGACATTTTTCAGGAGACATTCTGTTAAGCCAAGAATGGCATTGTTATAAATGTTAAGCAAAGGTTTATTATCTAGTTTTCTTGCTTAGTGACAATAGGGTACAACAAAAGATAAAATTTCTATGTTAACATCTGATAACAACTCCATGACATAATACTCTATGTTTCTGGGTATAAATATAAATTGTGAAGTCTTTGGGTATAATTAGTACAAAGGGCTTATCAGCAATAAACAGCATTGTAAATGCAACAATTAAAAAAGCACTACTATGGGTGTGTCTCTGATATGTGACCATCAGGCCATTCTACATTGAATATACTTGTAATTTTTCTTATGATGCCATCTGTAGATGATTTTTAATAGGCCTGTTTCTGATTCTTGGCCCATTTCTTTGCTGCCTGGGCCATATGATCTCTTACCTCAGAGTAGATGTATAATCAGATCAATGTGTGTGTGTGTGTGTGTGTGGAGTGAAGTGATGTTTTATTTTAGAGGAATGGCTCTCAAATTGATCTCAGGACTCCTTTATACTCTTAAAAATTATTGAAAACCCCAATGTGTTTTCACTTATGTAGGTTATATAGGTATTGCTATTTACCATATTAGAAGTTAAAACTAAGAAAAAGAAGTTAAAACTAAGAATTTTTAAAATATGTATTTATTTTAAAATAATTATAATAAAACAATTACATGGTAACATAAATAGCATATTTGTGTGTGTGTGCGTTATGTGTGTGAAAACAATTCTATTTTCCAAAACAAAGGATATTCAGTGAGAAGAGCGGCACTGTTTTAAACTTCTGTAAATCTTTTTAATGCTTGACTTAATAGAAAATGGCTAAATTCCCACATCTACTTCTACATTCAATCTATAGCAATCTGTTGTTTTGGTTGAAGTGTATGGAGAGTGTGACCTCACACAGATAAATAATTGGAAAAGGAAGGAGTGTTTTAACAGGTAATCATGGACATTGTTCTTTGATACTACATTAAAACTCAACAAGTGGGTATTTCTTATGGTCAGTTGCAATGTGGGCTCTGAAAACAAATCAGTAGATTTTACACACTCTCTGACATTTAAAAGTTGTTGTACTTTGAATGTAACAACTCCTATGTGACTTTTTTTTGCTTTTATGGGGGCTTTGGCCAGCTGGAAATATCTCTTCACTGAATTATGCAGACCTTCCCAATATTAACACATTCCATTATTCAATACAGAAAAATTACATGTGTTTATAACATCACTGAACTCATCAGAAAAGTTTTTAAGTATTGTGAAGCTGTCAAGTTCACTGTGGCAGATACAAGTTTTTCAAAATTTTTATTTTTGCTTGAAAGTTTGAATTTTATCACCGGCAAAAATAGTGTCAGTTATTTGACTTGAAGTGACAAGCTTATTTTATTCCTTTCCAAGAAAATGCCTGTCAAATACCCAAGTCTGAATAACCATAGCTTGTCTGTCAGTTGTTCTTTCAAGTAAAAATGGTGTTCCATGAAAAATGCAGCTAGTTTATCTCCATGCTCAATCACCAGTTGCTTTTCCTCAAAATGGCAGGTAAAAAGCAGAGGCTTTTTTGTGTCCTCCCATATTGTCACACAATACTCAAAATGCATATACACAGTGGTCAAGATTATATAAAATTAATAATTTTTACTGCTTCATCTAGCACATTTTAAAGTAAACTTGGATTTAAAAAAAATTGTGGGTGGCTGAGTGAGAATGTAATGCCTATTCATATTATTTGGTGTTACTCCCTTGATTCAGGCTAAGACACCCCCAATTTTATCTACCAATGCTTTGGCACCATCAATGCAAATGTGAACATGGTGAAAAAGGCAAATAACATCTTATATTATTGGGTGACTTAGTATTCTTATGAAAATGGTAGACCTGCAGAGGTCTTGTGTGCTACTCTCTAAATTTACCACTTAATAACAGTGTTCTTGTTATCTATTGCCATGTAGGAAACTATCTAAAAAATTAGTGGCTTAAAACAACAACTTATCGTTTTCTCTCATAATTCTGTGAATCGATTCAGGTTAGGTTAGGTTTTTACCTAAGGTTTCTAAAATGGTTGAGGTCGTCAGCTGGGGCAGAGTCATCCAAAGACTTCCTCTCTGTGCTAGTCAGGATTCTCCAGAGAAACAGAACCAGTAGGATATGTATAGATATATGTAGGAAGACATTTGTTATAGGAATTGGCTCCTGTGCTATGGAGGCTGAGAAGTCCCACAGTCTGCCACCTGTGAACTGGAAAACTGGAAAAGCCAGTGTTGAAATTCAGTCAGTGTCTGTGAAAATCAGAGGTCTGATGGTATAAGTCCTGATGCGAGTTTGAAAGGCTGAGAACCAGGAGCACCAACATTGGAGGGCAGGAAAAGACGGCCATCTTAGTTCAAGAAGAAAGAGAGAATTCACCTTTCTTCTGCCTTTTTGCTCTATTCAAGCCCTGAATGGATTGCATGATGCCCACCCGAATTAGTGAGGGGACCTTCATTACTCAGTCTGCAGATTCCAATGTTAACCTCTTCCAGAGACACACTGAGAAATAATGTTTTATCAGCTATTTGGTCATCCTTTTGCCCAGTCAAGCTGACACAGAACATTAACCATCACACTCCCTCACATGTCTGCTTGAGGTGATTGGGATGCAACAGCTGAAGGACGACTGAAGATCTTGCTCTCATTGTGGGCTTTCCACTTGGCTAGCTTGGGCTTCCTCACAGCATAATGGTCTTGGGGTGGTTGGTTTTCCTACAGGGTGGCTGGTTTCCCTGGAAAGAGTTTTCTAAGAGACAGGAATGTGAGCTCCAGTACAAAAATTGGCACAATATCACTTCTGCTCTGATCTACTAAGCAAAGCAATCGCAGAACCCATACAGATTCATAGACCCACGTCTCAATGGGAGGAGTGAAAGGAATTTGTCTTCATCACAAACAGTGTGATCTTGGAGAGTGTCTTCTTAGATTTCTCCAAATCTCATTTCCCTTGTCTGTAAAATGGAGGTTGCAATTGCTCCTACCTTATAGGGTCTCTACAAAGATTAAATGACCCAATTACACCAGCCTTAACATGGTGCCTCCCAAGTTGTAGAGTTCATTAAGTGTTAGATATAATAGTCATTTTTACTGTTACTATTTTTATACTGTTATTTCACACTAGGCAAAAATTAGCCAGTATTTTCTATGGTTTCAATTCAGCTTATCCTTTTAAAATCTCACCAGCTTGAGCTTCTTGGAATTGAACTTTTTCTTCCTTTGCTCTGCTGTCACGGTCACATCAGTTTTCTATACCAGTTTTCTATACCAGTGGAGATACAGAATACCTAAGAGGGCTGGAATGCAGGAGAACAAGCTTCTCTCCAGGCTGCACTTCACTGTTGGTGACCTTGTATTAACATTTAAATAGAAACTGGGTCTCTGTCCAGAAACTGCTGCGTGGGTCAGTTTCCAAATCATAAACTTTGTAGACTAGTGGGCTAGAGCTTGTATATGATGCCTCTTGCCCTCTTGGGACAACCCTCCCAAGAATGCCTTTATCATTATATCTTTTAATCCTAATTTTTATTATTAATATGCCATTTCACAATATGGTGCTAACATACCACAACTCAGCAGCCTCTTTCTGCTCTTTAACCTTTCCTACAAGCTCCAAAATCAAGTGAAGAACAAGTCTTGCACCGTATGTGAGTGACAAACCAGGATGGATAAAGCATCTTTTCAAAACTGAAAAACATAGGAAACAACCCATTTAAACTTCCTCTGCTGGACAAAGTAACTCTTACCACTTTCATTGGTATATTTGAGTACTTCATTTCTAGGTACAGTTAAGTTTGTACTTCTTCTTTCATGAAGAGACGAAGGCAGAATGTAAATGTTGGCAAAATGTTAAAAACAAAATTTGTGATTCATAAGCAATGAAGAAACTGTGTAGAGTAAAAGAATATTGCTACCTTTCAAAAATATGCTCCAGTGCATCTTTACTAACCTTGGTCTAAATGGTAGGGGTGACTGTGGCTTAACAAGCACCATCCCCTCCAGGTCTCATTTAATACTTAATCCAAGGCTAAAATGTTTGACTTCTTGCCAACTGGCAAGGCAGCACCCAGCCTCTACTGTAAAATTTCCTTTCCTAGAATAGACTTTTAATGGAAATGTCATTTGTATGTATTAGTAGTAGTAATTCTAATTTTCAAATTTGCCCTTATTTAGGTAGTAAAAAACAACCACAGTTGTTAGGAAAACTTCCCGTCAGTTAAAGCAACTTTTGAAAATGTTTCCAGAATATGTAATCTTGATTTCCTTCTTAACAGTGTCACCAGTTATAATAGTCTTCCACTATTTGAAAAATAGCTAATAAATCTTTTTCTATTTAGATGCCAACCTTTGGATATTCACAAATAGTCAGAAACCATCTGTAGGCATGCATCCCGTTTCTGTTGCCATCTCACACTCTTGGGTGCTTAAGTATTACCAAGAGATCCCTCACACTTGGGAAGTTGTTAATTAGGATAATAGGGGTTATGGGCTTGGTCAAATGAAAGAATACTCTTAGAAGATTTGTTCTACTTCCCTAGTAGCTTGGAGTAGATTTAACTATCTTCTAAGAATGCGATTTGTCTTCATTTAAAGTGTAACAGAACTTAGATGACAGTTTCTAAGACTAGGTACTTGCAAACAATCAAATGAAAATTTTGTTTGATTGGCATGCTGACCTTATGTGTATATGTATATGTGTGTATATATATATATATATATATATATGCATATATATATATATATATTCAGTACATATAGGGCAACTATGATGAAATCAAGTTGATTTAATCCAGATTTAAGTCTTTATTTAAAAACACTAAATGCTATCTTATTTTCCCCTTTAATTGGCATTATCTTAAATACATTCCTTAAGATACAGAAATAAAAGCAGACATTATCTTAGATGGCATAAACTATGCACTTAGAAGCACAATTTGTTTTACTTTATATCTTGTCAAATTAATTTTACAGCATTATGAGAAAGCTGAAAGATGCAGTTTAGTCTGGTGGTTAAAACCATGGGCTCAGGAAGCACCTAGCTTTAAATACCGGCCCTCCAGTGGTTATGTGATCTTGGTTCTGTTTCTAAACCTAAGCCTCAGTCTCTATATCGGTGAAGTGGGGATAAAAATAGTGCCTCTATCATGCGGCTGCTATGAGAATTAACTGACGTAATTCATTTAGAGCACCAAGTGTATGGATTTGGGACCTACATGTTAGCTAGGCAAACTTACAAAAATTAAAACACTAAGTAAGATAATTTTGAAGTTGAATGTGGAATACCTGCATTTCTATACGCTTATCAGTGGTAGTTTTCCCTTCCTTACATACAATTACAATAATCATTGTCACAAAAGGAGGCATTTATATTATTTAATTTAACTAAAACCTTAAAATTAAGTGAATATATTTCTTCTTCAGCAGACTGTTTATCGTGATTCATCAATATCAGCATGCGTATCTGAATACATCTTCTGTGTGAATGTGTGTTTTGAGGAGCCTCATTATTGGAATTTTTTAAAAATCAGAAACATGAAATAAACATGAAAAAATAACCCTTGTAAACCTGTAGGTGCTAATAGTACCAGTTTCTTTTAAATTCCGACCCACAGATATTCTCATGTACATGAATGTTTGTGCTTATGTATGTTTCTGTACACAAAGGCAGAAATTATGAGCATTTGTTTGCCAGACTCTGATCATAAAGTAATATTATTTTATACCCTGCCTTTTTTATTGAAACATATATGCTGTCAGGAATTTATCCTACAGATACCCTGCAGAAGAACACCATTACCTATGTACAACATTAATCATTGTGGCGTTGTTTGTAGTAGGAAAAGGTAGCTAATTATTCTGAGTTTAAAATATCACAAGTAGATTTAAAACATAATCTTTTAGCACTGTCTCCTCAAACCTAAGCTCTTACAGCAGTTTATCATTCCTTCCTTGGTTGAATCGAGATTCTCTCTCTCTTCACTTTTTGGGGTAGTTTGGTGAGTCACAAATGTCTACTTTTGGCCAGGAATCGGGCCCTGTGGTATTATATGGTTTGTTCCTTCGTGTGCCTTCTAGCCTTGCCACCTAGTTAACTCCTTTTTATCCCTCAGGTTCGCTTAAATTTCCCTTGGTACAAGAAACTAGTGAAGAATGGCTTAAGTGCCCACTTTTTGCTCACAGAGCACTCTGTAAGGCCCCCTTTACCTTCATCACACTGCCCTGACATTGCTTGTTTGCCTCGGTGTCCCCTGCTAGTCAGTAAACTCCGTGAAGGCAGGGGTGTATGTTCCCGGCTGATCCTTCATCAGCATTTAGCACTGTGCCAGGCACAGTAGGTGTGCAATATATATGTTAACTAAATCAGTGACCAGCTTGCCTGAATTTTGCTTTGACCTTTCCACTGTTCTATTTATATTTTTGGTTCATTTTCAGGTGCCTGTGTTTAATGATTTCGTCTGTGTATATGTCCATGCTGCCTGACCCTAATTGGGTAAGACACTGTCTATTTCATTCGTCTTTTCCCATGTCCAGAACAGAACATTTCATGTGATCAAGGCTTTAAACTCTGAACAATTGTTCTGAAATTAAATTATTTTAAGCTCAAGGGCAGAACTACAGTTTTTTCTTCTCTCACACCTTTGGATTCTCTATGTAACAGTATATGCAATAAATACTAAGTAATAGAAAACGTGATTTCAGAGAAAATATTGACTAGAGCTAGCAGGGGGAAAGCAAACATGTCTAAAAGGGCAATATACTAAGTAGAGCTTGTTTTGGGCAGGTTTGGCATCAGCCAACCCAAATTTGAATGTTGGCGCTGACTTTGACTTTGTGATCCTGATCCTCAGTTTTTTCCATCTTTAAAATGGGACTAATACAACTCACTTCACTGGGCGTCTTATGAGGAACAGATAGGATAAACTTTGATAAACATGGGGCATATAGTACAGTGGTCTATAGTATTTGTTTTACTATTTTCTTTCTGACCAATTTATAGTCTTTATTAAGATAAAATAAGAGATTCTTCACATTCGTATATTGCGCCTACATATTTATTGGTTTATTTTCTTTTACAAGAAAGATATATTAAATAAATATAGAAGCTTTCCAGGTTTTTATAATTCTGGGTATATAGGAATATGTACAATAAACAAGTGAATTTTATGTTGCAGCTTCCAGAGATGGAGAAATCCGGAGACTGGACTAGAACATCAGAAGGATACAGCTCTGCAAATAGCCTGCTTTCGATCAGCGGGCCACTAAGAAGTTCCAGTCCAAAATGAGTTTCAGAAATTCCTATTTAAGTTAGAGTCGGCCACTTTAAACTGGAATGTAGGTATGTCATTTTATTTTAAGGAAAATGATTGCTTTAACGATATACTTTTCACAGCACAATATTTAAAGTTGGAAATGAAGTCTTTTAATATATGTACTTTTATTTTTTTTAAACGCAGTATTGAAATCATGTTATTTGGAGTGGAGACCTAGATTGGAAATGAATTGCCTTTAAAAATCTGGTTCTTGAGCTCTATCGTTACATCTCCATGTAAATGAGGAAATTAGAACTCAAAATAATCTTGCACATAATACAAGCAAAACAACTAGCCTAATTCTAGTGTTAAAATTTCTATGACATTCTCTGCTTCAGAATTAATTAAAAATAGAATCTGGGAGAGTTGATTAAGTTCTGCTGTTTTGTTCCCTGTGTGATAACTACAAATTGAGAAATCATTAAATATATGAAGCTGGGTTCACTTCTTGAAGTGCAACTTGGAAATAAAGAGAGGGAAAACACACACACACACACACACACACACATACACACATACACACACATACACACACATACACACACACACACATTTGAGTTTGTGGGCCAAACTTGCTTTCCTCAGTCACAGATACAGCTGGACAGTTGCAGGTCTTCTTGGCTGGAACAAAGCCAGCCCACAAGGGTCACTGCAGCTCACAGCACATCAGACCATCTCCCTCTGGGCAGGAAGACCAAGAAATAGAGCCCAGAAGGTGGAAGCACATTTTCATGGTCTCTTCTCTTAAACCCCCCTCAGGTATCTCATTCCTCCTCCCCTGGAAGGAGCAAAGAAGTGAACAGGGCAATACTCTTTCCACACTTCTCCCTCAGGGAGAATGGTTTGGAATTTCCTCTGTGAAAACATGAGAAGCCTGTGTGTATTATATTGCCTAACACTATTGTGTAATACATGTTTTTGTTTAATCTCTCTCTCTATACACACATTATATATATGTTTATATACAGACATGTATTTTCTCTTTAATGTTTAGATGTATACATACACACACATACTCCTTATGAGAGAGAAAGGGGGACAGAGGGAATAATCAGAAAATAGAAGGAAAATTTTCAACTGTTTCAAGCTTCAAAGTAAAAAGTTAGGGTAGTCCTAAAAGTCCAGGAACATCAGCTAATTTGCTGAAGATAAATTGCCATCATCATATCTATTGACATTGATCTTTTATTGTGATGATTAACATTATTGTCGTGTCACCAAAGACATGAAGAACTTAAATATTGATCATGATATCACTTTTTAGAAAGTTAGGCAAGAATGAGTGTCCCTTAAGAAGCGCATTTTGCCTTTTCATATAGCTTAAGATCCATTTTTAATGTAACATTTATTCATTTCTGGTTTGTTTCCCATGTTTTTTTTCCAGAAACAAACAGAATGGCATTATGTTATAAATTCTTCTACTTACATGCTTGATTGTGCTCTCAGAATCCAGAGGCAAAAACTCTCCAGTGAATAAATATCTGTTTCCTTATTTAAAGGTCAAAAATTCCATCTGTATTATCCATCATGTAAATGTTTTAAAAAAACACACTGGTAACTGTAATGTTATATATAGTTCATGAATAATATATAAACCAAGGCATTCACGGCATTTTTACATAAGGACTTAAAAATTCCAAGAATGTGATTGTGTTCATTTTCTTTTGTAATTTTTCGCAAGGGAATTAGCTTGCAAGAATAATTTACATGTAAATTTATTGTTTATTATTAACTTTTTCATTTACATACTTTTTTCCTGTTTTCATTCTCTGCTAAAGGATACAAGATATCAACATAAATTGAAGGTGTGACTATAGATTTTCTAGACAAAGTAGCTGTGCTTTGTATTTAATAAAACTACAGAATAAAAGAAGAAATGTTATTTATGTTCATTCAGACAATTGAAATATAAAGAATGCTATTATAGATCACTGACTCATATTTTCACTTTTAATTACTTTTTGAATTCCAGTTGAATTAATTTGCTCTGTTTTATAATATAAATAGGGCAATCTTATAAAGTAGAATAGATTCTTTATAAATATTGATGGATTCTATAATTCTATTGTGCCTGTTTTAGTCATTTTTAATTTTAAGAAATTTGTTAACTTGTGCTTATCTTTCTGTACACATTACTGGTATTCACCAAAAGATTCCTGTAACTAAAATGGTATACAACTTTCTTGAAGAATTTACATGTTATTATAACATTATTTGTTTATTCTTATTACCAGGTAACTATTGTTATTATAGAGAAAGATTGATTATACTGGAATAGTAATAGTTTTGACTTTATTGAACCTTAGAAGAAATAAATGACTTTTCTAAAAACAGCTTTTTGATCTATTTAAATTTTAGCTAAGTAAATAGGTGATCAAAGAGTATCCTTATTGTCCCTAATATCATCGTGTGGATGTGTGTGTTCGGGTAGGGGGGTGTGGAATTTGCATACCTTTTCGTTTCTCTCTTTCAGTGGATTAGGTTATTGCTTGATGTCCACTGCGAGCTGCGAAAAGGGCTCACCACTGTGTTCCTTTGCTTGTTCACCCAGCCCTGCTGCTTCTGCTCCAGGGCAGAGGAGGAAGCCTCTTCTGTCTCCATGACAACCCTATGTCCTCTGGGAAGCTGCTTGTAGCTAAAGACCTTCTGAGAGCTGGGGGAGGGGCCATTTCTGAGGTAATTCTCACCTCATCTTCCCTCTTTCCAGCGTAACTTGCTTAATTGTCTGTCTGTCTGTCTGTCTGTCTCTCTTTTTTTTTTTACTGTGTTTCTACATAATGCTGATACCCAAAAGCCACACACCCAAAACCTTATTTTATTAACAAAAATGCCCGCATCACAAGGATTTTTCTCGCATCTGGTACATAGTTTCACATTACCCCACCCCTTTTGGGTTAACTTTTTAACTTTGTCTCTAGTTCTCCAATTCCCTGAAATGATCTAAATGTTAATGATCTTTGGAAAGCCAAACACTGCTTTAGCCTAGGAATATTGTTGCTATCCATTATGTATTTGAAAGGGAAAAATGTTTCTTTCTTTGCTTTTTGTTTTAATGGCCTTACCAGCATAATTGTAAATTGTAGCCCCTCACAAAAAAATCTGTTTTACCATTAGACAATATAGATGTATGCTCTATGCATTATATCACGCCTAAATTTATCAAGTTAATTCATTAGGGGTGTGTATTTGATTTACATTTACTGCAAATTCTCAGCAACATTTTACATATAACCTTATTCCTTTAAATAAGGTCTGTTCCTAGAAAATAAGATTTTTGTTTTTTGTGGGTTTTGTTTTTTTCCCCCCCGTGGCTATAGCTGGTAATTGTCGTGGGCTGGTACCATAATCTTCCCTCTGTTCTTTTTTCCCCACCTCTCTGTTCTTTATACTTTGTCTCTAAACAGTCTCTTATAGTTTTGTGGTTTTCAACTAGCATCCTGAATCAAATAATTACAATTGTATCATAATTGTGCTGGACCCTTCCTTAGCTGGGTACGGTGGCTTTATGCAGAATGAGTTTAGATAAGTTAGAACTACATTTCCCAGAATGCCCTTTTCCGTATGCCCTTGGCTCAGCGATGTGCACGCGCAAACGGAAGGCTGCCATATTTTGCTCTGAGGGTGCTGTATGGCCTGGAGCAATGGGCCAAATTGTGTGTGTTGCTGATCGACTCGTGGGCGCAGGGTATCCCTGGGGCCTGTGACTCCTCCAGCCACCGGCAGGTCTCCTTCACCTTTTTTGGGTTCTGGACCAGGCTGATTATGCATCTCCGTGTCGCAGGGGGCTCGCTTCTCCCACATCTCACCCACCATCTGGAGCCTTTCTTCTGGCTTTTCTGAATCCTGGGCCAGGTGTGTGTGACCAAATTTAAAAGAGAGATAGACATCCATAATTGCATAGGAATTTTTGACCTGTTTTTCTCTGTAACTAATAGAATAAGCAGACAAAAACCAAACAAAAACAGAGATGATTAAACGCTAAATATGTAGATCACTACCTCACCGGAGCAGAGTAGACCATAGCGGAATAGACATTGTTTTCAAATGTATGCAGATCATTTACTGAAAAAGACCACAGTTGACCCTTGAAGAGCTCTGGGCTTAGAGTCCCTGATACCCCCCCTCAGTCAGTAATTTTGACACCCCCAAAACTTAACTACTGATAGCCTCCTGTTGACTGGAAGCCTTACTGATAACATAAAACCACCCGTTGTAGGTATTATATACAGTCTTCTTACAATAAGGTAAGCTAGGGAAAAGAAAATGGTATTAAGAAAGTTATAAGGAAGAAAAAATGCATTTATATATAGTACCATACTGTATTTAACAAGAAAACAATGCATATAAGTGGACTCAATGCAGTTCAAACCTGTGTTGAAGGGTCAACTGTATATGTCATTTATAAAGTCTCAACAAGCTTTATTTTTAAAATTTTATTTTATTGGGGTAAGAACACTTACCGTGAGATTTGTGTGCTTAACAAATTTTGAAGTGTATGATGCATTATTGTTGGCTATAAGTACAGTGTTGTACAGCAGATTTTAGAGCTTATTCGTCTTGTTTAAATGAAACTATGCCTGTTGATTAGTAACTCCCCATTTCTCCCCTCCCTCAGACCCTGGCAACCACCATTCCAGTTTTTGAATCTATGAATTTGATTATTTTTAGGTGCCTCATAAATGAGGAATTATGCAGTATTTGTCTTTCTGTGACTGCCTTTATTTCACTTAGCGTGTTGTCCTCAAGGTTCATCCATGTTGTCTCATATTGCAGAACTTCATTCCTGACTAGTATTACATTGTATTTATATACCACATTTTCTCTATCCATTCATCTGTCAATGGACATTTGGGTTGTTTGTACATCTTGGCTATATTGAATAGTGCTTCAATAAAAATGGGAGTGCAAATATCTTTAAGATCCTGATTTAAATTCTTTTGGGTAAATAGAAGTGGGATTGATGGATCTTATGGTAGTTCTATTTTTAATGTTCTGAGGAACCTTATGCTGATTTCCATAGCTGCTGCACCACTTTGCATTCCCACCAATATTGTGCAGGAGTTTCAATTTCTCTGTGTGCTCGCCAATACTTGTCTTCTTGGATGTGTAGATTAATGTTTTTCATCAAATTTGGGAAGTTTGCAGCCATTATTTCTTCAAATACTTTTTCTTTTTCTCTTTCTTCTCTCTTTTTGGCACTGCCATTACGCATATGTTGGTGTGCCTAATGGTGTCTCACATTTCTCTGAGGCTGTTTATGTTTTTTCATTTCTTTCTCTCTCTGTTCTTCAGTTTGTGTAATTGCTACTAATCTTTAATCAACTTTGCTGACTTTTTTGATCTACCAGCTCGGATTCACTGTTGAACCCCTTGAATATTTTTTTCACTGTAGTTATTGTGCCTTTCGACTCTAGAATTTCTGAACCCTCCTACCCTCTGAGCTTGTTGTTACTGTTTGGTTGCTTTTTAATTTTTAAAATTTGACTGAACAAGTTTTTGTAAAGTCTATTTCCTCTATAGTGTGAGGCTCTGATTTTGCTGCTCAGATTGTTTTCCCTTACTTTTCTCTCTTAGCCTGGATACCTTGTTTTTGCCCTTGGGTCAGCATTACCTACTTATTAGTTAAAGGTTGTAGTTAAGCCCCCTTATCCTGTTAGTTTTTTATTTTTTGCCATTGAATGTAGCTTGGAGGCTGTTGTCCCTGTTTGGGGAGTTTGGGGTTTGGGCTTCATGTTCAGACAGGGACTAGTAATTGGAATTCTCCTCTCTGCTCCTGAGGGAGTACAACCTTGGACATGCACACAGTCTTTTAGACTGCTAGGAATGATTCTGAATTTATTTTTAGTAAATAAGAGTCACCTTTGGGTTAGAATATTGTTCAGTATTTGGTCAGAGGTTTTATTTAAAACCCTTATGCAGGTGAGCCTCCTGTCCTGTGTTGATGGGTTTGTGTGCAGTTTGGGGGCTTTAATGTGTGCCTCATATCTTGTTCTGATTTCTCCTGAATGGCTGAAGCCTAGTGCATGCATATAGGCTTCTTGACCCACAGAATTGGCTGTGACCTCAAGAGGGTTCTTTTCAGCTTTCTTTTCCTTAGTTGACTCTATTAAACTTCTGACTGTTCTGCTGTTTTGCTTGTAACATTGTTGCAGGAACTCTCTGCCTTTAGTGGGGGTGGTTCTTGGTCAGGCTGCTGCTTTGAAGAATGAAGAGGTAGACCAGATGAAGGGTGGTGGGCAGCAAAGCAAAGTTTATTGAGGGATAGTATAAAGCTCCTGGAGAGGGAGGGGGGGCTAGAGAGGGTTGCCCTTGGATTTTCTAAGTGTAGGGGTTTGGAACTATCTTAAGCAATCAGGGTGTGCTGAGTTGTGCAATCAGGGTTTTGGTCAGGTATCTGTCTACCTATTAGGTTAATGTCGACGTGCTGATGGTCTTTTTTGCTGTCATCTGGGGGCTTATGTCTTTTAACTGCCCCTTGCCCGTGACAGGGACAAATGCCTTGCGCTTAATTGTCTTATTTTGGAATGTTTTGCACAAGTCATTTCTGCAGAGGCTGCAAAACAGAACGCTAGTGTGGTCCTGTCTTAGCTGTAAAACAGGACGTCAGTGCTGTTGTATCTTAGCTGTCCTGACTCCATATTTTCTTGCTGGGGACCCTGGCCCTGACTACCTAACTGTCCAATTAACTCCGAATAACACGGAGCTACTAGCATTCTCTTAATAAATGTCCACCAAGATATCTGTTGTTTTCTATAACACTCTTAGACATGGAGTTCTGCACTTTCTGTTCCAAATAAAGTCAGTTCTCTCAGGAATGTTGTGGAGCTCTTTGTCTCCTATGGCCTGCCTTCTTCTCTGGACAGAATCCCCATGCCACTGCAACTGAATTGGAGGCAGAGTCATGCTTGAGGAGTGGGCACTCTATGGTGAGTGGCAGTCCCCCTTATAGATTTACCCTCCCTGGAAAGGAAGCAATGCCCTGTGAATAAGCTGTAGTGGGACACCAGGATTTTTGGCCTGCCAGGCATGGAATAGCACTTCCACTCTGCAGATGGGACTGGCTTGGGGAAGAGTTATCCAGTCCTCTCAGGCCTATTTGGAATAGAATTTCTGCAGTATGTGGCTGGGGGGTGGGAATGGGGGTGGGCATGAGAAATGAAGGCAGCTTGTTCCTCTGACTGGGCACTGGGGCAGAGGGAGTCCTGTGTTCTTGGAGTGCCCAGGATAAAGCTTTTGTAACATGGAACTGGGAGCAGGGGAAGACAGTGAGTTGTGGCTCAAATGCCACAGACTCTCACTGTCCTTAATGATATTTAGTAGATTTTCTTGAAAAAATGTTTCTCACTTCACTATATACTTACTCTTAAGAGAATTTCTAGAAGTTAAATAATTGTTCTTAATAATTTTCACCACTTAAATAGTTGTTTTGCTAGTGAGAGAATCCTCTGAGTCTCTTACTCTGCCATTCTAAAAGATGCATCTATTTTACATTTTTAATATATTGATGGATTTGGATTTTATATATATATATATGTATTTTTTTTTCATTTATGTTAAGAGTAAAATTGGCCAGTAATTTTTCTTTCTGCTGCTGTCCTTGTCTAGGTTTGGTATCAACATTTAGTTTAGCTTCTAGGATGGGTTTGGGCATGTTTTTTTTCTTTTTCTAATCTGTGGAAGAGTTTTTATATGATTATCTTTTACTTGAAATTGGATACCATATATGTCTAGTCTCTGTAGGTTGGGCGGGCAATGATTTTAACTATTAATTAAACTTCTTAAAAATTAGAAGTTTTATAAAACTTTTTGTTACTTTTTTACTTTCACTGTTGGTGTGCTAATTTTCTCAGAATGTATTTATTTTGCCTATTTTTGAAAACTTTTGTGTAAAGCAGTCTATTGCATTTTTTCCATTATTATTATTTTAATATCAGCACTACCTGTGATTTTGTGCCTTTTTTATTCCTCATATCATTTACCTTTTTTGGTCAGTCTTGCCAGAGGTTTAAAATATATTAATTTTTTTTTAAGATTTTATTTATTTATTTGACAGAGAGAGGGCACAAGCAGGTGAAATAGCAGGCAGAGGGAGAGGGAGAAGCAGGCTCCCCACTGAGCAAGGAGCCCAATGTGGGGCTTGATCCCAGGACCCTGAGATCATGAAGGTAGCTGCTTAACTGACTGAGTCACCTAGGTGCCCTAAATTATATTAATTTTATTTCCAAGAACCAATTTTATTTTTGTTCATTTTGTCTTTGTTCATTCTAATACATATTTTTTTTTTGTATTTCATTAAGTTTTCTTTCTTTCTATCTATCTGTCAATCATCTTGCTTCTAATTGCCTTGGAATTATTCCCTTTTTTAAAAATTATTCCTCAGCTCACTAAGTTTTAGCCATCTTTATTTTCTAACAAAAAGATTTCTGTTTATAAATTTATCTCTAAGTACCACTTTAGCTTCATTTCACAATTACTATAGTGTAGTGATTTTATATTATCAAACTCTATTTTCTAGTTTTCATTTTTAAAAATTTTTAAATTTTTTACTTAGATCTTCTTTAATTGTTTTCAGCAATGTTGTGTAAATTTTAGTAAATAAGACTTGTACTTTTTAAAAAAATTCCAGTATAGATGAATCACAGACCTGTATCTTTGAAACAAATAATACATTATATGTTAAAAAAAAAAAACAAACAAGAAGATAGTAGGAAGGGAAAAATGAAGGGGGGGGAATTGGAGGGGAGAGATGAACCGTGAGAGACTGTGGACTCTGAGAAACAAACTGAGGGTTCTAGAGGGGAGGGGGGTGGGGGGATGCGTTAGCCTGGTGATGGGTATTAAAGAGGCCACATACTAAATGGAGCACTGGGTGTTATATCCAAACAATGAATCATGTAACACTACATCAAAAGCTAATGTTGTATGGTGACTAACATAACTTAATAAAATAAAATTAATAAAAAAATTCCAGTATAATTAACATATGGTGTTATATTAGTTTCAGGTGTATAATATAGGGATTCAGCAATTCTATGCATTATTCAGTGCTCATCAAGGTAATTGTCCTCTTAATCCCCTTCACCTGTTTCACCCATCCACTTACCCATGTCACTTCTGGCAACCACCAGTTTGTTCTCTATATTTAACAGTCTTGTTTGTTTGTCTCTTTTTCTCTTTCTTTCTTTGTTTTGTTTCTTAAATTCCACAATAGAGTGAAATCATATGGTATTCATCTTTCTTTGACTGACTTATTTCACTTAGCATTATACCCACTAGATCCATCCCTATTGTTACAAATGGCGGGATCTCATTCTTTCTTATAGCTAAGTAATATTCTATTGTATGTATATACCACATCTTCTATATCCATTCATGTATCATTGGACACTTGGGTTGCTTCCATATCTTGACTGTTGTAAATAATGCTGCAGTAAACATCGGGGTACATGTATCTCTTTGAATTTGTGTTTGGGTAGATACCCAGTAGTGGAATTACTAAGCAGTCTTGAAAAAGAAGAACAAAACTGGAGGTATCACAATCTCAGATTTCAAGATACACTTCAAAGCTGTAGTGATCAAAACAATATGATACTGGCACAAAAATAGACATGTAGATCAATAGAACAGAATAGAGAGACCAGAAGTAAACCCATGACTATATGTTCAATTAATCTATGACAGAGGAGGCAAGACTATACAATGGGAAAAAGACAGTCTCTTCAACAAATGGTGTTGGAAAAATTGGACAGCTATATGCAAAAGAATGAAACTGGACCACCATCTTACACCGTACACAAAAATAAATTCAAAATGGATTAAAGACCTAAATATTAGACCTGAAACCATAAAAATCCTAGAAGAGGGCACAGGCAGTAATTTCTCTGACATTGGCTATAGCACCATTTTTCTAGATATGTCTCCTAAGGCAAGGGAAACAAAAGCAAAAATGAACTACTGGGACGACACCAAAATAAAAAGCTTTTGCACAGCAAAAGAAACAAACATGGAACGTTTTTCCATTTCTTTGTGTCTTTCTCAATTTCTTTAATGAGTATTTGTTAGTATTTGTCTGATATTTTTCCAGTCCTGTTACTTTTTCACTTTTCTGAATTTTTATGTTTTAGGTTTATTTATTTTAAATAGCTGCCTTTTAAAATCAACCTGATTTGCCTTTTAATTGAACAGTTCAGTGTACTTTGTAGTAGTTATTGGCACATTATTGATATGTTTTTATAGATATCACCAATGCCATGTTGTTACATTGTATTCTCTGTTGGAGCTGTTCTCCAGAGTATACCA
Organism: Callorhinus ursinus; assembly: GCF_003265705.2. Classification (NCBI taxonomy): domain Eukaryota; kingdom Metazoa; phylum Chordata; class Mammalia; order Carnivora; family Otariidae; genus Callorhinus; species Callorhinus ursinus. The sequence continues at coordinate 64,527,113 of NW_027397064.1, read as the reverse complement.
TTTTTGGAGTACAGTGTGCTTTTTCTTTTTTTTTTTTACAGATTTTATTTATTTATTTGTGTGTGAGGGAGAGGGAGAGAGAGCGGAAGAGAGCATATAAGCAGGGGGAGCGGCAGGCAGAGGGCGAAACAGGCTCCCCACTGAGCAAGGAGCCCAATGTGGGACTTGATTCCAGGACCCTGGGATCGTGACCTGAGCTGAAGGCAGATGCTTAACCGACAGAGCCACCCAGGCATCCCATACAGTGTGATTTTTCATGTAGAGTTGTGTAGCACCATCATTTTGGGTGTCAAGTGCTATGATACGGTGATTAAAAGATTGTATCTGGAGCCAGATTTCCTGGATTAATATCCCTGTTGTTCTTCTTCCTAGCAATGCATCCCTTGGGCAATTTGAGAATATTCCATGTCTTAGTTTCTTCAAATAGTTCTTATCTTAATGGGGATAATATGAGAATTATCATGTAAGGTATTTGAAAAAATGATTAGAACATAGTAAACACTCCTAATGGGCTATTACTAATTTCTACCAGGTTATTGTGTACTTTCCATTTGTCTTATTTTTCATATTTTTCTCCTCCTTGTGCTTTTAAGTTTATTAAATGTCAAGGTATTTCATTTTTCTTCTGTACCCTTTTAATCATTTTATCCCATTTGTCTTTCCATGTATACCCTTGAAATTTTAGTAAGCATTCTAAGCAAAATTAAAAGTTACTATCTTTATCATCCTCCTGAACAATACAATTAGAATTCTTGAACTCTCAGTAACAAATGTTTTCATTTCTTTTTTTTTTTTAAGATTTTATTTATTTATTTTAGTGAGACAGAGAGAAAGCGTGAGCGGAGAGGGGACGGGGGAGAGGGAGAAGCAGACTCCCGGCCGAGCAGGGAGCCTGATGTGGGGATCGATCCCAGGACCCTGGGATCATGACCTGAGCCGAAAGTAGATGCCTAACCGACTGAGCCACTCAGGCGCTCCTCTTTTTTTATTCTTAAAGATATTTTTTTCTGACCATAAAATAACTAGTTTTAACGGACATTTTCTTACAATATTTTTGTTATTGCTGTTATAGTTGAATTGTTCTGTTGTGTCTTCTTATCCTATTTAGTTTTAAGGTTTTCTCTTGTACTTTATTGTCTTGAAATTTTATTAAGAGTTGCCTGGATATGGTTTTCTTTTATTTTAGTTAGGATTTTTGTGATTCCTGAATGTTAGGATTTGTGTCTGTTATCAATAATAAGGAATGCTTAATCACTTTGTAATCAAATATTCACTTCCGCCTAATATGTTAATTCTTCTTTTGGAATTCCAGGTATTTTGTACCTTCTCACCTTTACCGAAATTCTCTATTCTCTTAAGGGTTTCATACATTTTACCTTTTTGCCTCTGCTGTTTTGCTTGTTTTTCAGATTCTAATTAATGATTTCTCTCTTCAGTTCCATGTAACCCGATATTTAAGTCTTACAGATGGTTTTACTTTATTTCTAGAAATGGCATAATATTCAAGTATGTTTTATAAATTTTATTTCTCACCATTATTCATACTTTAATCCCTCTTTTTATTTATTATTATTATTTTTAAAGATTTTATTTATTTATTTGATAGAGAGATAGAGAGCACAAGTAGGCAGAGCAGCAGGCAGAGGAAGAGGAAGAAGCAGGCTCCATGCTGAGTAGGGAGCCCGACGTGGGACTCGATCCCACGACCCTGGGATCATGACCTGAGCCTAAGGCAGACGCTTAACCGACTGAGCCACCCAGGCGCCCCTAATTCCTCTTTTAAAAATGTTATTAAATATACTTACATCCTATATCTGAAGAATTTGTTGATAAGTTCTCCTCTCTCATCTGGCAGCTCTGTTTTCTCATTGTTTGGTTATTTCTCTTACTGTGATTTCATGTTTCTCGAACTTTCTTTGTGGGAAATCTTTGAGGCCTGGGCAGAGGTGTGGTCTTTCAGAAAGGATTTCAGTTAGTTTCTCACAGAAGCCTGGAACCACTAGCAACTTGAATTTTTGGCTTGTAGTATTCTGTACTAGGCAGATAATATAAATTTGGGCCATAAACCGAGGTGGATTCTGGACCAATAGCTACGAGTCTGAAGAGAGGCTTTTCTGCATAAACTCAGAGCTAAGACAAGACAGAAAAATTTGCTTGCCAAGTTGCCTTCCTGTCTGCTTTTGCAATATTGATTTTTGAAAATACTTTTATTAAGTGTGTAGTTTTTGGGAAAAAAAAGCGTGTAGCTTTTATGTGCCTTGAATTTATTCAGGCTCTCTAATCCATACTGGAGCCAAATCTTTGTGTTCTGTTTCTTGTACATAGGCAATTTAAACCAAGCTGTAGGTCACTGGGATCAATAGAAGCCCACCAAGTATCATCTGACTTCAGTGTTTGCTTGCCTTTCTCCATTAGCCCCAGGGAATTTCCCTTGGTTTCTTGTAAGCCCAACTGTACATTAAAAATGGTCTTTTAACAATATTTTACCCTCGTTTTTTAGATATTTTATGATGGGGGAGGTTAGAATAGTTGTCCCATTATGTGGTGAAATAGACATATATCCAGCAAATTCCTGAAGTTATTAGTGTATTACCAGTGTACTCATGAATTATTAAAGTTAAGATTATCTACAAGATAGTGAGATAAAACCTGAGTCTCTTTTTATCTATGCAATATGTATCTATTGAAGATAACTCAATAAGATTATTTCACTGATAGAGTTAATTATTTCACTGATAGAGTTTTTGTTTCAGTAGTTTTTGTTAGGTAAAAACATTACTTGTAAACATAGTTACTAGGTGTACGGTATTTCCAAGATATTTGTATATATTTAGCTGATTATAAAGGTGGATTGTCTGAATTTACATGTTACTGAATTTGAGAATTGTCCTCCGTAAGGCCTGAAAAAGCCTATTAGTATTTCTTGTTTGGCACTTAAATATATTTGTGTGTTTCTGCAAGAATCAATTATACTAGCAATATATCTGAACATTGATAGTCACATATTCTGCTAGTCCTAAAGGAAAGAACGGTGACGAAATTAATGACATGTGTCCCACACATTGGATGTGCTACAATCTATTAAGAAGAGATAAATGCAAAGGAGGTAATACAGCACAGTATGATCACATTAGGAAGTCTGAGGAGAAATGATTTATTTCTACTGGGCGAACTCTTGAGGAAGCTTCCTAAATGATGATGATACTCGAGCCAGTTCTTGAAAGATAAGCAATGATTTGCCAGGGGGAAAAAAGAGAGGGTAGGACATTTCAGGCAAAGACAGTAGACAGATGTCCAAGACAGGAGAGATGTCAAAACATTATGTAACTGGAGAGTGTGTGATTCTGAGGGGTAGGAGGCATGAGTTGTTGAGTAGTGGCCAAGATTTGTTTGTTTGTTTTCACTCCATAATGGAAGGGGAAATTGATTTTCTGAGCAATGAGGTGCTGTCAGGTTTAGAAGATTTCAGATATGTACTTCAGTATGTCATCTGGCTAAATTATGGAGAACAGAGAGATTCTGCAGAGAAGAGGAGGGGAGAAATTCTGCTGACAAAAGGATCCATAGGACTCAGTAACAACAAAAGTTTTTGAAAAAAAAAAGATGTTTTAGATGTTAGTATAAGAAAATGATGTGTGTCTTTTACTTTTTTGTAATAAAAACAGTACTCTAGGGAATATAAGACTTAAGCCCATCTTGAAGTTTTGTGGCAAATGTTAATGACGAAGAAGCAAATACACTTGTGGTTCTAGACAATTTTACAAGTAAAGTTGTAAATTTTTTAGTGGCTTTGTTTTAATCGCTTTTGTTATATATATACATATATATATATATATATATATAAAGATTTTATTTATATCTTTATATGAGAGAGAGAGTGAGAGAACACAAGCAGGGGGAGTGGCAGAGGGAGAGGGAGAAGTAGACTCCCCACTGGGCAGGGAGCTCCATGCAGGGCTCCATCCCAGGACCCTGAGATCATGACCCAAGTCAAAGGCAGACGCTTAACTGACTGAGCCACCCAGGTGCCCCTCATTTTTGTTATATATCAGGTGTTGTCTTTTAAAAATCTTTAACACCATAAAGAAGAAATGATAGCTGTTCTTTCATTTATTTAACGCATCCTTCACTTTGTGGCAAAAATCTTTGAGGACAAGAAAACTTTTTTCTTAATAGGGCTAAAGTCAAAGCCTTGTGTTTCTATTTAACTTATCTGAATAATATTTTAAAAGGTTTATTGACAATTCATATTTTTTTCCTTAAGTATTACCCGTATAGAGAAGATTAATCACTTTGAATAGACAAGTTGACTTTGAACATAGGATTTTAGAATTAAAGACCTACTAGAGCCAATAGCCTCATTCAACAGAGGAGGAATCTGAGGGGCCAGAATTTGATTTGTCTGAATTAACATTACTAATTTGATGCCAGAACTGATATTGAAAGACAAGTGTTGGAACTCTTGGTTCAGTCTTTTTGGTATTTTCCATTTCTGCAAAAATGATCAGCAAGAACTTTCTTTATGATTACTACTGAATGTTTTGAAATGCACAAGAGTGATTTTCATGTTATTTTATTGTATTCTAGTTATTTGGAAATTAGTAAACATATAAATTTATATAGCCATTATCTTTTCGCTAGAATATTTAAAAACTGGAATACCCATTTTCTTCCTCCATACAAATGTTCTTCCCTCACTAAAGGGCAGCCATTCAGTATCACTTATTGGTGAGTTTAAGTTACCTTAATTTCTTAGTATTATTATTTCTCTGTCTAAGTTGATTATTTCTAGTATGTTATTTTTAAATTTTTTTTCTAGTATGTTATTTTAAGCAGAATTTTGTCATGAAGTTCAATAATTGAAGGATTTTTCTTGTGGAATTAGTTATTTAAAAAATCTATTAAACTATATTAACAGCTCTATATCTGAACAGTATTTTCAGATTATCTGTTAGCTAGATAGGTATATTTTTTAAAGCATTTTTTTTTCAGCTGAAGGCTCTTGTGATTATTTTAGAAGATAATCATTTAGCTATAATGCATATCAATTATTAGAATACTTGGCTAAGATTATACAATGGGATGCCTAAAACGGCTAAGGGTTTTACAAAGTTATACTTGGCTTCTCTGTGGTGTCGGTGAGATCTGAAAATTGACTTTAGCAGAAAGAAGCCAATGAATTCCTCTGAAGTCAGTTTATATCATTTACATTAAGGAAATTATGAAATGCATATTTAGATCTACTTCGCCTTAACAATGGGGTTTTCCACTGAGAGTAAACATTTTGTTTTGAGAATGACATAAATCCAAGGGCCCTGAAAAAAAATGTTAACATAAATTTTCAATCACTGCATCATTATCATTAATACTTTATATGTAAATAGGAGTTCATAAAACACATTTAAATAACAGTTTATAACCTTTGCTACCTACCAAGAAATTTGGCGATGGCATCAATAACACTGAGAGGAGTTGAGGTTAAAATGCGTACAGCCAAGGGAAGTAATTGGTATTGACAGCCATTGTCAATGGCTACTGTTATTGAAACTGCAAGTTGGAACATGTGGATTTGATCCTTTGCACACAAAAAAGTTCACAAAAACTGCTTTTCATAGCTTTTATTCTGTAGTACTTCTTGGTGGATCATATATTAAGTTGTTATAAAATCCATGTGAACTTTTATGTATACAAATGTCATATCAAGTACAGGTGTCATTAATTATGTATATTTTAAACATCCATCAATAAAAAAAACAGAGGCCAAGAAGTTAAATATAATAAAAAATGAAATATTTATTCTTTTGGCTCAATAATGACGTAGCTCACCATTCTTTTTAGTAATAGCAATTCCCTGCATGCAGTTCATTAGTACACTACAAGTAAATAGTTTTGTAAAAGGTTAACATTAAACTTTTGGTTTGTGCAAAAAACAAAAATTTATATCATGTTAGGTAATTGCACAACTTTGCCACTTTGTTCATGGCTAAAAAGGACAGAGCCCATGTTATTCCTCTAATAGCTCTAGTGTAGCAAGAATTAAAAAAATAAGACTAGTCTGCATAAGCAAATACTACAAAAGTTTGAGTAAAAAAAAATTTCCATGAATAATGGGTAATATTGAGGCAATCATAGTTGGTAAAAAATGATCTAAGTTTGAATATTGACCAATGTATCTCCTATTGGAATGGTAGAAAATATATTATAACAAAGAAATCCACAAAACCCATTGTCTAACCTTTATTTTAGGAAATTATTCATTGAAAAGTCTTATGGATTCAAAAGTTTGGAGTTGTGATTAAAAATAAAAAGCAAAAGCATAAAGTAAAATAAATTGCCATGTCATCAACCTGAAAATAATTTTCTTATGTACAAAATGCAACAAATAAAATTGATCATATTTTTACATTATTTATATTTAAACAAGTTTTGGACATATTTTTAGCAAAATATGAAGTATAGGTTTTGACAATAGGCAGTACTCAGTGTGTTTCTTTGAAATATAGAGACACCATGTGACACTCAAGTTGAATTAAAAATGCAAAAGTAAAGGTACTTTTAAGTAACTGCAAGCTATTCTGCTTGACATACTGGATAGAGCGGTTTGAATTCACTCTACCAACATGTGACTTCTAACCAAGGCTTGTGAAGAATGTGTTGAGTAAAATAGAGCAGCATAGGCAATATTAACATGCATTAGTGATAGTCTACGAACTATTTATGTTTAATGAATGGTACAGGATACATCCCTGTTGGAAGCTTGCAAAAGACACATACACTGTGGTACATATTTGATTTAATAGATGTTGTTTAGCAGAATATATATATATATATATATATATATAATATGTATTATATATATATATATTCCTGCCCAAACATGCACCACTGGATAAAATAACTATTTACATAACTGGGTGTGTTGAATTGACATAAAATATCAGCTTTGCTGAGAGTAGAAGATGGCAAAGCAATACTGCAGCAGAAAGTGGGACAACTATTCTAAAGTGACACTTTAGATATATTTTTTCTAGATTTTTTTCACTTTGTTTTTGGAAAGCATTTAACCAAATTAAATATAGAGCTCTGGAACTTAGAATAAAATTTGCACTTTTGGAAACAATATTTGCATAAAAATAATCCTTTAAAAATTACAGGGGACTTTACAGGCACATAACTGTTCAGATATAAACAAATGTAACAGACTAAAACACTTTCAAAATTAAAGCCATCTAGAAAATGGAAGTACCTGAAATTATTGATCTTAGAATATTTTTTTCTGGTTTTGAGCACGAATTTTATCTCTCAAAACACTTTTGCTAATTATTCGAGAGACTTATGGAGTAGGAACACAGGGCTCTTATATGCTTTTTTCTCAACTTGCATTTACAAAAATAGTGACATAGTATTATGAATAAACTATGAATTAGGGAGCAAGGAAATCCACTAGAACAAATTTTGTAAAAATATGGCAGATATGGAAGTTAAAAATAGAGTGGATGCAAGTAATGTACTAAAGGTGTTTGGTGTAGTTACAGCGATCACTTTGCACAATTATCCCTACAGTCTAGATAGCCATTGAGTTTCTCTTCAGCAGTGTCAGCTGGTAATGAAAACAGCAACCTCTTGTCAATCTTGTTGATACCCTGACTCACAGAGTTGTAGTGATGGAGAGGTCACTGTCTTGTTATAGGCACTGACCATGAGTATTTATTAAAACAGTCAGTTTGGCATAGACCTCCTCTGGGAGTCCAGTTGACACATAGACTTTACCATCGTAGGCTGTAAACAATTGATCACAAAGATAATTCTTTGTTTCTTTTTTACTTTTGATTTTCCCTGACCTCTTTCCCTTTGCTTTCTTTTTCCGGTTTGTCTTTCTCAAACTTTTCTTTGTCTGGCTTTGTTACACTATCATAGGAAGGAGGAGATGTGGTAGAGGAACTTCCATCTGTTTTCTCTGGGGTGGAGTTTCCATTTAATTTGTCAATAATCATGTCTTCTTTGATAGGTAAGTCAATCCTTCCTTTAATTGCCTCTTTGTTATATTCACTTGATACCTTTTTTAACCTTTGTCTTAAAAGATAACATCTGAAATTACGCTGAATGATAGCAGCAGACACCTCTTCTTGTTTGCGTTTTAAAGTGGTTGTGATGGGTTCATAGGAAACTTTGGAGGGGTTCGATGCCATGAACCGGTCTTCCATCTGTATTCGAAGGGCATCCATCTCTCCACTCTCACCCAAAACACGCTTTGTAAAGGCAAATAAAATGTCGAGGCAGTGGATCCGGTCCCCACTGACCATGGGCAGGTCCATGGCGATGAGCTGGACTTTGTTTGGTTTTGCTATGAGAAGAGGAGGATCCAGGGCAGCTGCAAAATCAGAGAGCTTGGAGAACTCTATAAACTGGGTGGCGTCGGGATCAAACTTTTCCCAAACCTCGTAGAACATCTCAAAGTCATCCTCACTCAGGGGCTCGGCACTTTCTTCAGTAGCAACACTGAAGTTCTCCAGGATGACAGCGATGTACATGTTCACCACAACCAGAAATGATATGATGATGTAACTGACAAAAAAGAAAATCCCGACAGATGGGTTCCCACAGTCTCCCTTAACTGAACTTCCAGGGTGAATTGTATCAGGATCACAGTCAGGCGGTGCACTGTTGAGAATAGGTGCTAGCAATCCGTCCCAGCCAGCAGAGGTGGTAATTTGGAACAGGCAGATCATGCTGTTGCCGAAGGTCTCAAAGTTGAACATGTCATCAATTCCAGCTTCCTTTTTAACATAGGCAAAGTTGGACATTCCAAAGATGGCGTAGATGAACATGACCAGGAAGAGCAGGAGGCCGATGTTAAACAAGGCAGGAAGGGACATCATCAGAGCAAAGAGCAGCGTGCGGATTCCCTTGGCCCCTTTGATCAGACGCAAGATTCGACCAATCCTGGCGAGCCGGATCACTCGGAACAGGGTAGGGGACACAAAGTATTTTTCTATCAGCTCAGCCAGAAACATACCTATAGAAAAATATAGAAATCAGCTAAACAGTGAATATTTTATGTTTATATGAATGCTTTATCTTTGCAAGGTTTATGATAACAGCAAGATTGTTATGAGTATAAACTTTTACTAAATATTTGGGTCCACTCCTTAATATTAGTAATTAAAGATTACAGAATTTTACTAAATGATTCTATAACGTTATAAACCCAATATAGATTTTTGGAAAAGCCAACAAATTAAATAATCTCAGAGTGTCATGGCAATTTAAGATTATATACACTCATTTACTATGGAAAGTTATCCCCACACACGAAATGTGCTGATTACAAACAAAGATTATTTCTGAAATCTCTAAATATATTGTTTGCTATTTTTGAATACCTACATTCTTCAGTTAGAGGAAAATGAGCAGTAGTGGTAAACTTTAGAATTACACATTAACATTCTCAGATCTCATTTCCGTGTTGCACAGCTGTCAGGCTTTGGGGAGCTTTACCTACAATGGTACCTCTCTGTAATTAAACTATTCTTACCTACAATGGAGAGAATCACCACCACAAAATCAAATATGTTCCAGCCGATGGTGAAGTAGTAGTATCTGAGAGAAATGAGCTTTAGCACAAATTCTCCAGTGAACAGGATAATGAACACAAGGTTGATCCGGGACAAAACTAGAGTCATATATTTGCTCTGGTCATCAGTTTCCACCATCATGGTGACCATGTTGAGGCAGATGAGGATCATGATGCTGATATCAAAGACTTGTCTGGTTACAAAATCAAAGACCATTCCTTGGAATTTGTTCTGGAAAGAGAGGAGAGAGAAGGTTAATATGCATATTTCATAAATAATGATCTAGTAAAACTGCAGGTGAAGTCCTTCATATATGGCCATGAGATATACACCCTTTTCACAGTAGTCCAAACAGTTCTTTGTGCTCCATGTCTCTTCACATTAAAATACGAGAAGGAAATGAAAAAAGTCATATGATAAGAACAAAACATATTTGATATATTTAAGTTTCCTGGGAAGACAAAACTCAGTAAGACATAAATTGGTGGCAATTGGCTATTAATATGCATGGGCTTTGCTTGATTTAAAAAAAATTATAATTTTTACAAGTTTTACAAAAATTATGAAAACATAATGAAGATTTACAAAGTAGGTTGATACAGAAAGACTTTTAGATGGATGACTACCCTAATTCATTTATCAATACTTTAGGAATTTTGGTTTATATATTATATATATTATATATCATATATATGTATATTATATATTATATATTTTTTCCATCTCTCCCTCTTTCAAAATATGTCAGTCATTATCTATTCTACTTCTTCTAACTATGTGTGTCTGTGTATTTGTTATTTATCTATCTTTCTTCATCTGTTCTTTCTCTATGCTTCAACAAAAATGCATGACATTTTTTTTTTGTCTTATTAGCAATCATCTCAGGAGTCACATACACTTATGGTCACTAAATATAGTTCTATTAGGGAAATAAATTTTTAATAATTTAGAATAAAAATATAAAATAAAATTTCATAGCTTACTGAAGATCAGTTTCATGAATTGACCGTTTCCTTCTTTTAAATATATTTAAATGACCTTAAGTAAAGCAGATTTATGGTCTTTTGTGTATCCTGCCCTACCTCCCTCCTTGGTCGCTTCTAACCTCAATTCCAAAACTCTTAAAAATATGGTAAACTGAAGTCATTGATAGGATTCATGAGGGCTTGTTGAGTCCCAGTTCTGGCAATTACAGGCTTTATGACTTTGGGTACGATTTTTGGGGGGCCTCAGCTTCCTTATTCCTCACCCATCTAAGATAGATAAGTTAGAGTACAGCTCTATGAACGTAACCCATCGTTATTATGGCTTTTCATATATTATGAAGCTCTACATAGTATGCATTCTGATTAAGCCTTTTTCTTTTTTCTGTATTTGATGAAACAAACTATTTTGATGATGCCCTTTTCCTTCCTAAGAAGGTTAAGAGTATTTTCTAGTCATACAAATGGAGAGAGCAAATAGTACAGAGGGAAGTGATGGGGTGGGATGGGAGTTTTCCAGACTCCATCTATTTAAATGGCAAGAGAATGCCATGTAACAAGATTGGGTACATTCTTGGAAGCAGTAGGTGGCAGCAGGAATATGAAGGCTGCCTTGGAAGCACTTATTGGGAACCTCAAGTTGGATGTTTTCAATTGACAAACTGTAAAGAGCATTACTTCCTTTTTAAGAACTTAGTAATTCTTATTGAGTGTGGCAGTTGTGAATGGTGTTAAACAATATGAACTTTACAATTAGGGCATATTAGACAGTGGTGATATCACTCAGTATGTTCTCATCCAGAGCACTGCCAATTTCATCATATGGAAATTAAGTTTAGAATATTAAAGAAGATGAGTAATTCTTACTGCTGGTCGAGGTATGGGCTTCTGAGGTTTCTTGGATCCAAGCTTCTTCATTGCATTATAGTATTTTTTCTGTTCCTCTGTCATAAAGATGTCTTGACCTCCAAAGTAAAGATACGGTATAAAACTGGTTATAATCTCAACATGTGTTACAACAGCACGTGTACAAAAATATTTCTGAGTCTTTAGTCTTTTCTCAATTTTTAAATGGATATTATCCCATATATATATGTGAAATTCTGAGGACTTTACTATTATGTAAAACCTATAATCACATAAATCTCTGATTAGTACAGGATCCTAATTTGATTACATTATGTTTAGAAAGAGGCTCAGGCATCTCAAATATATTTTTGTGAAAGAAAAAATGTTTTCTTAGCCCATTTCACTGTTTTCCTTCTTTATTCAATAATTTTAAGTATTTTCCATGTGCTAGAAAATGTAACTGTTATCAAAATTAAATAGATATATGAGACACCAATATCTTGTTGTCATGTGGAGTAGGAAAATGAAAACAGGTGGAAAATGTATAAGGATATATAAAAAAGTATTGCAGATCAAAATAAACCCTGAAGACTCAGAAACAGGCTTTATATAGGACGATACCCTTAAGCTAGGCCTTAACATGATTAGAGGTATGCTAGGCAAAGCATTCCAGGAAAAGAAAATACCCTCTGTAAAGTCATGGAGGTACAAGAGCGTGGCTTGTACAGAAAGGACAAAAAAATCCATGTAGCTGTGTGTGTAACGTGTGATAGTGGTGATGGCAGATATTGACTGAGGAGTAGGGAAGTAGATACAGAGATGTGTTGTGAGAGAAAATGAAGCTAGAAAACTGGGTGGAAATAATTCCTGAAATTCTCCATAAGCAAGGGTGAAGCATTAGGGGAGACCCACTGGATGCTTTGAAGCAGTGGTCACATTTTTTGTCACAAAGACACTATAGCAGCTCTGCAGAGGATGAACCTAGAGAGGAGCCACCAACTAGAGACTGGAAACTCTGCAGCTGAACTGACCTCATAGTGAACTGAAAAGAATATAAAAGTGATCTAAGTCTGTCTTGACTATGAGTATCCTGAATATTTGGCAGTACAACAGACAGAACCTCAGAATGGGGAAGGTTGAGAGCTGAGGAATACTTATCTTCTTTTTCTGTTGGTTGAAGTTATCTATGATTACACCAATGAATAGATTCAGAGTGAAGAATGACCCAAAGATGATAAAGATGACGAAGTATAAATACATATATAGATTTTCTTCATATACAGGCTGAAGTTTTACCTAAATAGTATTGAAAATATTTAATAATATTTAAAAACATAATAAATACTTAAACTAAGTTAACAATTTGGTGAGTGTTGTTAATCTAGAGTTATTTTTGCCTTTCCCTGAGATACTGTTCTGCAAAAAAGTTCTTTTTTCAAACTAGTATGATCTAGGATAATGCAAAGTTTATAATTTTTATGCTTGTTCTTGAATCTATTTTTCCATTGTGGTTTACCTGTACATTTTCTTTAGAGTAAATAACAGGGGTATAACAAGAAATGTTTTGAACCTATTATTAGTTTTATAATTTTTTTTTGCAACATTTTAAATTTGGGTCTGGAGATGTTGGTTCTTGAAGATAAGGCTTTACTAATAGAATATCAGCTTCTAAGAGGAATGCATATATGTTCTGAGGAATTTTTTTTAATTTCTATTTTCAAAATTGAGTTTCCCTGAAACGTGCTTGCTTTTTTCATGGTATTTTTGGAAGTTACTTCACAAACTCTGATTTATCATACTCTCCAGGAATAGGGAGAGGCAAGTTACTTTCTCATGACCAATGTTCTCGATCTTGAGTCTCATTTATGAACCAGTTTGATGTCTTCTGATCCATGCATCTGATACATATTAGATATGCATATCAGACATATATTAATCAAAATATCATCTTTATTGAAATGCATTAACTTAAGAGGATCATTTCTGTATGCAATTATAAATGTCCTGCTTGCATCTAGTATAAAATTCCTGGTCATTCACTTAAATTATTACAAATGTTCACTATGGAAAATTTTGTAACTATAAATAGTATTTGAGTGATACTTACATCTCGTGAATCAACAGCTGCATACATAATATCCATCCAGCCTTTAAATGTGGCCTGTGAACAATACATATTTGAATTCTGCATGAAAACCTAATCCAAGAATGCCATTTTACCATATGAAAATCTGATAAGTGTTACTACAAGTAAGTTCTTGTATGATATAATATAATTCTCTATCAAGAGATTGAAAGGAATTAAATTGAAGTAGAATATGATTGTATTTAGAGTCTGGAATTCATTTTCTTTGTTTCTCTTGGAAGATATTAATTTTTTTCTGCACAAAAATTTAACCAGAGGATTGATTCATAAAATACCCATCTCAGTCTCAAATCCTTTCTATACCAAAATATAAGCTCTGTGATTCAAACCTATAGTGTGTTTAAACACAACTCAATTGTTTTTATTAGTGAATTACTGATTAGTTAATATGTGGTCAATTAAGTCAAAATTATTAAACATCATACATTTTGAAATCTCCATAAGATTCATATTTCTGCAAATGGTAGAACCATACCCCTTAAATGTTAGTACAGTAAATTTTCTGACTAATAATGTATACATTTAATTCATCACTAAAATATGTACATTGTTATTTTAACATATAAAATTGCTCCTTTGGCAATGATTGCTAAGAAAAACAAAAAACAGTGTAGTAGCACTCAATAATATAATAAGAAAAAAACCGGGAAGCAGGAATATAAGGCCATATTAAAACACACTAAAAGCTGAACAACTGGGGAAATACATATTGAAATAACTGCAAAACATCTTAAAGTCAAGTTAAGCTAATAATATAAGTGTTAATCATCAACTACTTTTGTACTGTCAGATATTAATTATTCAAACAAAGAACATCAAAGAAATGATCTTTTGTAAAACATTTTGAAGATGTTTCCAGAACTCATACAGTGGCAACTTACCACTTGAAGCAATGCAAGATAGCCAGCGCCAACATTATCAAAGTTTACTTTGACGTTTTTCCATCGAGCTTGCTTGCCAAGAGCCTGACAGTCGCTCAGATTGTTGACTTCACTAACTTCAAACATGTTACCCGTTGTCGTGTTAACACAGTGGTAGAACTTGCCAGCAAACAAATTCACACCCATGATGCTAAAGATCAGCCAGAAGATGAGACACACCAAGAGTACATTCATGATAGAGGGAATTGCTCCAACAAGAGCATTCACAACAACCTGGAAGAGAAAATGAGGATAAGGCCACTTACAAATCGCTAAAATGAAAACCATTCCTTTCATTTATTTTTTTAATACTAAAATGGGCTTGAAAAGAGTTAAATAAAAATCTAGGTGGATAAGTTGTTTCTCGCAATGTTTTCTAGGACATATTTGATAAGGGAAAACAAACAGTGACACAACTAGAGAGCTAAAGGATTTAAGGAAAGCAAAATATGCCAAAGTGTGAAAAGAAATAAAAACCTGATATAGTAAAGATGGAGTCAGAAAATGTTTGTATGCTGGGGAGAAAAGAAAAAAAATGCATTAAATACCAACAGAAGAAATAATCGTCATTCAGCAATATATTTTAGTTTTCAAGAGTGTTAATGATTGATGATTTGAAAACACGGTTAAACAAACCCTTTGCAAAAAAAGTATTAATAATGCCTTAAATCTGCCTTCTCAGATCAAGTCAACTTTTTATAACCATAAAGAATAGGGCTAAGAATTTACAAGGTTCTTTTTTTCTCTTTTGGTAAATCCCAATTTAAAAAAGTATATTAAATGAAATGTATTTATCTCTGGACATAAAAATACCAAATATGTCCTCATTATTATTCTCAATCTCTCAAATGTTCACTTTGGGGTACATGTTACTTCATCAACCTAAGCTGACCTGTTTCATGAAGGAGAAATTAAGTTACCTATCCTCTTATTAAATTCAAAAGCTTAAGATGTGTTTTGAAATCCCTAGGGAAGTTGACAGTATCTTTTCTTGTCTAATTTAATCTGATTCATATTGGACTCTTTTGTTAAGCATTTATGTTAAATGAAACTATTGTTTTATTTTAAAATGATGTAAACGTTATGTTAGAAATCAACACCCAAAATTTTTAAATTGACATCAAATCCTGAAATCCAAAAACGTAAAAATTTCATATGCTACTTGAATTTTATTTCTTTTAGAAATTAAGTTATATATATTATACTTGCCATATTTCTTTGTTACTAAAATCTGTGTAAAATGACCTCTACAAATTTTCTTATCAAATGACTTCATGATACATTTTACTGTATTTCATAGCTGGAACATTAACTCTGTCATAGGATTGAATTAAAAATACCAAACAATATTTTTTCAGATGACAGCAAATTTATTTATAAGTTTCTTATTTTGTTCATTGCTATCCTCCCTCAAAAATTGTTAATGTGAAACCATGCAAGCAAATGAGGGCTTATGTAGTGTCAGTAATGGCAAAGATTGGTCGAATAGAACTTGAAATTGTATAATAATTTTTATGAATTTTATCTTGTGACTTTTTTTCATCAAGTGGCACTGAAATGAAATTAGAATGTAAAACCAAATATTTCTTTGCTTACAATGCTTCTGGAGAGTCTGGAGAGTTGTTTCATTCTCCCTGATGAGTGAATCTCTAAGTCAAGGCTGAAGTGTTTTTATTGCTCTAAACAAACCTAACATAAAAGCCTTATGGCCAGGGAGAAATTCAATATCCATGTGCATTTGCATGCTGTATTAAACAAACCTGGCCTTTTTTTTTTTTTAAAGATTTTATTTATTTATTTGAGAGAGAGAGAGAGCACTTGAGAGGGGGGAGGGTCAGAGGGAGAAGCAGACTCTCTGCCAAGCAGGGAGCCCAATGTGGGACTCCATCCAGGGACTCCTGGATCATGACCTGAGCCGAAGGCAGTTGCTTAACCAACTGAGCCACCTAGGCGCCCCAAACCTGGCCTTTGCTAAATAGTATTTTGAGGGATGTGACAAGTGGTTGTGTATCTAAATAAGTGTGTACTTTATGTGTAGATGCATAAAGTATACACTAAAGAAGAGCTGGAAAATAAAGATGAAAATACACATGCTATGGAAAAAGTGAAACTCATTCAGAATGCTCGCTTGAAAGGGCAATCTTTAAAACAAACCCCAGGGGTTTCCTGAAATGCCTGGTTAATTATTCTAACCCCTTATTTTGGTTGCTTAGGATGTATAGATTTTATCAGAGGCTACAATTTAGAGTTGTTTTCCTGTACAAGTATTTTTTTTTACTGATATCAACTGAAGAAGTAAAGCCCGCAAAAATCATTTACCTTTCATTCATTACCAGTGATTTTTGAGGAATCAAACCTCCTAATGGGAGGAAGAAAAACCCCTACGAGGATGAATGTCAGTAGTAAAAAATCATTTAAATATGTATAAGCAATGAAAAGAAATAAATGGCAGTACATGTTTTTTTGGATGTTGTGGAAACATCTTTAACTATCATCAGAAGACTTGGATTCCAGTCCTACTTCTGCCACAAACAACTTCTGAGGACCCGTTGAAATAAACCTCAATTTCAGGCCGCTGGCCTTAGTGATATCTAAGATTCCTGCTCTGAAATTCTGTAATTCTATGAAGTAAATATCAGAGGAGTATGGTACCCCTCTGTATCTAAATCATTACCTACATTTAATTCTGATATGAATCAGAGAGCTTTTGTTCTTCTTACCCTCATGCCTTCAAACCGGGATAAAGCTCTTAGAGGTCTTAAAGCTCTTAATGTCCGTAGGGATTTAATGGCACCAAGTTCTGAGTAGCCGAGAGCATTGGCTACCAAGCTAACCAAAGAAACCTGCAAAAAGAAAAGATATGAATAGTTCACCTAGAAATAAACTGTCTACTAAAGGCATAGGATGTGGTGTCTACTCTTTAGTACCAACTAAATGAAATTCAGACATATCTTGGCTCAGCCTTCATCTTCCACGTAGTGAGTTCATCTTATATTGCTGGCCTCATTTCATGTTATTGCTCTTCTTACCAATGAAAACAATCTTTACCCATTTTTATAAACATGTAAACCATTCCAGTTAGATATTTCACCCCATGGAATCCCTTTCAACCTGTGCATATATCACTGATGAGTCAGGATTTGGTTCAATAGCCAGATCCTCCATGGCTCTATTAATATCATTGATTGGAAATCAGGTTTCTCTCCTGAACTTATGTAGTATCTTGGTTATGTGTACTGGAGGCATTTCCCATTTAATAGAATCAATTGATTAGATATCTTCTTTCCCCTTCCTGGTCACATAAACTTTTTATGGGCTGGGATGAAACATTCTTCTCTTACTGTGCCTAACAGTGTCTGGTTAAATATGCTTTAGTTAATAATGTGTTGGATCAATAAATAATGGAATAATTTTACCTGAAAAAAATGTTATCAGACCATGTTGTAGTTTCATAATAATGAAGAAATGTTTATCCAAACTTCTGGACTTATAATTCAAAGTGATAATACATCTTCTGATATTTACCCATATACTAAATTTTACTTAAATATATGAAAGGTTAAAGAAGACATGCCCTTTTTTGAGAGGAAGAGACTTTATTTGCTTAGATTTTCTTTCAATATAACATTTATTGAACATTTACTGTATGCAGGGTTCTGTTCTAAGTGCCTTATGCATATAAATGTTAAGAGGTAGATACCATTACTATTGCCTCTTCACTGGTGAGGGAGTTGAGCCCCCCTCATCCCACCCCCAAGAAAAGGGGTGGATGGTAATAAGAGGTGAAATTGGGTGGATCTTGAACCCAAGTGATCTGACTTCAAAACCATATCTTAACCGTTTGCATACATTATCAAAAATTTGTTCCTCATCTGAACCACAAAACACAGAAAATGGTTTAAGTGACTATCTTTTCAGTTCTTGCAAGGATTGTACAAAGGTAGTACTTTCCTTGATGCATAAAGAGGAGTTAATTCATTATATCCACTGGATGGTTTAAAGGCACTGGGGCTTAATTTTTTGCAATAAGGGCTGTTGAAAATGGATCTAAATGAATCCTTGTGATGGTAGGTTAGAGACTGATCTGTCCAAGAACACATGGTTTAAAGGGTGACATAAAAACTAGAACTGAAGCTTTAAAGGCAAATGGAGCCAGTCTTTCCTCATTGTTTAATTTAGCATACATCTCAGAGAAATTTTTTTAGAAGATTTATTTACTTGACAGAGAGAGACACAGCGAGAGAGGGAACACAAGCAGGGGGAGTGGGAGAGGGAGAAGCAGGCTTCCCGCAGAGCAGGGAGGCCAATGCAGGGCTCTATCCCAGGACCCTGGGAACCAGACCTGAGCCGAAGGCAGACGCTTAACTACTGAGCCACCCAGGCGCCCCCATCTCAGATAATTTAACAGAAAAATAAATGACTAGTGGCAGGATAATTTATTGAGCTAGTCATTTCTGTCTTCTGTTCGCTGCTGCAGAAGACTGGAAAGATGGGAAAGGTTATTCGAGAACATGCAGGCTTCTATGTTTTGGGCTCCTTTGCCTCAGAAACATTAACATCTTCTTTAGGCTTCTGGACCTCCTTTTGGAAGGAAGATCTTTTTCTCTCATGCTCTCCCAAGTCCTTTATTTGAGAACTGGGCATTTAAAGGGAAGTGGCTGCAAATTCCTCACAACCTGAAGTAAGGAAGTTTATGGTTTGAAAAGAAAAGAAAGGCAATGGCCAAAATCAGATGGATAGGAAATTCGGGATTCAAAGGCTGGGAGACCCACTTGCATATAACCACCCCTCAGTGGGGTGACTCTGTGAGTGCCTAGAGAAGTGGGGCCTTAGTGAACTGAGCTTCTTTTAATAGACCTCATTCTGTTTTGTGTAGGATGAAAACTCATTTATTGAGTTAACTAATGCAAAAAAATATATACCTTAAAGGCAATTTTGAAATAAATAATTTTAAAGATTTGCAATGTACTTAAAATTTGAAGATACCAACACATATTGGTAGTGTTTTTATTTATTATTTCTGTCTGAGAGTGGTTAAATGACTAGTCTAGGAGAAGGTAGCAAGGGGCAAGACCATAACAAGAATTTATGTCTTCTGTTTTCTAGTCCAGTGTGTTTTCCACCTCAGCAAACATGTCCCCAACCTTTCAATGTATAGTATTTTTATCCTCATATCTTATGTGCGAAACATAAAAGGCACTCTTGCTAATGTGTGCAAGTGTAACAGAAGTCCTTTGACAAAGACCGAATTTTTAGTATAAATTTATATGAATCTAGGTGTCTCACAATATAGCAAATATATAAAACTCTCTGTTTTAGAAGTTTCAGGGGGATGGTTTAGTTGTCATCCACACCTTTCTGCATTCTTATGGCAGTGAGACTGAGAAAGAGAAATAATGCAGGCAGGATTTGATGGTTCTGAAGAAGACCCTAGGAGTTCTTTGATTGCTTAATGAACCACATAATATGAATGTATTTCTCTTTAAAATGGCTAAAGATAATTTTTTTAAAGTTCAGTATGAGCAAGTTGAAATAAAAACCATGTAATCATTTCCATGCATTCCAGTGATACATTTCAATCCAAACACTTGCATAAATTTTGATGGCAAAATCTAGAAGCATTCTCATTAAAGTGGGCTAAAAGACTATGCCCACTACCAGTGTTATTTTTTTAACATTTTCTGGAAAAAGAAATAAGAGCTATATGGATTTGAAAAGTAGAAGAATTCAATATTTGCAGATATATTATTGTTGACCTCAAGAAAGGAATAAAGTGAAATACTACTATAAGCAATACTGTAATTATTTTAGGTGGTAACCAATAATTTTTTTCATATATTTTTTAAAAAGTTGTGTAGGAATCTTTTGGAACTACATAAATTTTAAAATATTAACATGAAAAAGTATAACTTAAAATATTATTTTAAGAAGAACAGAGAGGACTGACCCCACCAGATATTAAAACCAATTATAAATCTGCAATAATTAAAGCTCTCATATTAGTAGACAAAGAAGTTAGTACACAAAGTCCAAATTAGGCCTAAGACATGCTAAGATTTAGCATGTAGATAAAGGCAGCATTTCAAATGAGAAGTGAAAAAAATAAATGAGAAACCATTTTGAGGAAAATAATATTGGATCCTAACCTCACACTTTACACCAAAATAAATTTTGGACTGATAAAAAATTAAAATATAAAATAAAAATGGATGAAGAAACACAAACAAAACTCAAACTGTAAAACTGGGGAAAAACCTGGAAAAATGTTTTAATAATCTTGATATGAAAGGGTCTTCAGAAGCATGAACAAACCAAGAAGGGGAAAAAAATGTGACTGATAAATTTGACCAAATCAATGTGAAACATTTCTTCATGACAAAAAACAAAGAAACAGAAACCCAAATAGGAAAAACAATCATATAATCTGTGACAAAATAGCTTATTTTTAAATATTACTTGTTTACCTCTTTACTGTTTATTCCTTCCTCCCACAAGGTGTAAGCCCTAACAGGGCTTGGCCTGTTCATGTTCATACCTCTTTTATTTAAAATGGCATATGGCCCTTTTTAGGTGCTCAACACATTTATCAAACAAATGAATGAATGTTAGGAGGTTGGATAGATATCCCATTGCAGTCTACTTTTACTTTTAGGTAAGGAATTGAAGAGATTACGTATTTTACACGGATAAATTTTTCAAGGTTTGAAGCATATTCCTTCTGGTTTGAAGTACTTCACTTATACCTCAGATTTTTTTTCCCCCTTGGTAAGCTTTTGGTAGCTTTTTAGTTTTTTTACATCAATATACCTGATGGACTGGTGAAGCTCTTTTAAGTATGTTTTACTTGTACTTTCAAAAACAGTTTTATCTCTACAATTACTGAGGTTATATTAATCCACATATTTCGCCCTGGCTTTGTAAAGAAGAATAGACTCATTTAAGGTAACGTAACCTGTCCCAAAGTAGAAGGCTTTAATTACCTAGTTTAAGTCTACTAATTGAGACTCACTAAAAAGGAAGTAATTTTTTTGGCACATTCTTTGAAATTAAATCTATTCATTTAGATATTATTCAATAGATACTTAAGAATCTATATTAGGTGTATCTAAGGATACAAATAGGCTACAAAACCCCTGCTCTTGAGAGATTTTTGCATCTTACTCATATTTTCTATATGGGCCAAATATATGGAAATACTTGAAGTACAGTGTAGTATTTCAGTAAATGTAAAATTTTTAGTAAATGTAAATATTTCAGTAAATTTCAGAATTTTCTGGAGAAGTTCTGTCACATTTGTAAATGATCTTCATGTATGACAAAATCTTTCTGAACCCAAAAGGATTATTAATATATTCAATGTTCCATTATTTCAGGGAAAAGCTGGAGATTATAAATGCTGAATCCCAAAGCCAGTCTGAAAATAGAGTATTACATTTATAATAGTTAGATAGGAAACCCCTGGAGTAAAGAAGAACTGAATTGAGAATTAGGAAATTTGGACACTAATCTCAGCTTTGTTACTACATAGTTGTGTTATCTTAGGAAAATTATTTAAACTGAGGCTTCAGTTTCCCTAATGTCTAGAATAAAGCCTTAGATATTCTTTGAAGCTCATTCCAGCTTCAGATTATAAGAGTATTAAACTTCCCTTTATGGATAGCTTTTCAGGATAACATCAAAATTGACCTCTATTATCCATTAAAAGCCAACCATGGAAATTGGAAATCATTTCTGGTCTATTAAATGACTTGGTAGCGGATTTCTTATCAACTCAAAGGGTTAAACACATTTTTGGTTATAGCACTCTAAGTGTGTATGTGTGTGAGAAAGGGGAGTAGAATTTAGATAGGCCCGTACTTGTCAAAATGATAAAAAGAATGAATGTACACATACAGCAATTAGTGATTCTTATTGGTAAGTGTTAGAGCTAAAAATAAAGTGCTTTATGATTGCTAGGGAATGGCTAGAGATAGTGCTTAAAGTACCTGGTTTTATTGGGAGGCTGTGAAACCTTGTGCAATGGAATATCACAGAATACAAAGAACCAGATGACTGTCATTTTGCCCCAGTGCTTTTTCATTGCTTGGAATAAGAAAATAAGATGCAAGTCAGACAGATCCTATAATTGGTAATGTTTTTATGACTACTCACCCCAGGGTAATCAGATTCAGAGTAGGGCTCCTACACCTAACTCTTTGCATGGTAAATTTCTGAATAACTACTGGGATATCTAACTACTGATTTAAGAATGGAAATGTATTTTATTGTCTCTCTGGGTATGTGACCGAATGAATACAGTAAATGGGTTATTTTAACATTATTTAGTAACAGGTACTCTAGTAAGGGATTAAAATGCAATCTTGCAATTCCTGGGCCCAAATCTGTCTTTTTTTTTTTTTAGAAGATTTTATTTACTTATTTATTTATTTGAGAGATATCAACAGAGCAAGAGAGAGCACAAGTGGGGAGAGGGAGAAGCAGGCTTCCCGCTGAGCAGGGAGCCCGATGCAGGACTCAATCCCAGGACCTCGGGATCACGACCTGAGCCGAAGGCAGACGCTTAACCAACTGAGCCACCCAGGAGCCCCAAATCTGTCTTGATTTTATCTCCTGGAGTTGTTTTTTTTTAAATGTAACTGTTAATAGCTAAGTGCTTAGATCTGTCAACAGATTTTTAGCTATTCCCTACCTTGAGGTCCTTAACTTTCAGGAAAAGAACTGTCTGCTTGTGGCATAGAACACTCTGTGTTTTCCTTACCACTGTCCATGTTTTTAGGACCTCTTCTACCATTTCCCATGAAACTTTCCTAATTTTTATGTTTATTGTAGTTTTTTTTTTAAACTGCATAGTTGTGTCAGCATTGGTGAAGCTAGGTTCTCAAAATCAAGGTTTTAATCAGGAATATATGAAATCTCAAACTTGCCTCTTTAAAAAATAATTTCATAAAAATCACTCAGGATACTTACATCAACAATCAAGAAATCTAGCCAGCACCAGGCATTGGTGAAATATGTTTGAAATCCATAAGCTACCCATTTGAGGAGCATTTCCAGAATGAATATGTAAGTGAAGACCTTGTCAGCATATTCTAGTATGGTTTTGATAGTCTTTCGCTGTTCAATGTATATATCTTCAAAAGCCTGCAAATCAAGAAATGCTTTTATTTTACTTGAATGGCTGGCCTTCCCCAAATACTTGATAAAATTGCTTAGTATGATATTGGATACAAAGCAGTAATTTGATAAATATTGGCTAATATCTGACAAACACCAGACAAAAGCTGAAGACTAAAACTAACAGAAAATGTTGGCAAGGAAATGTCCGTATCTTTACTGACTTAGTATGTTCTTTCTTTCCTGTCTCTCACCCCAGATCCTCTATCTCAATTAACTGCCAAAAAGACATGCTTTTAGAGAAGTAATATGAACTCAGGAAATAACTAGAAGTTCTGTTAATGGGGGATAGACTTGGCCTATTCCGATATTACTTTCAATGATGCCCTGACTGATCTGGCTTATTTTGAAAGAGTAAATTGATTATACATAAAGAAAACAAAATACAGTTTTAGTCCATAAATGTTAATATAATTATTAGGGCGAACTGGATGGTATTTGACATGGAAGTTAACATCGTTACAGAATGTCTCTGTAAATGGTTGTCTCAGTGAGGGAAACATCTATTAGATAAACACCAGATGAGAAATTCCATCTGGCTGTTCATAGTTCTGATTTATTATGTACTGAATTTTGCAGTTAAACCCTGGGTGCCATGCTCTGCCCGGCATAGATATACCTCCTCTTTTGCATCTTAAACTCATTGTCTCTTTGTGATATTTTCAGAAAATAAGTTATTTCACTAGAACCTGACTCTTACCACTTTGCATTTCACTTACCAAAGCACCGCTGCTGAGAAGAATCATGAAGACAATGAAAGTCTCAAACCAGTTGTGTTCAACAATGCTGTAGCAGGTTTTCCGAAGATTCCACCAGACCTTTCCTTTGCCCTCTTCTATACTTACTTGACAGAATGGAAACTTTTTAATACATCCTAAAATATAACATTAAATATAAGAAATTAGAAAAAAATATATTTTGTACAACATATGGATTCAACAATCGCATACATACTAAGTGCTCACCATAGTAAGTGTAGTCACCATTTGTCACATACAAAGTTATTACAGTATTACTGACTGTATTCTCTTTGCTATACTTTTCATCTCCATGACTTATCTTAAAACTGGAAGTTTGTACTTATTAATCCCCTTTATCTATTTTGCCCATCACCCTACCCACCTTCTTTGCTTTCCCACCCACCTCCACCTTTCCTAGAAAATATATTCTAATCTTAGATAGGAAAAAATAAACTTTGTTGCTTTCTCCCATGCCAATCTCAGCTCATCATTTACAGGGTAACTGGCTACTTCATTCCTTAGTTATCTTCAGCATCCTTCCTATCCAGTGAATCATTCTCAGAGGTATATATTTAGCCAAGCACCTAAAATTCAAGGAATAACTTTATCAAGAGTTGCATGAGTATAAATAGTTTCTTTCTTTTTTTTTTTAACTCTTGTTTTTTTGGTGATAAACCTTTTTTTTTTAAGATTTTATTTATTTATTTGACAGAGAGAGAGACAGCAAGAGAGGGAACACAGCAGGGGGAGTGGGAGAGGGAGAAGCAGGCCTCCTGCCCAGCAGGGAGCTCGATGTGGGGCTCGATCCCAGGACCCCGGGATCATGACCCGAGCCGAAGGCAGACGCTTAACCGACTGAGCCACCCAGGTGCCCCTAAATATTCATTTTTAACACTAGTTAGAATCTCTTTTTGCCTCAAGGCCATTGGTGGAAATAGGGTCTAAGAACACCTCTCAGGTTTGGGGAAAAGCTGCATGTTCAAATTGTTTATTAATTTTTTGATGTGATCCTGAATTTTTCACTTCCTTCTTTTCATGCACAGAAAAGCCCCCCGTCTTCCTAGGTATCAGCCACTGTCAGTTTTCCCAGGCTAATTTATTTTCAGCCTCAGTGCTTTCCTTAGTTACACCTATGACTCATCTTGTTAGTCAGTATCGCTGTTCCTTTGTCCTCCCCCTCCTAGTTTTCATATTATTTCTCATTTCCATCATTCTTTGCTCTAACTCTCTGAGCTACTACTCATTGGATTAAATCCAGTCACATTGAATCAGCAAATCTTTATTGATTTGTGTGCAAGAGATTGTACTGATCACCGTGAGGACAACTACTGTTTTGCCTGTCAAGGCTCTACAGTACATCTGCATCCCCAAACAGCTCTGATCACAGCACAAATTAACCACGTTTGAAACTGTGAGGGGTGGGGTGTAATTACTGCAGCATCTATAAATCAAATCACAACACTGCCAGTGAGGTCTGAAGGGACTGCAGTCTGTATCGATGAGACGACATTCCAGAATGCCATTTATCTCATAGGGTTAGCTTCTCCACACTTTGGAGGATAAAGAAAACAACAACAAAAAAGACACGTCAGATCATCTGAATTGTCCAGGTACAGTCACTGATATAATATAATCTGGAAATATAGATAAATTAACTTTTCAGAAGAAAAGAGAAAAACAAAGATAAACATGCCTTTACCATTTCTTTGAAATAGTTCCCTCAAGTGAGGTATTTTCAGTCGCTGTAAGAAAAGAGGGGAGATTGCATTTTAATCATATTAGAGCTTGTTTACCTTCAGTAAAGCAAGCTTCCGGTTTAAGGTCTTCCTCAGGTTCAGTTTCAGCTTGTTCACCTTCTCGGGGTGGAGCAACATCAACTGTGCTTCCTTCAGATGAGCTGGTTGCATTTAATTTCTAGAAACAAAACCCCATTGCAAATTGTGATTTTTTTTCTCCCCTTTTATTCAGCAAATTTGGAAACTCTTTGTCATTGTGTGAAAAAATGATAGTGATCACATTTGACACTATTAACATTGCTGATAAATTATGTACTAATAATTTAACATAATTCAAGTCCTAATATTTAAAACAATGTAATAACTACTGACCTGATTCAGACAGAAAAAGATTAGACCGCATTCAATG
Organism: Callorhinus ursinus; assembly: GCF_003265705.2. Lineage (NCBI taxonomy): Eukaryota > Metazoa > Chordata > Mammalia > Carnivora > Otariidae > Callorhinus > Callorhinus ursinus. The sequence continues at coordinate 64,500,581 of NW_027397064.1, read as the reverse complement.
TGGGTGATTTGGAAAGGATGAATTGTACTGGTTAATTTGTTTTATGATCTTTATTTATATATGGATGCCATATGAAATAGTTTAAAAATTAATTCTCAGGCCAAATCAAGAATAGTTTGGTAAAAGTTTGGTATGCTGACATTCACTACTGATTATATTAAAATGCATCAAATTAAATTGTAATTTCCACTTCTTACGATGGAATTTTTCAGAGCAAAGACCATTACCAGTTGATTCTAACTACTGTCCATGTTTCTGTAATTTTAGAAAGGAAGAACAGCACATTAACTTTAGTCACAGTCATTATATTTCAACTTTGAGCTATATTTTTCCTCTGGCTTACATAATCTTCTTACTTTACTAGCAGAAAAATGATGGATCTCTCTCTCTGTCTCTCTTTTTGAACTGCTTAAATGAATTCAATACTTGCCAAAGAATTCTAAATGAAATGGAAATTTCTTCATATATCGCACTGGGCAGAATCTGTATAGACTTTTATTAGGAGCACATGCTGAATTCAACATAGTTATCAGGCTGTGAATTTTTCCTTTAAATAAATCATTGTGACAGGTCACATGTTTAGGAAGAGCCACTTTAATGTTACAAGAATAAATATATAAGTACTTTGAGATCACTTGGGAAGACATTATGGATTTGCAGTATTTTATGAAAATGGATGCAAAGACATGACGTACAACACAGCCTGACCAATGTAAAGCTTTTAGGATAAAAAAACAGCACATGGACATGGTAATGGTTTCTAAGCCCCCTTAACTTTAGTAGCTAAGTGGTAGGGGTCACTCTGCCCTAGCCTTCTGAAAGAGTTAATGTGTTGCTGAAAAATCCCCAAATGACTCCCTAAACATTGGTCATATTGGAGGAAATTTGGCTCAAGATTCCTGATTTACTGAAATCATATGCAAATGTAGTTTAATATTTTATAATGTGAACTAATTGAAAGTACTATCCAGATGATATTTTCTGTGATGTTACTTTGAAGGTGAGCTTAATCATGTCCAACTAAGCATATTATGAAAATTAAATATATTATGAAAAAATACTCTTAAGTCAAAATATAATTCTATAATAAAATACTCCTAGTCTGGAGTATGCTACTAAGAGAAGTTAGGCCATCATTTTTGGCTGATGGTTCTTAGGATCATTATAGTGCAAGAGTTTTACCATTAAATTCCTCTACTTTTTGGAGAGGTGAGAAAGGCCAAGACATACTTCCCCCAGGATTTTTCTGGTTCTTATAATCAGAATATCTTTATTCTTTTAAGAAAAGCCCAGGAAAGCTACCACTGGATAGAACTGTGACAGCTTCTGATATAATGAAGAAAAAACTGAATAGCTGTTTGAACTCAGCAATTAACTCTTCCTTTCCAATTTCACTGGTGGTTGATAGGTTGAACACTATGGCATTTGATAAGTGGCAGCAATAATGTCCACTGCATAAATAAATCCAGTAAGAAACCAAATTATTTTGAGGTTAGTTATAAAAAGTTTCATATTTTCTTCTTCCTGTTGGTCAAACCAAGTTGGATAATTTCTTCTGAGCCTAGTCACGGTCCACCTCCTCCATGAAGCCTTTCTTTCTTGCATGATTTCTCCATGCTAAATTTTATAGAATGTTAGGCCATTATACTTGTTTTGTTTGATCAGATATTCTCATGAGTATTTATAAATTATATATGTACATAAAATTATACATAGGTATAAATTATATATGTACATAAACATAAACATATATACCAAAAATACACACACACATACAAATGCCAAAAGACCCAAGTACAGAATAGACACTAGTTATATCAAATTTATAGAGAGCCAATAAATGATTGATTGCATTTTTGAATTACTTTTATAGAGAGAATTATAATGTTTAGATAATTTCATCTCTCTACTTTGTTGTATAACTCAATAATGGCCTTGACAGAAGTTTATTTAGTTGTATTAGAAAATACATTTTTAATGAATAGGAATTATTTAGTTAATAATATTTTAGCGATAAAAACACATGGTATTTCCAAAATGTTTTTCTAAAATATTGGCAGACATTCAATAAAGAAATACGGGGGAAGAAAATAATCGGTATATGTGTATATACACACAAATAAATGTATACTTTTCCATTTGAAAACTCTAGAAAACATGCTGTTCTCATTTTACCACTGTTAATATAATGTGAAATGTTCAATTTTTTGTGTTATAGTTGTCTGCCATATAGTCTACAGGTGTCTTATATTTAAATACAAATACTTAAACCCAAATGGCACAAGTGATAGTAGCCACTAATCTGAATGACAACTGAATCTACTCTACCAAGTACTGACCTCTGGATGTATTTTTGTTATTAGTACTGTCTTTAGATATAAATATTTTTGTGAATGTGGTTAACATGTTTGGATATAAATACTTTCAATTTTCTAAATAGCTATGGAGGTTATGTATTTATATATTGTAAAGATTGTAAAGTAGAGGGTCAGTAGTGAGTTTGTTTGCCTCTGTCTGCATGGTATTATGAGGCATAACATGTGTTGTTAACAGACACCCCCACCCCCTGCCAAAACTCCACACGTATTCTGCTCTTTCAAATGAGCAGAACCCATTTTACATGGAGAATTGCTTCACTGTTATTCAGGAGTTTTTCTGATAATAGGGATAAGCTTTTTTTAAACTTATACTCTGGAAAGCTTCTTAAGGAATGTTCAGAGTCTTTTAGACCCTCATGCACCAAAGCTTAAAAGATAGTTGGTAGGCTAGGGTTCATTTCACTAAGAAGTGTTTTGTGGGGGGCTCCTTTCCCTATGGAGGTTGACATAAAGTTAATTCTTCTTAACTTGGAGAATCAGGCTCATTCATGTTGTAACCTTCATAGGCCACATTTTTTTTTTGTCATAGGAAAGTACATACATTTTATTCTATGAAGTTACAAAAATCTTGCGTCAACCACATAAAATTTCAAAAGTCGTGAATTCATTTACATTTTTATAAAGTAAAGCTTAGAGTGTGTTCTTATTAATGTATAACAGTTTACCAATTATGATATACTGCTTGATAAGCTTTAGTCATAGAATATGTAAAGAATTTTACTACTGTCTTTTTAAATAATTAGTTTCTGCCCTAGAAACTACTTAAACATTTAAAATCCTGTGTGTTGATATAATACCATCTATGTAATCTAAACATTACCTAATTAATTTCAATTCTTTGGCAGTCATACTCTGGTAGAGTATAATTTGTGATACATCTTATCATAGCCATACCAAAATGACTTCCAAATTTATTAAAAGCATGTAACTGACTTAAAAGCAAGTGACTGACGATAAATACAAAGAATAACTTACTTTCTTTATATTGCCATAGCTGTGATACAACAATGGTATAAAAAAAAAAAGCAAAGAAACCTGAAATGAGATTTTCCATATTAAGGAACTCAATACTATACTAAATAACTAAATTAATACTTGTTCAGAAGTAGTTAGAAAAATATAATTAGTTATATAGGCATAACTATAGAAAGCTTCCATATAAAACTGTATAGTACAAGTTCAAACTTGTGTTCTTGTACTATTTTCTCCTTACCCCTCCAATATTTTATGGCACTTAAGGTTTGATTCTTCCATCCCTTGTAGAAAGTACTGAGTCTACAGAGGGATGATGGCTTATGCTCTACAAATGCACACTGGAAAGCAGGTTTTAAGATGCAACATTCTCCAGGCCTAATTCAGCCACAGAAAACATGCCTGGCTATAGCAGAAGCCTGGCGCAATACTGTGGAAGCCGCACGCTTATCCAAGAACCATGTTCTCAAAGACATGGTACCTGAATATGAAGTTTTCAAGAAGATTAACTGCAAATACCATTCATAAGAAATGACAGAATCAGCACCCATAAAGGCCATGAGACCATTTTCCCCTCTAATAACATGAACTTACATAGAAATTCCCCTTTGTGATGAATATTGCTCTTGATTTTTTATCCAATTAAAGAATGAAATTTAACTTTCAGAGATAGAAGAGAATGTTAGCAACTGGCCTACTTCCACTGAAATGCGCTTACATTTCATTTATTTTCAATCAGCTATCAAATGTTTGACTCTCACAAATTGCTGTATGATTCAAGAGGCAAAAATAAAAGATTCAGCCATTACAGATTGCCTTTAAAATCTAGCCATTTCTCTCACAACTTCTGAGTTTTGTTTTACAAGTAGAGGAGGAAAATCTTTTGGTCACACATACTATCAGGGCCTTAGTCTGATCTTTTGGATATGCATATCCATATCTTGACATGATATTTCACTTAAAGAACAGGTAGCCACACCAGGAGGCCATTGGGCTGCTTGTCCAAGGCAGGAAGAACAAGATTAAAACCAATAGCTCTCTTTTCTAGACCACTTATTGAATGGTTCAAAGTATAAACCACCTGTATGTGGTTTTGCCTCAACATATTTTAAATGTGCAACAGCCCTGGTGCTTCTTTAATTTTAAAAAATGGCCTTAATAACAACACGATTTTTGAAAGTGCAAATAATTGTGTGGTAGTTGAAGAGTAAGGTAAAAGGGCATCAAGAAGCCAAAAGAAAAAGCTGGTTTATCTTGAGAAGATAAAATTTCCATCTAAACTAGCCTTAATTAGGTTTTATTTCAACAGAAGTACATGAAAGCACCAAAACCGTTCTCTGAAGGTCAAGATGGGTTTAAAATGGTATTCACATACTCATCTGTGCCTCTGGAAGAGTTGACTCACATTCAGTTTCACAGAGAGTGTGTTTGGAAGACACTGAGAGCAAGAGAGAGAAAGCCCAGAGGTACTTCCACTGCTCTCCAGATTCTGAAAAAAGAACCCAGTGCCTTTTCCAGAAGGGCACGTGCTTGGGATCTTAATCAAGTATCTATTTTCAGTTTCCATGAAGGCTTTGAAAAGGAGAGAATACTGTTATAAACATGATGTAGAAGATAATTTTCCAGTACCATTTAATTCTGTTCTGCTTGTGAAGAAAGAATAAATTAGATTTTTTTCACTGGCCAATGCTGGTTTACACCCCCAAACTAACAGTAAGTGCTGAGTAAAAATGCATAAATCAGGGACCTATATAGTTTTTTCTACATTTCATTAATAATTTTATTTCTCAATTTGTTGCATTCTCCAGCTAATTCTCAGTTATCCCTAAGGAAGAAGAGAGTAGGTATGAATTAACCTAGAGACAACCCCAGACTCTAGTTAGATATTCTTTTTCACCAAAAGCATTGAAATTGTCAATACTCAGGAACTTTCTTCTACCTTTGTAACTTCCCTCCCAGAACCCCCACTCTGGCTAAGATTCCAGTAAGCACTGATAGCAACAAGAGAAGATTGAGTCAAGAGAATAAACTAAACGCTTAGTTAATCCACAACCCTATAGTAATCTTGGGAGATGCCCTTTACTCCTCATAAAACTGTAATTCTAAAAAACAGGACATTTTTCTATGTCTCTTTTTTACCTGCTCAGTTTTTGGTAGAAAATTTAGGGAAGATTAATGTAGATTAGGGAAATTTTTAAGGAAGTGGGTACACTGGACCAATTACTTAATGATCAGGATGCAGTGAACTATCCCATATCATGATGCTTTCCTTCTTTTGATTACTTTGCAGTGAACACTTAAGGTTTTACAGACATATGGCTTAAAAACTTTCCTAAACTACATGAAAATCCAAGATATGTGGTGCCCAAATACATACAGACTATGGCCCTTCATATCCAAAAACTTATGATCACCCTGCTTTTATTTTTTATAGAGCCTTTCAAAAAAAAAAAAAACCATGAAAGCACACATTTCCATCTGGAACAAATGAATTATAAGGGTTGAAAATTATATTCATGAATCTGAATATAATGATCTGAAAATGGCACTATCAAAAAAATCCCATGAGGCTCATTTTGGTAATACAATTTACTTATAAGGGCTGAATCAACAACAACAAAAAATTGTGGTCTCATTTTAATGAAATAAAAGCAGAGAAATAAAAAAAAAGTGCATGCTCTCTTAAATTCTTGACTATATTGAACTTTAAACATTCCTATCATGTTTCAAAATAGATATAAATCCTATAGAGCATGCAATTCTTGCTTTTCAAAGTTTAAAAGACTAAACTGGAAAACTCATTAGCAGAATCAAATATGATGTGGGACTGCCCATCTCGCCTGACCATGCTATGGTGTGTCACACAATTCAGCAGAGAGCGGCTGGGCACATCCAGCACTTCCTTGCCATGGCAGGGGAAGGAACAGCTGAGTAGCATGCAGGCCAGTCAAAATTCACTTCGAAAGTGATTGTACATGTACAACTTGCTTGGGTAACCTGGGTAAAAGTGGTGGCACGAGCCTCTGGCTGGTTAAAAAACACCAGAGCTGCACTCTTGATGGCTCCAGCTTGATTTTACCCCTGTGAGAAGTAAGAACGGTAAGCAGTGAAGGTCACAGTATGATATTGCTAGGTTGTGCTTTGGAATTCAACTTCAGATACGATTCTTAAGAACATTTATTCCAAATCCTCACCTAGGAAGACAATGAAACCTTTTAAAAAACTAAACTGTAAAAATTCATAGTTCTATAAATATTCCAAGAAATCATGATAACGTGAACTTTAGAAATATAAAAACAAACAAAATTCTACTTTATATTTTGTCACAAGATTTGTATAATTCCAAGTTTTCCCAAGATAAAAAGATCACTATTTTGTAATTCAAACCTTTAATTCTCTTACATTTTTTCATGCAAAGCTTTGTATTTGTTTTCATACCAGCCTGTTTATGTTAGCGATCCATATAACACATATATTATAAAAATAACAACAGCATACTTTATCTCTAACAACTTTTAGGGGTCATCTCCCCAATTGCACTATAGCTAGATATATACTATTATGAAAATGAATGTAAGGAGTAGAGTGACTAGAGTTTTCAAATACCATCTAAGTTAATGATTAACTTACTGCCTCTTCTTAAAGCAGAATGTATTAAAAGTTTTTTAAATTACTTATTAATTTTTTAGTGAGAAATGTATCCCCCTGTTGGTTTAGTTTGTATGATTTTTTACTTTGTCAGCAAAAATAAAGGATATTCTTGCGCCTCAAAATATAGCTCAATGTTCTTTTTCTACTTACGGTCAAAAAACTAAGAAGCATGAACCAAAATGTTACTTTATGGTTATGTTATTTTTCACTTGTGTATATGTGTGTGTGCAATAGTTATTAAAAAAGAATAACCCAGGGGCGCCTGGGTGGCTCAGTCGTTGGGCGTCTGCTTTCGTGATCCCAGGGTCCTGGGATCGAGCCCCGCATCGGGCTCCCTGCTCGGCGGGAAGCCTGCTCTCCCTCTCCTGCTCCCCCTGCTTGTGTTCCCTCTCTCTCTGTGTCTCTCTCTGTCAAATAAATAAATAAAATCTTTAAAAAAAAAAAAAGAATAACCCAGCCTACATAAATATGCATCTGAAACATGACCTATGTTCAGTGCCAGCAGTTTTCAGAAATTTCAGGTTAAAACTGACCTTTCCTGGAATTTATCTAAGCCTACTGTATAATGTTAGAACATGCTGATTTTTTGTTTTTTATTTTTAAAAACATTGTACTTCTTATCTTTGTGTGAGCATATATGAGAATTGTCCTGTTACTTTTTCAGGGTTTTTTTTTTTTGGTACTAATTTTAAAAATCATCCATATAAAATTTATTGTTGAATTCATTTCTGCCATGTGAAATAATTTGAAATTTTATCCTAGCTTTATAAAAGTATTTAATTTTATATTTAGTTTGATAAATTTTCAGACTAATATATCTGCATATTTCAACAATTTCATTACACTCTATACTTGGATTCCATGAATCCAAAATTTAGCTTGGAGGAGGATAGAATGGTTATAGAAAGAGTCACCCAAAAAGGAATTTTGGCTCAGATGATAAAATGTTTTCTAGACATTGTGTCTCCGTATACCAAATTTATGATCTTCTAGCCATTAAAAAGGCATGACAATGAGGTGGTATTTTTCTAAGCAGTCATTTGAAATATCTGTAGGCATTACAGAATTTTTGAAATACTCTGGAAACCAACTTTTTGGGAGAAAGTAATTAAGATATTTAATTTCCGTAAATCCAACGTGATAAAACCTATGATACTAATGTAACAGAATTTCTGTACCTTTTTGGTTTTTCTGCCTCTTCTTGACCCTGTGCTAGTCTTGTCCCTAATCTTCCCTTATTTTCTCTTTATAATTACTTCTTTGGTAAGCTCCTCTATTTTTAAGAAATCAGATAATTATCCCATCTGTGTTTAAACCCTGATTTCTCATCCAGCCTCGCACCCCCAACACTGTCACTTCTAATTCAGTATATTCCAATTGAATTCTTCCCTTTTCCCACTTAAACCTAGTAACCTTCCTAAAAAGGCCATTTCAGAGAGTGGACTTACCATTTTTCCAATTTCCTAGTCTTCACTAGTTTGTCAAATTGCCCGAAGGTCTTAATGCCCATACATATTACCTTACCTTAGCCCAGAATTTCATCACCTCATTGCTATCAAATGATTGCTACCACATTCCTCAAGATAAACCCCTTCATCCCTCACTCTAAACTGTTTTACTCATTGTTATCAAATACTTTCCTTAAACATCACTTTCTTTTTGGCTTTCCCCTGCTTCAGAACAAATAGCTCTATATTGACTATGCAGGCCATTCAAAATTTTTCTACTTACTTCAAAGACTTTACAATCTGAAAATACCTGACTCACCCAAACAAATTTTCCACTATCTTCTCAACCAGTACTTTATTCATGCTGATTGTTCCACTGCTGCACCTTGATACCAAGCTCATTCTCAACTGTGGCTTTCCTTTGGTAGGGTTTTGCTTTGACTTTTTGATCATACATTTGACCCAAACTTGGAGGCCTATTTTAATTTTATCTCTTCTATTTAGCAACTTTCTGTGTTCTTGCTGTTTTTAATACCTATAATTTTATGTTCAGTCTGGCAGGATAAAACTTTTTAATAGGTCTCTAATGATTTTTGAGCTTCCTCAAAGATGGTGAGATTTCCCAAAGGGAGTTATATTATAGAGCTCTCCTTTAACTCTTTCTTACTCTTAGTATTCAGCAGAGTACTGAAGTTCACAAAAACTGCTCAATAATTGCTCATTAATTAGTTGATGTTTTTTCTTAAATAAATCTGTTAGTTGATGAAAAATAAAATTAGATTGAATTTTTATTTTATCAGAGTGAGCAATATATAAACTAGGTTTGAGCTCACTAAGTGGACTTTGAGTGGAATTCCAAGAATACTATATCTCATTTTGTATATGTTTTTACCTTTAAAAAATATTTCAAATTTACTATTATATCTCAGCAGTGCTGAAATGCCAGAAAGAAAGGATCAAGAGCTATGAGTTATGACATTCTCAACTACTTATTACTTATACAAATTCTATGGATACCATTCTTAAAAAGAGAAATTTTTTAAATATGCTCACAATATCAGACACCATCGGTCTGATTCCTGTGGTGCTAATATCATACCCTCAAGCTAAACTTTTATAACTCTGTGCTAGACTTACTTCCCGCTGGTATATTAGAAGTCCAAAAATAAGTAATAGTAAAAAATTTTAATCCTGTTCATAATGCAGAATTAATACATTAAGCTGCTATTATGGGATTCTATGAATTCTAATCATACAGTAAGAACAATTCCATTTCTTCTTTGTTTTATTTTGAACAACTAGTAATATATGTAAGAGCAGCTTTTCAACTTTTACCTCTTAACTGTAATCCTCAAGTGGAGCTTTTCTAAGTAGGTTTTAGCATTTTCAAGTTAATCTGGAACACTGTGGATTTGTTCATCCTTGACTGGGCAAAATGTAATCAGTGCTACTTGCACATTCCAAATATGTGTAACACTTTCATAAATGAATAACACTCTATCAGAGTCAGTAAAACTTTCAGAGGTGAACAAAAACTACGTAAAAGTTTCACATTAAAAAATGAGAGCAAAACCTAATATAGACAGTAAAGAGAAGACACTTTCACAACGATCAATAAAATATGGTTCATTGATATGTCTAAAGAGCATAATGCAGTGTATAGAATAGAATATATTAAATATGGCTTTTTTGGCAGGCCACATTTTTAGCTAGATTTTCAAACTATCAAGAAGATGAATATACAAATTATTCAGAATGATGATTTCCTTTGGAAAGTTGGAATTTCTATGAATGGATTTCCCAATAAAGAATATCTCATAATTTTCCAACACTGCTATATATATATGACTTTCAATATACTTTTTAATAATGCATGTAAACACAATAAAAATACTAAATAACCATAATGCATGGTTAGCATAGGAAATGCAACAAAAACTTTAAAAGCATTCTTACCTCTTTGCTTTCTTCTAGTTCTGACTCACTGCTAAACTCCTCAGTATTTAAGTTTTCAAAGTCAGACTCTCCAACAGCAATTGGCACTGTTACAGTGAGGCTGGGGTTGTTTATGAATGACATATAATCATTTTCATCGATTACATATTTTTCAACACTGCTTCCGGTACCTACACCACTGGTGGTTCCATTCCCATCTTTAAGATAATTAAGTTCTTTGCTTATTTCTATTCCAGTATTATTGGATATGCAGCTGTCTATTTTGTTGCCTTCATGGATCTCTATAACTTTTGACTTTCTAAAAAATGTTTTTCTGAAACACTCCCGTATCTTATTTTTCACATAATCAATTCCCTTTTGCATCCTTCCTACTGCAATCTGGAGATTGTTCATTTCATTATCATCATCGGTAGCAGCAAGATTGTCTGAGCTAAATGAGCTCAACAATAAGGCCAGAAAGAGGTTCAGAACCTAAATGAAAAAAAAAGAAAATTTGCTACATTAATATGAAGTATACATAAAATAATAAACAGGGAACTCATAGATCTTTGCTGAAATTAATTCAACAAATGCTTCTTGAATGCTTACTGTTTTTCAGACATGTGTCTGAATCACACACTATTTAAAGGACCTGACACCTTCTACCTGCTGTAAGGGCAATATGATAAAACAAGTGCCTGTTCTTTCATACCAAGAAGGACAACAGGAAACCAGAACTTCTAAGACTTAAAATTGTCTACTCAAGGTTGCCAGTGAAGAGACAAAAATCCCATTTTGATGGTTTTGGCCAATGAGAAAAAATTCTAGTCATTTTACTTCATGTTATCAGTTTGTCTAGAGAATGTCTAGCTTCATGTGTATAAATAATGAATTTATTTATTTGATAGCCTGGCGATATGTGTTAAAACAGTATACTTTTAATATAAATTCCTTTGTACAGTGGCCACAAATTTATAACAGCCGAAATTTTAAAATGCAAATTATGTAAGGTTAACACATTTCCCATCAAAGCAAGAGCCCTAGTTTGTTTCCTTATTTCTGTATCAGATTTTGGTCAGAATCTAGAGCTTCCTAATTTACCTTTCTGAAAAAATGCATGTCTACAGTTATCCCACAAACATTCTTTAAATCAGTCTTACTTGAAATGTACCTCAAAGGAAAGGTTAAGTTTGATGGCACGAAGACCACTACATACACACATAATTGAGAAATGTAAGCATTAAAACACATAAATATACAAATTGTACTTATACATTAGTGCTTTTAAGTAAGAACTAAAAGTAAGCTTCTTAAATCTGGTCAGTGTCCATACATGTAAATAACTTAAACTGCAGTAATTTATTTTCTTTTAATAAAGCAAATTCAGAGAAGGATATATTTTGTCCCCTTCCAAGTCATTTGAATAATTATAATACATGGCTACAATATAATACCCTAAAATTTATTGAAATTGATCTTCAAAATTTGGTAAAATGAAGCTTATGCTTCTGAGTAAGCCAACATGAACTATGAATGTGTAAAGAGCAATCTCAATATAGAATAGACAGTTATATTTTTAGATTTACTGGAGATGATTTTCTTCTCAAAGTAATAATAGGATAAAAAATAATTCAGGCCATAACGGTAGTACAGGGATAAAATTACTCTTCATAAAAACATTTCCTCAAAAAACAAAGAAAAACTAATATTTTTGCTCCCAAACTTTCACAAATACACTTCAGTTAATCCTCACACCAACCATAAGATTTCAGCTTTGTTATTCAACTTTCATAGTTGGGAAACTTCAGACTCAGAAGTTAAGTAACTTGCCCAAACTCAGAGTGCTAGTCCTGGGATTTAAGTCTGGGTTACTGATGATAAAACCAGAGCTATTTATTGCATCAGGCAACCTTCCTACCTACTGTCTGATCTTGTTCTTAATTATGAGCATTTGTAATATATACGTACCACAAGGTTTCCAATGACCATGACCAACATGAAAACAATAAGGCACATGGTTTGGCCAGCGACCTCCATACAGTCCCACATGGTCTCTATCCACTCTCCACACAGCACGCGGAACACAATCAGGAAGGAGTGGAAGAAGTCATGCATGTGCCAGCGTGGGAGCTCACAATCACTGGAGATCTTGCAGACACATTCTTTGTAGCTCTTACCAAATAGCTGCATGCCGACCACAGCAAAAATGAAGACGATGATGGCCAACACCAAGGTGAGGTTACCTAAAGCCCCCACAGAATTGCCAATGATCTTTATCAGCATATTCAGTGTGGGCCAGGATTTTGCCAGCTTGAAAACTCGAAGCTGTAATTAAGTGAAAAGATACTCTCAGTAGTAATCACAGTATAATTTTGGAAGTTAGTTAGACATTGTTTTATTATTATACCATAATGTAGACCTACCTCTGAGGGATATAAAATCTCAAACCATACTAAAATTCAAATAAAAAAATAGTTAATAATACACAAATTATAAATCAAATCATTAAATGCAAAAATAAAATAGGTCAGGATAAATAAAACATTTCTGATTCATCAACAGATATATCCCTGAAAACAAATTAATATTTTGATTAGCGACATTTAAATTGAATTGATTTTAGCAAACTAATGTCACCCTCAGCCTATATTTTAGAGTAAAAAATATTAAAAGTATGAGTTACATATTTTAACAGATATATAAAAAATAAAACTAAAATAAACAATTTGATAAAAAATAACTTACATAAAGGCTTCCTTTCAATTTGAAAAAATATACATTTTACTTAATTTCCAATAAAATTTTATATATTTTTAAATAAATTTTTTTGTCAAATTTAAAAAAGTTTGTTAGACCATTGTTTAAAATGCTAATGGTATCAAATATTTCCCTACATGTTCCTTTAAAGTAGTTCCCACTAATATAAGTAAGATTGAAAAAAGCTAAGGTTAATTGAGGCCTAAAATTGTTATTTGCATTTCTTTATAGAGTTGAAGCAAAAAAAATTTTTGAGTGAATTTAAAACGTAATCTGAGGCACATGTGTATTTTTAAATATGCCCTAGATAGCTAATCATTATGAAGTGTTTCAACCATTTTTATCATTCTTAGAAAATAGTCACACTTAGCTTTAAAGAGAATGTTTATATATCTTCCTAGAGTATCATGTGTATTGGTGTAGATTTAAAATATTAATAGTAAATGTAAGCTACACATTGATGCATTTTCAAAATAAATTTTATGCCACTGATAGAATATAAACATAGTCTAAGTAGATACCAGTCTGAATGATCTCAGTACAGACAATCCCTCCACATTTGCCAGGCCAAGCTCCATCAAACTAAGGCTGACAATAATCCCATCAAATATATTCCAGCCTTCTTGGAAATAATAATATGGATCCATGGCAATGATCTTGAGAACCATTTCTGCTGTGAAGATCCCAGTGAAAACCTAAAGTAAAATAGAGATCACAAACACTGAAAAACTTTTGACACTGCAAGAATCTGTAAAGAATATTAAATAGTCCTGAGTAAAAATATTTAACATTGAAAATGGAGAAATGTGACAAATTGATATAAGTTTAACATTTTTTTCCAGGAGAGTATTTTAAGTGGATTTGTTTTATTTAACAAATATGCTTGATATTTCAAGAAAATGCTGATTTTAAAACATTTCCTCATTCACATAAATAAATAAAAAATCTCATAGTGAGTAGTAACCACTGAATTACTGCTCTTTTTGGTACACCAGCCTTCTCTTATAATCACAGTGAATTTTGGTTTTAGTATTATTGCATTAGGAATGAATCTACATGTTAATTGAAGTTACTCTAAATTTATTTTAAATTTGGTAAAAACCATATTTTATTCTTGATCTTTGTGGGTTTTTAAAGGGACACCATCTTATTTCTGTAATTTTATAAATATTCCTGAAATAAGAGTGAGTTTGCCACAAATGTTTTATGATAATATTCTCTGGATGCATGCCTCACAATTAAGGTTAATGGACTGATAGAGCAAGGAGCTGCAGATTTAATTGAAAGCAGCAGGAGAACATGTTCAGTATGCATACACCCATAATTAAAATTAATAAGTTATTTGAATGGTTGGATGAATGTCTGTTTGACAATAGAAATAAAATGAAACAAATTCAAAATTTGTTTTTTAACTCAGAACCACAGGCTAAGAGACCCAAGGGCATGAAGAGTTATGAAATTACTCTTGCAAAAAATCTTTTAAAGCAAATATCCTAATTAACAATAAGTAAAAGCTGCATTTTATAACTATAAAGTCAAGCTTACCATTTACAAGGTAAATCAGCCTTTACCTTGAAGGAACTCTGTCAAAATAACGGTATCAAAGTTATTTAATTTTCCTAAAATATCATGTTAATTAAAAGAAATCATTATCTACTCTTAAAAATGTATAAATGCCGCTAACATAGGGGCGTCTGGGTGGTTCAATCAGTTAAGCACCCGACAGCTCACGTCATGATCTCAGGGTCCTGGTAGAGGCAGAACCCCCCACCCCTCCGACTCCGAGCTCAGCAGGGAGTCGGCTTGAGGATTTCTCTCCCTCTACCCCTTCCCCCACGCACGCTCTTTCTCTCTCTCTCTCTCAAATACATAAACTTAAAGAAGAAATAAATGCAGTAATGTATTATTTTCATCAATATAGAAAGACCTTAGGGAAATACCCATCCCAGAAAAAATAGCTCAACTTCAGTTCATCATTCATTCACTCAAGTAGAAATAAAATGTTTTTCAAGTAATCCTAGTGCATGCAAATCCGGATATATGGTGGAATACACACTGAAAATTATTTCTTTTTTATTTTATAGAATGACTCACCATAGGATTTTTTCCCCTGGTGAATTTAAAATAAATTCTGATTTAGAGAAATTTTATTTCTTATACTAAGTCTCAGAAGCAGCTGTTTGAATTAGCAACCTGATCATAGGGTTACATTAAACCGAGGTAGAAACTATCCAGGTAACTCATCTATAAATATTCCTTTCTACAGAAATATCATAGGGTGGTCTTTTCAGCTCTTCTGAAATGACCAGATCTCCTACATTATAAAAACCTATACCTTAAATGTACATTCTTTCATCTAAAATGTAATCCCAACATGAAACTCCTTTTTAAAAATAATATTTTAATTATTATTTGCATTTAAAATTATATTTATTTATATCTTTAAATATTTTCAATTTAGGCCCTAAAAATCATTGGTATTGTTTTTTGGTACATTTTAGTCTAGTTTAAACTGCAATGTCAGTGATTACGAGTTTTTTAAAAATTCCTTCTCATTCTAGCAAAAGTCAGTCCAACATACTGATTTAATGCCTTTGTTTATATGAGTTTTAAATTCCATCAAAAATTCTAAGAACAAAAAGAACTGGCAACCTCTGGATTTGTATCAGATTATGTACATCCCATGTATGGTTTATAAAAGTGCTAATGTGTGGTTTATAAACATACATTCAGCTGCCTTTGAATTTTCTATAACAAAGAATTTTTAAGATTCAAGACAATAAAAAACATATCAAATGTTTATTGTTTGGATTTAGCCTAATTCTGTCTTGTTTTCTTGAAGAAGCTTTTTGTCTTTTGAAACTTTGGGTTATATGCTTCTGTAGCCACTCATTCATTTGGGAAAAAACTGCTGAACACCTAAATGGAAGACATTTTGCTGGTCTTTGAAAATATAGTAATAATTAAGATATACAAACCTGAGACTGCATAAACCTAGTTCATTTAGCCTGATAAATTTCTTATGGACAATGAATTTATAGGCTTCCTAAGCCAGCTTCTTTAGTGAGGAGATAAGTTCAGTGAAAAGTTCCTAACCTATTGTACATGATGACACATGATAAATAGCAAAAGTGTAAGTGCTAAGGATGGAGATGAGAATCAGCCTGGGAGTCTGGACCAAGAATAAAGAAATTCGGAGCATTTTGAGTTGTTTTGGGGGGCACAACACTTAGGATGATCAAATATTGAGGAATAAGGTCTTATTTCAGGAATGGGAAGGTTTTCCTGTTGAATATTTACTTAGGAAAGTTCTGTTGATGTACATTAAAAGGAGAAATGTTCATTCTAAAGGCTGAATATTGGTCAGTTTGCTCTACAGAACCTCTACTTGCCCAGATTGATGATTTATTTTTTTTGTAGTGAATTTGATGTAACTGTAGTCTACTTTTGCTGTATTATTATTATTAGCTTCTTGTTTTAATGGTTTTAGTTTTATTATTCCCATGCCTTTTGGATATACATCTTTAAATATTTTTTGTTGTTGTTGTTGATTGGGTGGGGAAGGTAAAATTGAAATATACTTAAAGAAAAATCATGGGAAATAATTTAACATTTATGGTGTTCTTTTCTCTCATCTGTCAAATGGGGATATTCATTGAGATGACTCATAAGGTCTGCATCTAAAATTCTTGGATTTCTGTTGACATTGTATTGTCTACCAAATTTTATTCAGCAATAATTGTATACACACAATTACACAAGACCCTCATTATAAATTGTTAGTTTGGAGACAAGATAGCTTTATATGATAGTAGGAAAGGAATTCGATGGATAGATAGCACTCTTTCATTGATGCAGGATGCCTCCAGGTGAATTTTAGGATTCGGCTCCTAAGTGTTTTATCCGTCAATAAACAAGAGTTATTTTTTTTCCTTCAAAGAGTTATCATGTCCCTTTCCTGAGATTTTAAGTTCATACCCTGTACCACACCATTTAATTGAAATAATTTCCCTAATTGTGTTTCTTTAGGCTTTTATTTGCAAATGACCTATAAGATCCTTAGTACAGGTACCATATTCTGAATTCCCTTCAGGGTCCAGCAGAATAAGGGTATATCATGGACTCTTAATCACTGGTTACAATGAGAATTATAGTAAGAAAAGTAATCAGTGTAGGAGCTACAAACCTCTATCTGTATTCCCTGAAGAAAGAGTTACCAGTTAGTTGGGAATGTTTGTATGATAGAGAGGTTGTCTAACCTACCATGATTGATGGAAGATTTCTTGCTTATAAAATCTCTAAGGTGGGGGCGCCTGGGTGGCTCAGTTAGTTAAGCAACTGCCTTCGGCTCAGGTCATGATCCTGGAGTCCCGGGATCGAGTCCCACATCGGGCTCCCTGCTCAGCAGGGAGTCTGCTTCTCCCTCTGGCCCTCTTCCCTCTCGTGCTCTCTCTCTTTCATTCTCTCTCTCTCAAATAAATAAATAAAAAATCTTTAAAAAAAATAAAATCTCTAAGGTAGGTGCATGGGTTTTATAATGGTTAAAACAAAAACAAAAAAGAGCATCTTAGAGAAACTCAACAGATATTTGAGGTCTTCTGATACTCAAATTTGATCAGTCAATCCAATTAGTAGAGAAGTGATGTAATTTTTATGTGCTCCAGAAACAGGATACAAATGGGGCACATTGATCTAAGTAAACCTGAAAGTTCCAGAAGTCTTTTACAGGATGTTCCTTTGTTAACAATTCAACCCAAACCTAGATGTCCTATTTATAAGGTATTATGTAATCATTTGAGTAGTAATAACTACTCCATAGAAAGTAAATTTATTTAAAAGAGCAGACTATAAACTCCACAAAATATGCAATGCAACCGTCCATGGTGTATAGTATAGTCCAAAGTCAGCTAAGTACCCATGTTATAAGAAATATATTCTCTCCCTCTTCCTCTTCCTCTCTTTTTCTTTTTCTCTTTCTATGTCTGTCTCTCTATATATTGATTTTTTTACATATTATTTACATATAAACATATAATTTTCTATACATAAATATTATAAAGCTTGTTATGGGTATAAAATAAGATATGGGAAACTATGAAATGCCTTATACATATGATATTATTATTAATAACAGGAGCTCTCAGCTAATAGAAATAGTTTACACATTTTCCTACTCTTACGGTTAGAAATAGTTAACTCAGGTCTGTTTCCTATCATGTGCACTCTCTGTCTTGATGAGCGTTGTATCCCCATTGCTAACCTCAGCTTATCAATGATTTTACCGCAATCTGTCAGTCATCAGTCTTCCACCCTTCTTCTGTACCTCATTATCTCCATTGCTACACATTAAGTTACAGAATTTTGGAACTGGAAGGGACTTGAAAAATCATCTAGTTTAATACATTCTACTCATTAGAAAAGAGACCTAAATATTTAAATGGTTTTTTCAAGAGCACCCGGTTATTTAGCATGGACTTTTGGACTTGAAACCAGATTTGGCTCTTTAGTCTAGTGCTTTTCCATTTGATCATCCTATAATCCAACCTCTCTTATCCTGTGCTTCCAAACTCTAGTGCTTCAACATTGGAATTCTATAAAACCTGAATTTCCTGCTTCACTCTGGCAAATTTCCAAAATTTCTTCCTAACTCTTCAACTTCCCCAACTGTTCAGTATCTTGGGAAAAATACAGGAGCTAGAGCAAAACTATTTTCCATCAGTATTTCAGAGAAAGGTTAATAGCATAGATTAGAGGAAGGAAATTGTTTATTGAGCACATGCTAGATGCCAGGCTCAGTATTGTTTTCATATTTCCTCATTCGGCCTTCACAACAACTCCGGGAGATGGGTATCATTATATCCATGTCAAAATAGAAAACAAGGACTCAGATTTTTTATCAGACTTGTCCAGATGCTACATTATTAGTAAGCATTGACAACGAGGCCAAACCCAGTTCCACCCAACTCCAAAGCCCATATTCTTTCATGAAAACATGCTACTTTAAACAGCCCATTTGGGTAGGAAACAACCAGTTGGTTATTTATTGAACTACAACCATGTAATCATTATAGGAGATACAAAGGAAAAATGGGACATAACCTTGAAGAATATGAAGAATTGAGATGAGGTGATTTGAGTCAGAACACTCTAAATGTGAATGTAGGAAACAGTGAAATATTTTCCCATATGTAATTGTATAAACATGTGGTGTTTGTGTGGTACAGTGACATGGCTGTTCTGATGGGCCAATAGTGGCTGATTATGGACAATAAGATCATATAGGAAGGATAGGATCAGATGGGGAGTCTTGAAAATCAGATAAGACTGTTGAACCATAAATACAGATGATAGATACTTTACCAAAGTGCAAACATACTGAATGCAGAAGGTTAAAAATATTATTTTAATCATAGTTATAAGATTAAAAATGAGGTACCTTGAAAGAAGAATTAATGGATCTTCGTATCAGCTTATATATAAAAAATAAAGGAAAAGTAAGTAAAAATGGCTATCAGATTTCTATCTTTGAAGTTGGAAGGCTCTTTGAAGCTGGGAGGCTACTACTAGAGGTAACATAAGACTGAACTGAGATAGTTAGGACTTTCAATAAGTTGTGAGAAAGATGATCTTTCAGCTGTCACATATTATGTTTAAAGTTATCCTTAACGTTCTGTAACAGTTGGAAATACAGGACCAGGGCACAGCTTATACCACAAGAGTAGATAATTCCTATAGTTATTGAGTACATAGAAACATTGAGTGGAAAACATAGCCTTAGTAGACATAAGAAGTCCAGAAAAGAAGGAGTGATTGGAAAGATCAAGGAACAATCATTAAAAAAAAAAAAATCCATTTATAAGTGCCAAAGATGAAGGAAATCTCAAGAATCTGGTAGGTGTTCTACTAAGTCAAATAATGGAGTAAAGTTGAGGTCACTTATGGGGTAAACATTTATGTAATTGTCTGCCAAGTATTCCCTTTTCAACTTTTGTTGGGAATTGCTCCTCCACCTGTTTGATTCCTCAGGTCTGTCATGTTTTCACATGGCTCCACCTTCTGCCTCTGATTAAACCAGAGGTGAGCATCTGACTTAAGCTATGCCAAACGAGAGTCCTATCCTGAGTCTTTAAACTAGAACTAAAAAAGAGATAGAGTTTTTTTTTTCTGGTGTAGAGGTTACAAGATCTAAAACCAGTGAGCTATGACTGAGCATGTTTCCTGACCCAGAGACAAAAGATGAAGTGAACATTTGGCCTACATCCAAGCTCTTGGTTAAAGCATTTCCTGAAGCCCAACTGCAAAATTACCCTTTATATGGTTTGGTAGTTCATCTTTTTTTTTCCATTCTAGGAGTCAATTTTTTTTTTTATTTTCCCCTTAAGTTAGTTTGAGTTTGTTTCCATTTTGTGCCAAAAAGGAAGCTCTCTTGATTAATCCTTTTTTTACTTGTTTATACATTTCAATTTTCTCATATAAAGGAGGAAATGTACATGTCAGCATACACATACATAGATGTCTGCTCAAATAATTTGAACCAAAAGTATGGCTAAATTACAAATGCCATTTCACCAACTATTTCTTCTCTTGTGTGAATACTACTGAAGCATTTTATTAGGTAATTCAATTTGAAACAGCTATGTCCTCTTTTATACAGAAATAAATCTTTATATATTTCCTTTAATCGACACGATTTCTTCAGAGGCTGTGTATATTAAAACTGTATTTTTGTGGAACCAGAATTAGATATTATGGTTTTTCTGGACCTATATTTCAGCAAGAATGACAGTAAAAATTTTAATGAGCCTACAACTGGTAAGACACCATGGTCAATTAGCAAGGACATTGGTCTGAACAATCAGCATTCATACCAGTTGAATTTTAGATCTTATTGCCTACACAGCACAAATGGATTTTTTCTTTGGTCTATATCTCCCACCCCTACCAAAGGAAATAAGTAAACTTCAAATGAACTTACCAAGTTTCCTACAGTCAATACACTACTGAATTGACCAGTCATTGGGTAGTGCTCCATGGCCATAAAGAGGGTATTTAAGACAATGCAAATAGTGATGGCAAGATCAACAAATGGATCCATAACAATTAAATTCACAAGACGCTTTACTTTTAACCATGCATCACAGCAGTCCCAGATCAAAAACACATTGGCAAATCTGTACCAGCATGGTGGACATTTCTGTCTAGATTCTTCAAGTTCTAGGGGGATAATAAAAAGGGAGAGTAGTAAAGAACAATAAAAATGAATTATTGTTGCTATAGATTATACATTATTTTATACAATCAATGCTTCTACCTGGGGATGGAAGTTCATATTACTTAGCTTAACAAACTTGAGAAGACAATCCCATTAAATATTTTCACAAAATATTCATTAAAAATTTCATATAAACATATAAACATCTTTCTCCTTTAATTAAATATAGAAAATAAACACCTTCATTTAATATTTTGCTTCAAATTAACTAACTTTATTACCTAATAACTAGGTAATTATTGATTATATTGCCATATTCTTTTTATCAAAACAATTTTTATTTTATCTTATTTATTTTTTTAGATTTTATTTATTTCTTTGAGAGAGACGGGAGAGCATGAGCAGAGAGAGGGAGAAGCAGACTCCCTGCTGAGCAGGGAGCTGGATGCTGGGCTAGATCCCAGGATCCTGAAATCATGACCTGAGCTGAAAGCAGATGCTTAACTGACTGAGCCACCCAGATGCTCCAAAACAATTTTTAAATAAGCTTTACAGAAATATTAAATGTATCAAACACTTATTATTTCTTTTGAAAGTATCTATTTAAGAAAACTGTCTAAAGCTATGATCCTTATTAATGTGTGCGACCAATTCTGTCTTCTGATGTCTTCACATTAGCATTAATCTTGCACACAATGAGAATGTAGTATGTTCTTTTTAGTATAGATTCAAACCCATATCTACTTTTGTTATTCATATTTACTCATATCTTTCAGAATTTTAACATAAAATATTTTTCAAAGTTGCCAGTAATTTTAATGGGTGAAACCTGTTGTAATTATTATGTGACTGTTCATATATCATACATGCCAACAGGACAAGATACAAAATATATCTGATATTTTCTAAAGAACACATATTACACATGTTAAATCTATTTATATAAAAGACTTATAAAATTACAGAACTAATGTAATATTCCTCCAAACTTCATGAAGTGGAGAATTATTTAATGAATGAATAGGGGAGTATTAGTTGCTGCCCGTTCCCATGGGTCAAAATCAGCAAGCATTTGTGTAAGCTCTCCTTTGGAGTAATGTAATGGTTTCTGTGTGTGTGGAAGATGAAGAGATCATTTTTTAGGGTCAGTGTTGAACACAGGTTTTCATTTGTTCAGTTCATTCACATGCCTCCCCCAACCACATCACTGCCTCCCTGCCTGGAGAACATACTAAAGCTTGAAAGAGATGTTTCCTCGTGCTTTTACAGACCAAGACTTAAGAAGGGAGGTGTATATTCTAATTGTTTAGGGATAATGTAACATAATGATAAAAACTCACTGACATAATATGGAGTGGGGAAATATCACTCTGCAGACAAGATAAGGAGTTAAAAAGAAAAGGAACAGTATTAGTTTTTGTAACCAGTGTGATAATACTGTATTTTATATATCATCTACTTAGACAGTTCTGATCTTGGGTAATTGACTTTGGTAATTCTATGAGAAGAAATAGTCCCAAAAAGCATATAATCATGTAAAGCTGACTATTCCCATGTCCTGCTTCTTACCCTCCATTGTGTTGGTCAGGATGCTAGCTATGCTCATGGCTCTTTGCCTTCCAGAGGAATCCTCCAGCATCTCCATTGAAATCTGGTAAGAACTTAGCCTTCTCTTTCTGACTTCCGTTTCAGTGGTGGTGCCCTGCAAACCAAATACTGATGGTTCAAACCACCCTTTCAATGAATAATACAACACCACATAGCATTTCTTTGGATGGTCATGCTACATGCAGTTTCTCCAGGTAGTAACTTTCAAGTAATAATAAAATACTGAGCTTATTATTAAGTTATAAACACTTTTTAAAAAAATTGTCACAGGTGATAGTGTTTAACAAGAATTCACCAGTTAGATGCAACTGTATAGGGCAATTTTGTTGCAGGAATGTTTTAATTAACCTGTTGGAATTTTCAGAGAAGTTTTCGTAAGCATGCTAAAGTCATATATTGTTCCATTTCACTCAAATGCAGATTATTTTCAGCTTATCTCAATGATTAATAATCAGATCAGTCTTCTCCCCCCAAAATAATAGGATTATAATGTTGCGAAGCTGAATTGTTTTCTTTGAAGCTGTATTGACAATATTGACATATATGGGCCAATTTTTTTCCATGCACAAACACAGATGTACAATGAAATGTGTGTGCTTTCCTGAGATTTCTTTGATTATTTCTATATGCCATCCTATAAGAAATCAAAACATTTTAGAGTCATTTTAATACACATCAAAACATTTTAGCATCCCTGTAATATCGATATATGTATGGAAACTGCCTATTATCAATATATATTGTCAATATATCAGTATATATTATCAATATATTGGTCATGATAATACTTAATTTTAAGTATATTAAATTTCCAGAATTTGAATAAAAAATTATATAATTCGGTGTGAGCACACATTTATAATAACAATTTGGTTGTCACAGTGCCCATTATTTTGTGTTGGTAGGTCTACTGAATTTGCAGATATGTTTTCTCTTGGACTCTAAAAACTCTAAGGCATTTGAAAGCTAATGGTCCCAAACAATTCAATTGGTTCTAAAGATTTATTATTTTTCATTCAAAAAATCATATATTATTTCTGAGGCATTTCATTTTGGGGAAGCAGGATGGTGTAACAGGCTAAACTGCCCAGGCTTCGATTATTTCAAATTGGTGTATAATGTCAGTAGTAGCTAACTTATCTATTATCACCTCTGGCAGAAGTTGTCCAGTAGGTGAGGTTAGAGCTGACGGTCCACCCACCAAGGAAACCACACCATTGCAATCCACAGTGCTGTGCATCTTCCCATTTGCTGGAAGCCCTGGCACCATCCTGGATGACATACTGGCCTGACTAACGTTACTGTTGCGTCGCTCTCCGTGTCTGTGCGGCACAAACAGTGAGTCTCTCCTGCTCTCGCTGTCTTCAAATGTACTGTGCTCATCATCAGCAAAGTCATTTTCAGAACCGACGTCCTTTGCGCGACCTCTGAAGCTGAAAATGCTTGTTTTGCTGTTGCGTCGTGGGGAAAACAAGGAGCCACGGATACTTAACAGAGACTGAGGAGAGAGCAAGGAAGAAAGGAATTGGGAGGGGGGCGGGGAAACACAGTTACGTAACAGAAGTCTTAATATTGCAGAATCTGTTTGCATTTGGATTAGAATAGTCTTGCTCTTAAACACAGGTAATCAAGTTTATAGATAACACATATGTTTTGATATTTTTATTAAAGACCACAATGCAAATTTAAGTAGAAAGAGTGTTTTTTTCTGATTAGGAATCCTAATTTGCAATTTGCTAAGTGCACAACCATTTCATTTGATCTTAACTCTAATACTGTGAGGTGGATTTTGTTATAATGTTATAGGTGTGGAACGTGATGCTAGAAAGGACAAATAATTCTTTTTGGAGAAGTGGTGGTTAAACAAATAGTAGATGGCTTTTACTCCGAAATGCTATGATCTGAAGGGCATGCAACTTGGAAAATAAATTATGGCTCAAGAGAGATTGTTGGCTCAAATTTAAAATATCTGTACCAAATGCGTTACTTCTAGATAATGACTTAAAAACAAAACTATTATCTCTCTGTTCTCTTCTTTTGAATTCTAAAAGGAAATTAGTTTACTCTTTTTCTGGATCTGTTTATCTCTGTCCACGTGGGAATAAAAGTCATGAAACTTACCTATGATGCTGTCTTCCATAATTGCTAATAGTTTCCCAAATAGCTACTAGTGATTCACCTTAAGAGAATATATGTCATAACAAACACAACAGAGAGAATTCCTAAAGTGCCATATAAATTGCTATTACTTAAAATTCAACACTGGATTAAAAAAGCAAGACATATGTACATGACTTTACCGAAGAGGGTGATGCAGAAAACAGCTTATTCTTCAGATCTCACTTTAATTTTATTAAAAGTAACTGGATGATTCAAAACTTTTTTATTACATATATTCACAAATAAATTGAGTAAATGGTTTCTGGTACTAGAAAATGAAGATTTAGCATGAAATCCATTCTTTCACCTTTTGAATGAATTTTAAACTAGCGGCACCAAATATGTCTATTCTAGCCTTGGTCATAGTTTTCAAAAACATCTCTATTCAGTCTGTGGAATCTTTGTTTACTCTCCTCATCGTTAACAATGACGTTCTCCATTGCTCCCCTCTGCTTGGACTCTTGTGACCTCTCCTACCTGTCTTCATAGCCAGGGTTATATATATATATGTATACGTGCATGTTTATATGTATATATACCTACATATGTATATATACGTACACACACATATGCATACATATCCATGTGACCACAGCAAACATTCCTGTACCTTTCCATTCTTCTTCCAAACTTCAGTATAAAGCCA
This sequence comes from Callorhinus ursinus, assembly GCF_003265705.2. Taxonomy (NCBI): domain Eukaryota; kingdom Metazoa; phylum Chordata; class Mammalia; order Carnivora; family Otariidae; genus Callorhinus; species Callorhinus ursinus. Next base: position 64,474,814 of record NW_027397064.1, on the reverse strand, counting down.
AATAAAATAATTTTAGTGGGAAAAAACATAGGAAAGGCAGACTCCATCAAATTTATTTTTGGATCCTCTGCCTAGTTAGGTCATGCTCATTTTCTTAGGCCCCATTTTTAGCTTTATTTTTATGGCTTTTCCCAGACTGCAAAGCACCAGAATAATCATGTTGCCCTCTGTCATAGTGATGTTCTGGAAAGATAGTATTCATTAAGAAATGTGCTGTTGCTTTGGACATAGACTATCCAGCTTGTCCAACCCAAGACTGTGCTTTTGTGACACTTAGCTTGCACACAGTTGGCTACCCAATGTCAGACAGTAGCTAGACTGATTTTCTAGTTAATCAAAGTGATCAAGAAATCAGGTATCATGAAGACTTAAACTCAACCCCCAGTAATAAAGAATGTTAGTGTTTTAATTTCCTTAGACTCAATTTTAATTCTCAATATAATACTGGTCATTATCAGACTTGTGTTTCAAAACTTTAGTGTGTATTTTTAGGTCCCAGTTTTTTTGTTTGTTTGTTTGTTTTGTTTTGTTTTTTATTTGACTTGGGATTCAGTAAGTAGGGAATAGGACTCTGGAATCTGAATATTCAACACACATTCCAGGTGATTCTAATGCAGGTACCAGAAGAATACTAACTTTGTCTTGCATTAACCCCTAGGATGGTTCAATGTAATCATCTTAATATACCTATGTTCAGCGACTGTCTTTGGAAACTGAGAATCAGTCTGTACTATACTGGTTGAGAGTATATGGTATGTGTGCATGTTTATAATGTATCTGGTACATGCCTTTAATTTGAATGTTTTTATGTTGGGGTGTTTTCAAAGGCATTCCAGAATTTTGACTTTTATTTGAAACTTCTGTTCACTCTTTGGAAAGTATAATAATGGGTGTGAGCACAGCTTTCAAAGCAACAGAGACTGAAAAAGAAGATACCAAAAATAGTATTCAGAGAAAATAAACCAAAAATAACACACTAGAAGATGCAGCAAAGTGGAGGGAATACCCACAGCTGTGGCAGTCCTTTCTCTAAGGAAAACAAGCTTTTATGCTTTAAGGACCTCAAGGCCATTTTTCTTTGCTTCAGGCATGACAAAACATGAATCCCAGGTATCTTTATTTTTTTTGCCTTATTCCAAGAAGGTAAATATGAACTTTCTCTCTTATAATTTTTGTTAACAACAGGGAAAATAGAAGAAATTAGGTCTGTAAAACACAATCCTGCAGGTAGGGATTGAACTTGAAGTCAACTGGGAAAAGTCCAGATGGAAGATGATGCAGAGAATATAAAGATGTTCTCGTGGAAAAATGTAAAGTGAGTATTGGAAATACTCAATAGCATTTCAAGTTAACTGTGTGGACCTATCAGTGTTTTCAATAAATCAACAACTATACTTGGTTATAGCAACAAACCTGGTTTAAAAGAAATTGTCTCGGTGTGTTCAAACAACATAGCTAAAATCTTTGGAGGGGATTCACTTCCCATTGTACACCCTTAAGTACCTTTTCATGTTGTACTATGAACATGGTTTATCTATTTGAAGATAAAGTAATGTAATAAATGTAAAATAACATTTAAAAATTTATATTAGTAGAGGGCTGGGTACCCATAATTGGTGGCTTCCCTGCCTTGACATTTTCAGAAGATAAATTTGTTTTGAACTCATGCCATGTCCATCTTCTGCTTCCTATTCCTACTACCCTTGCTGATTCTCTTTACTATCACAGAGCCCTTTTTTGTTTATACAACCAGAAATTGTAAACAGCTTCTGGTATATTTTTGTTTATGAGTTGTGTTAATGCTCCCTGCCTGTTTTTACTGGGATTTGTAAATATCAGTGTTAATAGGATCTTTCTTTTACTTTTGAAATATCTCCCATCTGTCTGTCCATTTATCTACCTACCTACTATCTATCTACAAATACTATAAAATGAACTACATATAACATACGTATATACTGATTCTGTTTTTAGTGTTAAAACTCTGGCTGCCACCTAATTTCTCTCTGCTCTTGCCTCTCTGTGGTTCACTCAACACAAGCCTCCCAGCTGCTCCTTGAGCATTCCAGGCATACTGCCGTGGCAGGGCTTTACACTTGGCTCTTCCGTGAGTCTGGGATGCTCTTCAATGAGATAGTCTCTTCCTTTGCCTCCTGAAAAATCTTTGCTTAAATGTCTCCTTTACAGTGAGGACTTCCCAAACCACCCTATTTAAAATTTTTACATCCACTTAGTGCTCCTGATCCCCTTTTCATGATTTGCTTATATTTTCCCATAGCACTCATCACCTTCTAACATAGTCTGTAACTTATTTATCTTGTTTATTGTCTGGCTTCTTCTTTAATGTAAATTTCCATGATGTCACAAAGTGTTTTCATTTTCTAGAACTATTTCTGCCACATAGTAGGTGGTCAATAAATATTCGTTGATTGGCTAAATCCAGTTTCTATTAGAGCACAGTGATGAAACAGTGATGGAAACAATACTGTTTTCAAAAACATATAAATATGCTCATGTAAATATTGCTACTGTGCAAACACCTATGTGATAATTGCAACTACTCAAGTTTTTAGTTTCCCTCATTTGGAATCATTCACCAATTTTAACTTAAGAACTTTACTATTTGTCACATAAGGTTTCTATATATTGCTTAATCTCTCACAACTCTTTAAGGTAGACATTATTACCCCCTTTTACAGAAATCTTACAAAAATACAAGTCGCTTGAGTAGGGTAACAGAACTCACTTGGGAGTTGAGATATGAACACAAGCTTCTGTGACCTCAGTCATTATGGTATAGTGTCAAATACACCTAATCCTAATGACTCCTAATAGACCTAATAATGCTAAAATATCAAGGTAACAGTTTAAGCCAAAAGAATCTGGTCAGGGAAACTAACTTGCCCAGTAGAGCTTCCAGTTAATCCCAAATGTGTGGTACTTATTTAAACCATACTTTATATTTGTTTTATGCAAGATAATAATTAGATCTCTTGATATTGGCATTATCTGGAGGAAAATGGTTTTTATCTTTTAACTTCTCATGTGTGCACATCCATTTTTTCCCACTGTGAGAATTCAAGTTATTAATATGGAGTTTATTTTTTTTAAATTTTAGTTACATATTCAGTACAAATGATAAAAGAAACACCCATTGATAACTTTCATATGCTCTTTCCTCCCAACCAAGAGCTGAACACTATGCTGAATTTGTGCTTATCACTCCAATTTTTAAAAAAGTTTTTGTTCTTTATAAGAAGGATATCATACCTCTTGGTTGATATATAGTTTTTTGCTTTATCTTAATTATATAGTGTCCCTCAAAGCATATTTTTAGGGTATAATTCTGACCCAGATTAATATGATTAGAGAGTTAATAATTCATGGCACATGAAATTCTATTGGAACCAAAGAGTGTTCAAAGTCATAACTGTACTTATCACAGATTTCATAATTATTTACTCTTTACATTATGCAACCCATAAACTCTATTAACAAACAGAGTTAAAACTACTTTCCCTCTTTGACTTGAAAATATGCTGAAGAACTCTGTAGTTGGCATTAAGTCAGAGCAAAAATAGACTGTCTTCAATTTAGGTCTCTTCCAAGAGCATTTAGGTCATCATTTCATTCTAATGTCTCATAGCATGACACCATGTCAGCATAATGGAGACTTATGACAGCATGGTTCACATATCAAAAGATCAAGGCAAAATCCAGAGACATTTCTTTTCAAAATTCATGCATATGTGGCAATTACAACCTCAGATAATAAAAGCAGATACCCATATGCAAAGATAATAAGTTCATTTGAGGTCTCAAAATGAAAAAGGTAAACAAGAGATTGCAAACTCTCACTGAAGAGAGAAGTCTGATAGGTAAGTTTTACCCTCCTTACCCCCCAAAAAACAGAAAATGAAGAAACATGGCCTCAAAATAGAGTATGTTTAAAGCTGATTGCCTTAAAAGTTATTATGGTTTAATAAAAGTCTCTTTTAAAGACAGCGTATGATACAAATTAAATAATCATGTTAAATGTTAGTTCCTTGTCCCTCATTTATATCAGATATTACAAAAATATACCAAAACAAAATACAGTAATTACAAAGCAATAGCAATGACAGAACAAACTGGAGCACTTCATAGAAAACCATACCTGATGAGGGGAGTAGAATTTCTTGTCACTAGTCAGTCTGTTTCCATCCATGGAGAAAAGGAAGCTTCTCCTTTTGACACTGTCCTCAGATTCAGATTTGGGAAACCTGTCTCCCTCTCCTTTGTTGTTTCCTTCAAGATGCTCCCTTTGTCTTCTTTTCTTCCTCCGGTTCCTCCACTCCTTAGCACTTTTAGAACTTAACTTTGATGCCTCTGAAGAACTTTCCAGGAGCTCTCCTAACCCACCTATTCCACTGAAATCTCTTGAAGCAGCTGATGCTGCAGCAACTGCCTGTTTAAGACAAAGCCAGGCACTGCTTACAACAAGCAATTTTGGAAACAGTTGACTATGGTACAAATGTTGCCATTAAGACTACTAACTATAGGTAAACATTGTGTCTTCTGGTCATTTCATTGTGTCTTAGAGAGTTTATTTAATAATGACAGTTTAAAACAGTATAAAGCAATATGCTAACCTATGCATTAAGGCAGGAAAAATCTGGTTTGACACATCTCTTGGAGAGTCTTAAAAAAAAAAAACAACTCTTTTGAGATTAGCTTCATTTTCAAGGAAAATTTCTCCCTTAAAAATATCTTCTACATTTTAAAAGCAAATGTTCTCTTAGTGGTGGTTGCTGGTCTGATTACTATTCCAATTCCATCCACAGGCTTGTTCTTCCCCACATGTGATTGTGAACAACCGAGTGTTATTTTTTCCTTCTAAATCTAGGTCTAAAACTTCTTCTTTTCCCTTTTTGTGAACTCAAAGAATTTAAAGTATCTATTATTTTACCACTAGATAGAAGTAGTGGGAAGATATTGGCTAGTTTGTCCTCTTCCTCCATTTGAATTACACTTATTACTATAGTTCACATCCCTGGGGTTATGTTAATTCCAGAGTTAACATGATTAATTTATTACATAGCACTTTTAGCTTTAAATTTTTTAATGTTTATAAATTATCTATTATAAATAATAACAACTGATTAACATATCAATCAATAAGTACCTGAAATAATCATTTAAGGGATTATAAGATCTTCTTTAAATATTTTCTTTTTATGTTTCAGCACTAAGTATATTTAATCATTTTGAATTTCTGCATATACTAAAGAAACAACCAGCTCTAAGGTAAAGCATGGCAAATTGTTTTGTAGTGAATCGTATTTTTAGACTGGAAGTGATCTAACCATGACTAGAGGATATGAAACAGTGATATAGTTCCTATCAAAGCTGAGTTCTCACTAAGTATATTCCTGTTTTTAAATATCATCACGGAAGTGGAAATGATTAAATTATGAGAATACTGGTTCAATTCTTTACATATGTCATTACTAAATACAAATAACTCTAATTTATCTACCCGTTTTGTTTTATTTTCTCTACTAGATATACGGTAGGTAGGAATTTTGTCAAATGCATTTGTACACATTGCCTAGTATGTCACCTGACATAAAAAGTGTCCAGTAAGTGTTTGGTGAATAAAGATGAAAAAGGCATTCTGTCAATTGTCTCAGACACTGGGGTGGGTGAAGAATAAGACATATATAGACTTGAATTTTCAAGATATTGTAAAAAACTATGTGTCAGAATGGTCTGTATAACAGAAACATTTTAGGAAAGAAGATAAAATTTATAATGAGTATGACAACATGTGCTTTTTGTTTTTTTCTTCCTGAGGGGAAGCAAACCCTCCACAGTAGCTTCCATTTCTGAATCTCATCTCAACACATTACAAAGAAAAAAAAAGGTTTAAAACTAAAGGTGCTATAAATACAAATTCTCTAGGATTGTCATGATCCCAGGGATGGGAACCATAGTACTACATATAGTATTAAATATGTGTTGGGCTAAGCAATGTAAAATGTACATAAAATGTAAAACAGATATTTGTTTATATTGAATACTATATTCAATTTAAGACTCAGTATAAGACAATGCCTAGCAATTAAATGGAACAGTAATTCAGAATTTGGGTATTTATGGAATTATATACAGTCGTATAACCAGATTTTGTATTTAATTCTTGATTATTATTATCACATTTAATGTAAGTAGTAGAAGATGAGAAATATTAAAGGCCTTTTGTAAAGATGAATGAGGCTAATGTAAATATATATAAAATAAAGTGAATAAACGAGGCACTTATTTGTAGCAAGTTAAATACAGTTGCTTAGTGCTTGATACATAGAAGATACATAATGTAGAGCACGTGTTGAAAGAATGAATATACATATATTTATTTTTATCCAGATAAAGCCCCTAATTATTCTTTCCACTTTGTATACACAGTAACACAGTGCAACACATAGCGTTAATCATTTATTGACTTGTTTGTAGTTAGAAATGAAGTGGTGGTAATATTCCTTTGCCATAATCCTGAAACTCATGTTCATTTAAATCACTTCCGGAATTTGTTTTGCATAAGACATAATTTCCCTACCTATTCTGGATAACTGTACGAATAACTCAAAACTAAAGCATTTGTAAGGCAACAGTGGTAACCTCCCGACACAACACATTTTCTGTGTCACTCATCAACTCAATCTGTCATTGTTCCACTGCCAGTGATTTGCCGATTCCCTCAAAGGCAGATGTTTCCTGTCACCTCTTATGTCTGTGTACCTGTTTCTACCCATCTCTGTGATAAGACCAATGTCCTGCTTACTTAGACTAAGAGTATTGCTTTCACTGGCTTGATGAATTCCTCTTTTTTTAAAAAAAATTATTTATGTAAAAGAGAGAGAGAGAAAGAGCAAGTGCACAAGCAGGGGGAGCAGCAGAAGGGGAGGGAGAAGCAGACTCCCTGCTGAGCAGGGAGCCTGATATGGGGCTCAATTCCTCTTGTAACAAATAACAAATATATGCTTAATATTTACTCAAGGAGTAACATTTCGTTCTTCTTATAACATTTCTGTGTGATTCAATGTAAGCTCTATAACTCACTGTATTTATGTGTCCTTAAGAAATGAAGCTGCGTGACTGCTTGTAATTACACTTCACTTTAAAACATAAATCCAGTTTAAAAAACCCATTCAGAATCACAAGACATTAACTATAATACCTATTTCAATTTTACCTCTAATGACATTGGCTCTCTTAAATGCCAATATTTCTAATTTTGTCCCAAAGCTTCCTATTAAATTTTTCCTATCAGAGTTGTATACACTGCTATGGGATATGCTGTCTTGGGCACCATTAGGCATTTAAAGATCACAAATTAAATGGCAAGCACAGTTATGATGATTCAGTGTAAAACATTTTTTTTTTTTTGGTTGGGTTTTGTCTTCAATCATCCTTTAAAGTTACACTTGATTTGTGAGTTCACTGAGCTTACTGTTACTTTTTCACGTCTAAACAATGACTAGCTTTAGGAGGTCCTTCAACAGATACTAATGAAAATGGAAGAGATGCTAGGCCTCATGAAGTCATTGGCTAGATGATACCTTTGAAGAGTGACAGGTGGTTAGCAAGACATAAGTTACAGTGGGTGGAGCACCAATGATCTCATGGGTAGACTATGTCTCCCTCTCTGTCTGCTTCCAACACCTTCTTCTGTTTCAGTATTGGCTATTTACTGGGCATTGTTACCTGTGTTCTCAATAAGGAGGTAAAATTGGATTGGTACTGTGTCATCCCAGTCCAAATTAAAACACTGGGATCATTTACCCTAGGATCAGTTTAAATTTTTGTACCTATGAAGCTAAAGCTGAGGCAAATCATGACTTGATCACTGGAATTCAGTAACAGACTTTTAAGTGAAAAAGATGCACATTTTTTAGTTGACCTAATTAGGATGTAGATAATTAGATTCTTTAAACTTCTAATAGACATTGTGCTCTTTTACTTATAAATTTGAAAGATTCTACTCTTTTAATTGATGCTATATTTTACCCTAAAGTGGCTGAATTTCAGAATGTACTCTTACTTCTGTACTATATATCTATATAGTATTTTCAAGCACATTGCTTTGTCTGTTTTTATAAATGATAATAGAATAATCCAATGCTATAAAATACATTTATGTACAATCTACAAATATTATTTCCCATATTCATTTAAAACTTTGAAATAAATAATTTGCCCTGTAAATAGATAACATATTTCATTATCTTATAAATGTTTTATTTATAGTGATCTGAAATAAACTCTTAAGTACTTGAAATGTAGTAGGACTTTCTGCCAAGCATGAGGTATATTTTAAGTATCACCAAACTTATTTAAAGCTTTCCTTATTAAATCACTAAAATATAGCCATGATACTGCTATGTACCCAATGGTAAGAGGAGAATAGCAAAGCTAGCATGTTTAACAAATGCTAAGAATGTGGTTGGGCTGGGTTACCAGCTAAACAGTTCATTGTCAAATCCCTGTCTCACCAAAAAATGCCTCAAAGAAAAGGACTTAATGCTATATGTTGTGCATCTTCAAATTAACTCAGAATTATTAAAAACTTAAATTTTGACTCTGCCCATTGAATCTATAAATCTGTCATTCAAATAATGCTTTAAATATCTGGAACTGTCCATCTGAAAAAAAAACCCACTATGTATCAAAAAGTCACTATGTACAAAAGTTGTTTGGACTACTGCTCCTGGCTAAAAGATATAGTAACAGGGATTCGCTGTCCCTCCTGAAAGAACCACTAAAACAGACAAAATACATGTAACACTGGTTTTGAAGACACTGCATTAATGGTACATTGGGTAGAGTGTTCAAAAGGATCTTAACTCAGTGGTAGGGAATAGTTAGCCCTAAACTAGATGCTCTGCTAGTTCTACCTAACAAATCTTCAAAGGTTTTGAGATGGAAAAGTATCAAGCTGTTTATAAGTAATGTAACTAATGTCCCCAAATAAGGATCAAGGATTTTTATAGGAATACAAACATATCCAGCACTGCAAAAGGTAAAATTAACAGTGTCTTGAATTCAATTGAAAATTGTCAAGAATGCAAAAAAAAAATCAGAAATATATGGCCAGTAATTAGGAAAAAATTTAATTAAAACTGATCAAGATCTGACACAGACATTAGAATTAGAAGGAAAGGACTTTAATTACTATAACAATATTGTGTATGTTCAAAATGCTAGAGACATGGGAAATATAAAAGAGACTCAGATCAAGGTTTTAGAGATGAAAACTACAAAAACTGAGATGAAAAATGCACTGGATAGGATTAATAGTTTAGCAGACATTACAGAAGAAAAGATGATAAACTTGAAGACATAGCAACAGAAACTAATGGAACGGAAATTGACAAGGTAATTCTAAAAGTCCTATGAAGCTGGAAAGGACTTAGAATTGTTAGAACAGCTTTGGAAAAAAAAATAGAGAGCTATAACTATCTGATTTCAAGATTTATTAAACAGCTACAGTAATAAAGAGAATGTGTATTGCTGTAAAGAGAAACAAATCAATTGAACAGAACAGAATAAACAAATCCCATTCACATCTGGACAACTGATTTTTGACAAGGTTCAAAGGCAATTTAGTGGAGAAAGAATATTTTGTTCAACAAATGGTGCTGCCCCAGTCAGAATGGCTAAAATTAACAAGTCAGGAAATGACAGATGTTGGCGAGGATGCAGAGAAAGGGGAACCCTCTTATACTGTTGGTGGGAATGCAAGCTGGTGCAGTCACTCTGGAAAACAGTATGGAGATTCCTCAAAAAGTTGAAAATAGAGCTACTCTACAACCCAGCAATTGCATTACTAGGTATTTACCTTAAAGATATAAATGTAGTGATCTGAAGGGGTACCTGCACCCCAATGTTTATAGTAGCATTGTCCACAGTAGCCAAACTATAGAAAGAGCCCAGATGTCTATCGACAGATGAATGGATAAAGAATATATATATACATATATAATGCAATACTACTCAGCCATCAAAAAAAGAAAAAAAAAGAAATCTTGCCATTTGCAGATGGGTGGAACTAGAGGGTATTATGCTAAGCAAAAAAAGCCAATCAGAGAAAGACAGTTATCCTATAATCTCACTGATATGTGGAACGTAAGAAACAAAACAGAGGATCATAGGGGAAAGAGAGGAAAAAATAAAACAAGATGAAATCAGAGAGGGAGACAAACCATAAGAGGCTCTTAATCATAGGAAACAAACTGAAGGTTGCTGGCGGGGAGGCGGGTAGACAGATGGGGTAACTGGGTGACAGACATTAAGGAGGGCATGTGATGTAATGAGCACTGGGTGTTATATAAGACTGATGAATAACTGACCTGTACCTCTGAAACCAGTAATACATTATATGTTAATTAATTGAATTCAAATTTAAAAAAGAAAAACAACAACAAAAACAAATGGTAATGTAGTAATTTGATATCCATATGCAAAAAAAATTTCAACATATAAATTACACCTTACACAAAACTTAACCGAAGATGGGTCATTGACCTAAATATAAAACATGAAACTATAAAGCTTTTAGGAATAAAAATAGGAAATCTTTATGATGTTGATTTGGCAAAAATAAATACAACACCAAAAGCATGACCAAACAAACAAACAAACCTGATAAAGTATACTTTGTCCAAATTTAATTTTTATCCGAAAATACTATTAGGAGAATGAAATGACAAGTTACAGATTAGGAGAAAATATCTGCAAAGCATATATATCATCAAGGACTAAAGGAGGATATATAACGACTACTCGAAACTCAAGAAAACAAAATGGGCAAAAGATTTAAACATCTGCTTCACAATAGGAGCTACACAGATAGAAAATAACATGAAAATCTGCTCAACATCATTGGTCATTAAGAAAATGCAGAATAAAACAATGAGGCACTTAGTAGAATGGCTAATAAGACTGACAATACCGAGTATGGATAAAGATGTAGAGGAACTCTTACTACCATGAGTCAGATTTTACTGTCTTCCCATGATTTTCACCTTCAATTTATGTGGTTTTTTTTCCTTTTAAGCAAATACTGTTCTGTCTCTTCCCTCAAGACTTGAATGCCCCATTCACTATGCCCTGAGCTCAAATAGCCTTTCAATATTAATGAGAATTTAAAGTTGTCATCTAATGCAGATGCTTTCCTGATATCCTGATAGGGGCTGTAGCAAACACCTTTTATGCTACAGAAACCCCAAAGAATGGTTAAGAGTAGGTATACATAACGTTTTCTTGTTAACATTTGAGATCAATTAACTTCAGAATAAAACCTTAAATGTTATAAATAGGGGAGAAACATGAATCGTTGGAAATATCAGTTATGCATCTTTTCACATTAAACTGAATGTCAGATTCTCCCCTCAGGTTTCATGAGACACTTTCATAGTTTACTTTATCTTGAATGTGTTTTCTACCCCAAAGTAATTTGTTTATATATAATGTCAAAAAGTTCCTTTGATCTCAACTTCAGAAATAATTTTAGGTTTGAATAGCTTTCTCTTATTTCTAATGATAATGCCTATATACCAAATGAAAAGCTGGTTTGACCTCTATGCTACAGCACTATTCCTACTTAAAACTTACAGTAATAATAACAGTAACAATAATAATAAAACTTTGCTTATTATCACTCAGTACCTGAGCTTCTTCCTGTTGCTTTTTAAGCTGTTCCAGCATTTGCTGAAATTCAGCCTCTTTCTGTTCTGCCTCTTCCAAGGTGGCCTGATTCTGTTCCTCATAGGCCATGGCCACCACAGCCAGGATCAAATTCACCAAATAGAAAGATCCCAAGAAAATCACCAGGACAAAAAATATCATGTATGTTTTTCCAGCAGCACGTAATGTCTAGGGGAAACAAAGGATAATTTCATCAGTATTTTATATAATGTCCCCAAATAAAGATTTGATTTCCATAACTAGGTAGTGAGGAGATGAATACTTTTTAGGATCCAGTGTATTTTGACCAAGATTTGTTTGCTGTTAAAATGAACACGTGTAAGTGCATGCATACATGTGCACACACACATAAATAACATTTAAATTAATCTGAACCTTGACTGTAGTGTCATTTGATACAAACACACATTTCAAATTAGTATATATTGGATATATATATACAAAACCCTATGAAAATCTTAGAGTCCATAATGGGGGGCACTATTAACAAATAAGAACACTACCTTTAATTCCTTTCAATGAAGTTCTACTTCCATGGCAGCCTATACTACACCATCTAAAGATAACATCTTTCTTTCTCTTTTTCTAGCCCCTAACCATGGGTTTAACTTGAAATTTTTTATGTAATTGATTTTTAAGTATTTTCACATGTTCTTTTTATATCTACAATTAGATTATGAACTCAAAGCCATGAACATTCTTTCCATCTTCCATAGTTCCTAGCAGAATATCCTTCATATAAGAAGTTTTTACTGTACATGTACTGACTGAATGAACAGTTGGGATTCTAGGCATACTTGCTTTGTACTGGACCCTCCTCTGTATTCTAGAGTCTTATTAACAAGTATCGATACTTGTCAGTTCATATATGTTCATAAAATTAAATCTCACACATGTTAATTTGAACCTTACTGCTGTGGTCTGAATGCTTGTGTCTCCCCAAAATTCCTAAGTTGAAAATCTAGTGCCCAATGTACTAGTATTAGAAGATGGGGCCTTTGGGAGGTGATTAGATGGTGAAGGTGGAGCTGTCATGAATGGGATTAGTGACTTATAAAAAGAACCTCCAGAGAGATCCCTAGCCCCTTCTAAGCAGATGATGACACAGCAAGAAGATGTTAGCTCATGAACCAATAAGGGGCTTTTGCCAGAATGAAGCCATGCTGGCATCTTGATCTTAAACTTCCCAGTCTCCAGAACTATAAGCCATACACTTCTGTAATTTATAAGCTATCCAGGCTGTGGTATATTGTTGTAGCAGCCCTAAGGGATTAAGACACTTACCAACTGGTAAAGGTTCTCCCAGTAGTCTTGAGTCATGAGCCGAAATAGAGACAAGAAAGCCCAACTAAAGGTATCAAAGCTTGTGTATCCATAGTTGGGGTTTCGACCAGCCTTCACACAGATGTATCCTTCTGGACACTGGCTGTAAGAGAGAGAAATGGTGCTAGCGGCAGGTTGGCAATTATTGCCATTTCAATTGATGTTGATGTAAAGGAATTGTCAAAACCCAGGGTTGCTGTCTATGATGGATTTTCTTGCCTTCATTTCCAGAGCACTTTAGGTAATTGCTTACAGTGATACTGTTATTAGATGAAATTTATTGGGAAAACCAATAGAAAACTGGGATGCAAGGAGTCAGATTTGCAGACATTTAGAATGGCAAAGGGGCAGCAACCACACACTTTTGCCTCTGACTTCATCACTGTCTTGCTCTTTACAAAGTGGCAAGAATCAATAATTAAAAATGAAAGGCCCGAAAACAAAGGGTAGGGAATCACTTAATGAGCTACTTCAGTAGGTGCTTCTGTAGAACTTTATAAAATAAAGCTTATATTTTAGAATATTTGAGATTTACAGAAAAATTACAAAGAGAGCCCAGAATAAATGCCCCATTTCCATGCTCACTTCCCTCTATTGTTAATATGTTAGTATGGTACATTTCAATCAATATTGATACATTATTATTAACCAAAGTTCATACTTCATTCAGATTTCCTCAGTTTTTCCCTAATATCTTTTTTTATGTTCTTCAATTGTTCTTTTTTAATTTTTTTTATTTTATTATGTTAATCACCATACCTCATTAGTTTTTGGTGTAGTGTTCCATGATTCATTGTTTGCCTATAACACCTAGTGCTCCATTCAACACGTGCCCTCTTTACTACCCATCACCAGGCTAACCCATCCCCCACCCCCCTCCCCCGATAGTCTCTCATAGTTCGTTTCCCTCTCCAATTTCCCCCCTTCATTTTTCCCTTCCTACTATCTTCTTTTTTTTTTCACATATAATGTATTATTTGTTTCAGGGGTACAGGACTGTGATCCAACGGTCTTACATAATTCACAGCGCTCACCATAGCACATACCCTCCCCAGTATCTATCACCCAGACACCCCATCCCTCCCACCCCCCACCACTCCAGCAAACCCTAATATCGTTTTATGTTTCAGGATCCCATTCAGGATACTATATTACATTTAGTCACCATGTCATTTTAGGATCCTCCTGATAAAGTTTCTCAGACTTTCCTTGTTTTTGATTATCTTGATAGTTTTAGGAATACTTTCAGGTATTTTGAAGAATGTCTTTCAAATGGAATTTGTCTGACATTTTTCTCATGATTAGATTGGGGATGGATTTTTAGGGAGGTAAAATATCATTATTGTCACATCATATGAAGGGTACATATGATCAATATGACTTATCACTGTTGATAACTAACTTTTGTCACCTAATTGGAGGTAATGTTTGTCAGGTTTCTCCACTCTACATTTACTCTTTTTTCCCCCCATACTGCATTCTTTGGATAAAAGTCACTATGTGCAGCCCACACATTAGGATCCACCTTCTTAAGAGTAGAGCATTTACAGAGATTATTTGGAATTCTTTTGCATGGGGGATTTGTCTATTATCTCTCATTTATTTATTTATTTCCTTTTCAATTATTTCTTTATATGAGTAGGTACTCATGATATTCATTTCATACTTTGAATTCTAGTTTAATTGTTTTATTTATTTTGTTGCTAAAATTGTTCCAGTTTTAGCCATTGGGAGCTTTTCCATTGACTCCTGTATCTCTTTGATGTAACCCTATGGTTCTGTGTGTTTTGTTTTTGTTTGTTTTTTAGCACTTCCTTACTTTGTGGCACTACAAGATGCTTCAGACTTATCTTTTATATTTCCTACTCTAGAATCGGCGATTTCTCCAAAAAGTCCTTGTTCTTTTATTGGAGAACAGTATTAGAACCCAGGACAAGTGTGTGTGTGTGTGTGTGTGTGTGTGTGTGTGTGTGTGTGTACACATATATCTCCTTGCTTTGTCAACTGAGGAACTAGAAGCAATGACACTGCCTTAGCAATAAACATAGCACCCAGATCTGGCTTCTAATAACACATATGTGTCTATGTGTATGTAAACATCTGTACCTCTATTAAGCTAAACAGGAGGTAATACTGTCTCCAACCCTATTTCATCACCTCATGATATCATTCTAGACTCCTACCTTTGTGTATCTATAACTTCTCATTCCAAAAGTGGCTGGCTTCTATCATCTACTATCTATATGCTTAATTGTTCAATACTAGTATACATGGATAGTTGTTTCAGGATTGCTAATCCATACTAGCATGGGAAACAACATTATCAACTAGAGTACAGTTTTTTTTTTTTGCCTTTGCCTTACACACTCCACTTCCAAAGTTGTTTAGATCAACACTTATTCTCCTACTCCTTCAGTGAGGTTATTTTATACATTATAAATATATTTGTATCCCTTTGTTACATTCTGTTTTTCAACTGGGGATACCCCAACCATACAAATGCTTTTTTTTATTTGCATACACTGTTAACTCTTTGTACTGTTAAGTTCTATGAGTTTTGACAAATGCTTAATGCTCACCATTACAGAATCATACAAAGTTTTTCCACCCTAAAGAATCCCCCATGTGTCACCCAGTCAACCCCCTACCCTGAACCCTTGAAAAACACTGATTTTTTTTTATCATTTCTATTGTTTATCTTTTTCAGAATGTCATGTAATTCGAATCAGACAAATATAGGTTTTTCAGATGGGCTTCTTTTCATGTATTAATATGTATTTAAGGTTCATCAATGTCTTTTTGTGCTTGATAGCTCATTTTCTTTCTTTTTTAAAAAAAGATTTTATTTATTTATTTGTCAGAGAGAGAGAGAGAGCACACAAGCATGGGGAGCGGTAGGCAGAGGGAGAAGCAGGCTCCCCGCCGAGCAGGGAGCCTGATGTGGGACTCGATCCCAGGATCCCGGGATCATGACCTGAGCCGAAGGCAGATGCTTAACCAACTGAGCGTCCCTCATTTTCTTTTTATTACTGAATAATATCCATTCACTGGGATAAATACATCACAGTTATCCATTCACCTGTTGTGGGACATCTTGATTGTTTCCAGTTCTTGTGATTATGAATACAACTGTTATAAATACTCACATGTATGTTCAAGTTAATTGGCTAAATATCTAGTAGGGAAATTGCTGGATCATATGGTTAGACTGTGTTTATTTTGTAAGAAACTGCCAAATTGTCTTACAAAATTGTTGCACTATTTTGCATTGCCTCCAGCAATGAATGAGAATTCCTGTTGTTCTGCATCCTCACCAGCAGTTGGTATTACCAGTTTTTTTGGATTTTAGCCATTCTAATAGGTATATAGTAGTAACTCATTGCTGTTTTAATTTTCAATTCCCTAATGACAAATGATGTTTAGCATCTTTATATATCTTTATTAGCCATCTGTATATATTCTTTTGTAGGGTGTCCAGATTTTTGCCTATTTTTAAATTGAGTTATTTGTTTTCTTTTTGTTGAGTTTTAAGAGTGCTTTGTATAGTTTGGATACAAGTCTTTTTTTCAGATAAATATTTTGCAAACATTTTCTCCCAATTATGGCTTGTTTTCTCATTCCCTTTATAGTATCTCTGCAAAGCAGAAGTTTTTAATTTTAATTAAGATTTTTTCTTTCCTGGATTGGGTTATTGGTGTTTAAAACTTATCACTAAATCTGAAGTCATGTAAATTTTATTCTCTGCTTTCTTAAAGAAGTTTTATGGTTTTGTATTTTAAATTTAGGTCTGTGGTTGATTTTTCTTTTCTGGTGTTTATTTATTTATTTATTTTTATTATGTTAATCACCATACATTACATCATTAGTTTTTGATGTAGTGTTCCACTATTCATTGTTGTCTATAGCACCCAGTGCTCCATGCAGAACGTGCCCTCTTTAATACTCATCACCAGGCTAACCCATCCCCCACCCCCTCCCCCTAGAACCCTCAGTTTGTTTCTCAGAGTCCATAGTCTCTCATGGTTCATCTCCCCCTCCGATTTCCCCCCCTTCATTCTTCCCTTCCTGCTATCTTCTTCTTCTTCTTCTTCTTCTTCTTCTTCTTCTTCTTCTTCTTCTTTTTTAACATCTAATGTATTATTTGTTTCAGAGGTACAGGTCTGTGATTCAGCAGTCTTACACAATTCACAGCGCTCACCATAGCACATACCCTCCCCAATGTCTATCACCCAGCCACGATTTTGAATTAGTTCTTGTGTAAGGTGTGAGATCTGTATCTAGGTTCATTTCTTTGCATATGGATTTCCAATTGCTTCAGCCCGATTTGTTCGAAAAACTTTCCTGTCGCCATTGAATTGAATTTTCCTCTGTCAAAAATTAGTTGATTACATTTGTGTAGGTCTATTTTTTTTGGGGGGGTGTCTGTTCTGTTTCATTGATACTATTTATCTATTCCTTCCCCATACCATACTGTCTTCATTACTGTATTCTTATAGGAAGTCTTGAAGTTAGGTAGTTTCTTTAGAATTTTATTTGATATTTAACAAGAGTGGCTATCAATTTTACCATGTAAATCACCTAACCCTTACTAAGTACTCAATAAAGAGAAGTGATTCTTATGGTTTAATAGTGATAAAGTATTCATCATCCAGCCTTATCCAAAATTTTATCTAGGCCTTTACATTAATCATAATAATAAAAATAATACCTAAAATGCAATAAACACTTATGATGGACCAGGTGCTAAACCAAGGACTTTATGTGTATTAAGTAATTAATCACCAAAACAACCCTAAGAGACAATATTACTCTCCACATTTTAGAAATCAATAAAATCAGATACAGAGAGCTTAGAACACTTTTCCAAAGTCAGAGTTTGTAAATGGTGGAGTTAGAGTTTGAATCCAGATATATATGAACTCTAGAATTCATGCTCTTATTCACTACATTCTCCTAACAAAAGTTAGGAAAAATATCAGGAAAATAATACCCCAAACACCATATCCAGAACTGTTATACATTTTCAATAATACAATAGATCTTTATGGCCACATGAATTTCCCATTTTCTAGGATGACTCAAAATACTTCTGTGTAAATTCTGTGGTTTAAGAGTCACTGACTCTTGCCATCCTTGGCTTCTAAAAAATTACTCTACACCCTGACCTAAAATCAATTTAAAATACTCTTGGGAAAATATGTTAAGTATGAGTGACCAGCAGGATGACTAAGATATTAAAGTGTCTCTTATTGTAGAATGTGACCAAAAAGAACTATTAGGCATATAGACCTAGACAAGCCTTTGACATATATCTGTCCCTTGGCTCTTTTGCACATGGGGTTTTCATGCTATTTCAAGAATACCTAACTCTCTCAAAGCAGTTTCCCAACTGCTGAAGATCATGTTATATTCTGGATCTTTTCCAGCCACAGCAAAACTTATCACATCAACACATACCCACATCAATCAAAATGTTCCCTGTATTTATTAAACAGCTCTGATGGGTTTACAAAAAAGACAGACTATGGGTCTTCACACTTGGGGGTTATAATCAGGTACATCTAAACTATGAAATTCTGGAGAAAAGGTCTTCACCCAGAGGGGTGGTTTTAATGACCATGAGTTTAGAACTGATACAGTCCTCTAACAAAGAAGGTACTTCCTAGGTAGGTAGCATCACTATTATATACATGTAAGAATACCCTTGTATTTTTTTCCTATCTGCTTTTTCCCAAACTGTTCTAGATTTTTTTAAATTGTGCTTCTTACCCTGCATCTGAGCCATTTCCACAGAGTAGAGGGTCCTTTTGTCCATCCAAAACATAAAAGTGACCTGTTAATATAAAGAATAAACTATTTCATTTCATATCTGTCCTACTGACTTTGGGAATAAATGAGAGCTTGACTGTCTCAGTTATTTCCAAAGTGGACACAATGAGGTATATTTACAAAAATAGTTTCAAGCCCACAGCCTCAACTATTTATAGTTGAAAATTCAGCAACACTAAGGTTAACAATGTAGCAATATTTCTTACTGTCATCTTCAATATAATCCTTCCAGTTAAATGTACTCATTGTTATATTAACAAATATCCCATTTGAATCCATTGTGCCATTAAAGTAGGATGTGGTGTTGGTTTCAAAAGCAGAATCGCTTGGGGGCCATTGCAAGCATTTATTCCGCAGGTTGCCCATGAACAGCTGCAGACCAATTAGAGCAAACACGCTCAGACAGAACACAGTCAAGATCATGACATCAGAAAGCTTCTTCACGGACTGGATTAGGGCCCCTACAATGGTCTTTAAACCTGAGGAGAGACAGCAATAGGTCATCCAAGGAAGAGTGTCATAATCTGTAATGTCTTCTTAGTCACACACATTCTCTTTTCCCATAAATGGTTGCCTGGCTATTTAGACACAAAGCTTTATGGATAGCCAGATGGTTTGGGAAATGGATGAAAAGCAGATTTTATTTATGAATAGTATGTTTTCTGGAGGTTTAAAATGAAAGTGTAAATATCTAGGCAGGAAGCTTTTTTGTGTGTGTGGTTTTATGTGTTGTCATGAACATCTAAAGAAGAACTTGCAGTTATTTTTCACATCAGATTGTGTTTCATGAGGCATTTCCCTTCAACCCATTCTTTACACCAGCCTCTAAGTAACAATAATTCAGAGGAGAAAAGAATTTTAAAATATTAAATATCCTATGCCATGCTGTTCAAGAATAATCTTTTCTCCTTTATAAAAGGAGATCTATTTTCATAATAGATCTGCAGTGAATGGGAAACCCAAGTAAGTTAGTAAAGGCATGGTAGTAAAGCTTTTTCCAGATTGTAAAAGAGAAAACTTTACATCATAAATGCAAAAAGAGAGAGAAAGCATGAGAGAGAGAGTGCACACACGTGCACAAAACTAGTATTTTTATAGACAACTCATGCAATTCTCTGTTAAACTCAAAGGCTGACTTTATAAATAAGTATGTAATTTCTAAACTTTTAGGAACCGAACTGCTTTGAAACATCATTTGACATTCTTGAAGTTGACAAACAAGAATAATACACAACAAGTCTAATGACCTAAGTGTGATTTCAACCTAACTATTATTACAGTGTATTTAAATTCAGCCCCCGTGTTTAACCTAGCTCTCACCTGGAATGACTGAAATTGTTTTCAGTGCTCGGAGAACTCTGAATGTTCTCAGCGCTGAGACATTGCCCAGGTCGACAAACTCTGTCACGTATCTGTAATAGGGAGTTCACACACAACACAATAATACACAAGAAAAGTTGGAGATACAAGGAGCCTATCATCTTACACCAGTTTCTTACCTGGAATTACAGAAATAGTTTTCAGAGCTCTCAAGACTCTGAAAGTTCGAAGGCCTGAAACATTGCCTAGGCTTACAAATTCTGTTACATACCTGTAGAATTAAATCAGAGTTACTGATAGTTTTGGCAAAGTTTATACTAAATAAAGAATGAAAGTTGGGTTTGGCGTATAGAGCCCCTTGAGTTTAACAAATGGAATTGCTATAGACCTAAGGATGCCATATGTTGAAAACTGCTTTTAAGGAATAAAATTTTGTTGTCTTATTTCAGTGTAATTTTCACTAATATGAACAAGTTTGTTTGTAAGAAATCAAAGTACAGTTGGAGGTATTATGCTCAATGAATAACTTCATTTTGATGAAATGGAAGACTAAATGACATGAGAGTAATTGTTTAGTGCTCACTTACCAGATAGATTTACCTTACTATATGTATTCTAATGTGTATTCTCAAAATATATGAGGCATATGGTTAATTTGGCTAATAAGCAAACTCTGCATTTAAAATATGTCACAACCACCTGGTTTGTGCTACAACTATTTTCATTCCTTTGAGCTTAACAACTTTTCAAAAATACTCACGCCATCACAATGACACTGAAATCCAACCAGTTCCATGGATCACGAAGGAATGTAAAATCTTCTAAGCAAAACCCTCTTGCCAAGATTTTTATAAGTGACTCAAAGGTGTAGATTCCAGTGAATGTGTACCTAGGAAAAGCATCCAAATAAAAATTAACATTTTCATTTGAGCTGTTAATATACATGGTTTCAAATATGGCAAATCTTATCCTTTTGTGGTTTTTTAATTTGCTAAAATCTTATTTCATATTTCCATTTACAAAGACTTGACTTGTCTAATTAATCTTATAAGCCTGAGTAAAAGGTTAAACTGAAGAAATAGTATCTTCCCCAAAGAATCTGATCTTGTTTAACTATTTAGACTCTAGAATAATAGTTGCATGTGTTTTATGGATAATGATCAAGCTTGACCCTCTAGGAGCAACACTGTTTGATTAAAATATAACAGCTAGGGTGCCTGGGTGGCTCAGGTGCCTGGGTGGCTCAGTCGTTAAGCGTCTGCCTTTGGCTCAGGTCATGATCTCAGGGTCCTGGGATTGAGTCCCACATCAGGCTCCCTGCTCCACGGAAAGTCTTCTTCTCCCTCTCCCACTCCCCCTGCTGTGTTCCCTCTCTTGCGTTTTCTCTCTCTCTGTCAAATAAATAAAATACAGTCTTTAAAAAATATATATATATAATACAAGCTAAATATGTAGTTTTCAAATTTTCAGTAGCCAAATAAAAAATGAAAAACAAGTTAATTTGTCACATTATATTTTATTTAAACCAATGTATCAAAAATATTATTATTTCAACAACTAAGACTAGCCAAATTTCAGATTTCACATGTGGCTAGTGTCTCCCTTATTAGACAATATAGCTCTAGAGGTGAAATTTCTTGGATTTATTTATTTATAATAAGATATTTCATTCAAATTTATTAATGATTAGAATTATTTTTAGACATATTTCCCATGTCTAATCTAGAAAATATGCTTCCCCTTTTTATCTTTAAGAGTCAGGCATAGAGTTTTAAAACTGCTTATCTCGTATATATCTACACAAGAAAAATTGTAATTTATTAGTATTTTATGTGTGTGCATTCACACAATTACCAAAACTCATAGCAAAACCAAATTTCTGATTCTTACCTGCATCAGCTACCATTTCTATACAATTGAGCCAAATCATTTAAACATGGTTACGTTCAAATTTCAACCTCCAAAATGGTGAAAAGCTTTTCCATTTACTGTTTGATATATAGTGCATTTCTAGCCCTCTCTCCTTTGAGTGTCGACAATATTATTTCTGTTTCTTCCAAAAATAGTTGAGAAACAGTACTTGTTTTTCAACATTGTGTTCTTTTAAAGAGTGCAATTTAAGATTATCCTTCAGATTATTTCACCCAGGCCACAAAGATTTGATTTACTCATATTAAAATTAATTATATTTCCCACCTACTCATATTTTATATGTGAATAAAGTTAGGAGAGTTATTTCTGCATTGTTCTCTGCAGAAATTTCTCTCATATGGGGGAACAAAGAAATAAGAAGAAAATCTATGCAGCAATCTTCACATCAAGTTCTTGGCCTTTTGGCTAAGATCAAGTGAAGTTTTCCTAAGAACATTTCTCCTCCTTTTTAAAAGAATTCAGTTGACTTTTTGAGAAATAAATATAATTACTATCTTTACTTATTATGAAGTAGCTGACCTCTTTAGGAAAAGATATAATTTACAATGCCAAACTTATATTTACTTGTGTTTTAGTGTGGGCCTTTGCACATTACACATAATCACCATGACATTTCTGTTCAGAGATAGCTACCTTATGAAAAGCCATAAGAGACAGCTCAGTGTACATTTTATTTATCACATTAATGGTTAATTCCCTATGGTCTAAGCTTAGGCAATTCTGAGTTATCTAAGATTAAAGTCCCTACTGCTATCCCTGTTTTTGTTGATAGCTATCCAAAGAAGAGTGTCCTGGAGCTTAACATGTGAGACAGAGCTTTGCCCAGGACAGGTGTTCATAAGTGCTTATTAGCAAACTAGATTGAACAGGTAAGTGAGAATCAAAGGAACTTGATCTTTCTTAGCTCTGCCCCACTAGGCCCCTAATCATACTTTTGATTCTGTTCATGTCACTCAGGTTTTTTTTCCCTGTAATTATGATGTCTATAGATCTGCCTGCCTTTCATAACATGACCCTCACTATACCATATGGTCCTCAGCCTATTCTGTGCATATCACCTCTTTGTACCAGGACTGTTTATGCTGTCAATGACCTGTTTTCATGTCAGAACTGAGTTCTTTTTTCTTTGCACTCTTGTTTATTTGGTTTGGCTTGTTGGCTGTAACCACTAATTTTGCTTATTTTCCTGCTACTTTGCTGTCAAGTGATAAATGATCCTCATAAATGATTGGGAAACCTGTGCAAAGTTTTCCCACTGAATGAAGTCAAAAACCTTTTGTAGGGGTAAGAACATTTTCATAATGGATGTAGTTATCTCTGAAAATGACTTTAAAAAGAGAGACCTGCTGGGGGGGCCTGGGTGGCTCAGTAGGTTAAGCATCCAACTCTTGATTTCGGCTCAGGCCACGATCTCAGTATCGTGTGATTAAGCCCCACGTTGGGCTCTGTGCTGGATGTGGAGCCTGCTTAAGATTCTCTCTTCTTTGCCCCCCCCAACTCTCTCTCTCTCTCTATCTCTAAGAAAGGAGAGAGACCTGCATATTCAAGTAATAATATGCAAACGTCCTCTTTACCTATCTTTTAATAATATTATAGAAATGAGATTTGTATATGGTTAAATGCTGCAGTAATTTCTTCTAGGAAGAGTACATATAGAATGGTTTTATATGTCCATTTGTTAATCCACAAATCGTAAATGATAATTAAGAATTCTGTTAAAGGGGCACCTGGGTGGCTCAGTTGGTTAAACCGCTGCCTTCAGCTCAGGCCATGATCCCAGGGTCCTGGGATCGAGCCCCACATCGGGCTCCCTGCTCATACAGGAAGCCTGCTTCTCCCTCTGCCTGCCGCTCCCCCTGCTTGTGCTTTCTCTCTCTCTCTCTCTCTCTCTCTCGCTCTCTCTGTGTGTCAAATAAATAAATAAAATCTTTAAAAAAAAAAAGAATTCTGTTAAATTGCTTGCCTCATTTAGTAGAGAACTAGATTCTCTACTAAAATGATTTCTAAGGAACATTTCCCAGCTACTATAAAAAAAAAATATTTAATGTGTGAAACTGACAAATGATGGCTTAGGATAGTGCATTAAATCCTCATAGAGGCCTATAAAAACAGAATTAGAAGTGGCAATATTTGTCATAACTTATCTCCTATTGGATATTACTTTTAAAAAATATGACAATAAAAAGAACGTGCTAGAAACTTTTTTTCACTAAACCTTATCATTGTATTATACAATACATAAATAGCCTACATAACCTAAACACCTTCTGTTTCACTAAATAATGTTTCTTTGTCATGAATAGCCTCATATGTGACTGATAACTTAAGGAATAGTGTTGTTATAATGCAGAAATTATGTTACTTAATGCAAATATTTCCCCAGAACGTTAATGTTCTGAATCAATTAGTGGCATCTTTCTCCTCACACTTAAATAAAACATCCTTAGTGTTAAAGGAAGACCTTAGTGATAATGAACAGAATTGACATATAAGAGCCTTTTTTAGTGGAAGCAGGAGCTAGATTAACATGCCCAAGAACTATTGTGCTTAGACCATTTCCTTTGTATTAAAATAATAAATAAGTGTATTATTTTGATGACATGATAGAAATGTCCCCAGGTCTTCATCTTAAGTGAGAAAGGACAAGCAAGGCCTGGAGTCTGAGACTCCAAAGGAGTCTCTGGCTGTGATTTTAGGTACAAATGTCTGTAGAGCTTTCACTAGGCCAGTATCTTTTTATTGGGATTGTTATGGTTTTTATTAGTGTTCTAATTACAAAGTTTCATAAGTTTTGAGTGATCTGCTCTTAATCATGTTTCCCTTTAAGCCCTGTTATTTTTTGAGCTATGATTTTGTAGAGAGGTTTTATTTCTTTTATGGAACACATCTGTGGTGTTTGAGCACACATGCTGTGTCTAAATAAACTACATATCTAAATATAACTAAATATCTAAGTTACTTAAACACCTAAATGTGTTTTCCTGAATATAATGATATAACATATAACCAAAATACCTAATATAATAATATTGTGCTAAACACCTAAATCTGTTGTATAAGAATATGACAATAATAGTAATATATTAGAATAAGATAATTTTATTCATCACATTACTCAAATGGCCATCGTTTTTTTTTTTTTAAGATTTATTTATTTATTTGAGAGAGAGAATCCTCAAGCAGACTTCCTGCTGAGCGCAGAGCATAGGCTCCCTGAGATCATGACTTGAGACGAAATCAAGAGCCAGGTGCTTAACCAACTAAGCCACCCAGGTGCACAAAATGGTCATTTTTTTTTTTTATCTAAAATGCATGACTATGATTGAATCTTAACTTTTATCAAACTAAATACTAAATCAAACTAAAAACTTGAATCAAGCTAAATGATTGGTTTAGTTTACCAGCTAGTGTATATACTATTTATAACCTTTCTTAAACAGATACTATCATGAATTTGTTGGAAAGAATACTTACCTCATAGAAGAGAAACTCCCCCAAAGAACTTCCCTTATCTTCTTTCGTGTTATGGAAAGAACTTTTTCTTAGAAGTTTTTAGCCTGACTCCAAAAAGTATAAAACTTGTCAGACCATAACCATAAGGCGATTGCTAGAGAATTTGAGTGTGCATTTCTCATTCAAAGAAGTCATTCCTACTTACTCTACATTCTTCGTCCAGTCTGGAGGGTTACTCAAGGTCATAAATACGCAGTTGGTCAAAATAGTGCACATGATAAGCATGCTGAATAAAGTAGATTATAGTTAAGGAATAAATGCTAGTGTATTATCATGGCCATTTACAAACAATCCAATGCCAAAAAAAAATCATCAAAGTTACCCGTGAAATTTGTCTTATATGTTTTAAAACAATGGCGAAAGTAATAAGAAACTTCAAAGCCTATCATATGTTCTTGGTCTACTCTTTTTCATTTTACATGAAATGTAAAATTTCACAGAACTGAATTTAATGGAAAGAGATCTCTATTTTAAGCAGTGGGAATTTTGCATTCCAATCAGTTATGTGAAATAACACTGCAAGGGGAAATGACCATTCTTTAGTAAGTTCACAATATAAGTGTAAATTGTAAAAAATTAAATGTAATTATATCTGAAGTTGTACTTCAGATATGATTTAAAATCAGCACTGGCTGACAAAATGTTAATGAATACAATATAAAAACCCTGAGAATGTATACCCCAGTATATTCAAGGATTACATTGAATGAGAATTCTACTGTAATTAGGTACTCTTAATAGTCTTATTGTGATGTGACTCATTCTTTTAGTGTTGATAAAAGAAGAGTAAAGGGAGAGAGAATTTTTTGCTGATAAGTTAATATTGTTTTCTAACTTTTTATTTTTACTTTAGACTGTGGGGGAACTTAGTGGGCCATCTAGATATCCTTCTGTACCTAGTCCACACCATACCTAACAGATAAATGCTATTTTGTAAACTTCCTGAGAATTAGCTGTAATTAAGTTCTCTTAGGATCTCAATCAGACTTCACTCTAAGGAAGATTATGATTATTTAAGGGTGAATTTTTATTTAAAAATGTAAATGTTTGCTTATATCAAACCACAGAATGAAAAGAATTCAAATGAACCTCAAAAAGTTCAGTCCTATTTGCTGTATCTCTAGGTTAACCAGTCTTTTTTCTCTCTTTTAGTTTTTATAAGGCTTTTTTAATCTATCTATATAAAATTCCCATTCTTGATTAAAGACCTAAATGTGAGACAGGAAACCATTAAAATCTAGAGGAGAACACAGGCAGTAATCTCCTTGACATCAGCCATAGCAACTTCTTACTAGATAATGTCTCCTGAGGCAAGGGAAACAAAAGCAATAATAAACTATTGGGTCTTTATCAGAATAAAAAGCTTTTGCACAGCAAAGGAGACAATCAACAAAACTAAAAGGCAAACTACAGAATGGGAGATTATTTGCAAATGACATATCTGATAAAGGATTTGTATCTAAAATGTATAAAGAGGTACAGGTCACAGAAACAAATAATACATTATATGTTAAAAAAAGAAGATAATAGGAAAGGAAAAATGAAGAGGGGGAAATCGGAGGGGGAGACAACCATGAGAGACTATGCACTCTGAGAAACAAACTGAAGGTTCTAGAGGGGAGGGGGGTGGGGGATGGGTTAGCCTGGTGATGGGTATTAAAGAGGGCATGCACTGAATGGAGCACTGGGTGTTATATGCAAACAATGAATCATGGAACACTACATCAAAAACTAATGATGTAATGTATGGTGATTAACATAACATAATAAAAAACAAAAACAACAACAAAAAAAAGAAAAAAGTGTATAAAGAACTTACAAAACTCAATACCTAAAAAAACAAATAATCCAATTAAAAATGGACAGAAGATATGAATAGACATTTTTCCAAAGATGACATACAGATGGCCAACAGACACATGAAAAGGTGTTTGACATCACTCATCATCAAGGAAAAACAAATCAAAACTACAATGAGATATCACCTCACACCTGTCAGAATGGCTAAAATTAACAACACAGGAAAAAACAGTTGTTGTTGAGGATGTGGAGAAAGGGGAACCCTCTTACACTCTTGATGAGAATGCAAACTGGGGCAGCCACTCTGGAAGACAGTATGGAGGTTCCTCAAAAAGTTACAACTAGAACTGCCCTAGGACCCAGCAGTTGCACTACTAGGTATTTACCCAAAGGATAAAAAAATACTGATTCAAAGGGGCACATGCACCCTGATGTTTATAGCAGCATTATCAACAATAACCAAATTATTGAAAGAGCCCAAATGTCCATCAACCGATGAATGGATAAAGAAGATTGGTAGGTACACACACACACACACACACACACACACACACACACACACACACTGGAATATTACTCAGCCATCAAAAGAAAGAAATCTTGCCATTTGCAATGGTGTGGATGGAGCTAGGGTGTATTATGCTAATCGAAATAATTCAGAGAAAGACAAATACCATATGATTTCACTCATTTGTGGAACTTAAGAAACAAGACAGATGAACATAGGGGAAGGGGGAAAAAAGAGGGAAGGAAACCATAAGAGACTCCTAACTATAGGACTGATGGAAGGGAGGTGGGTGGAGAATGGGCTAGATGGGTGATGGGTATTAAGGAGGGCACTTGTGTTGAGCACTGGGTGTTATATGTAAGTGATGAATCCCTAAATTCTACTCCTGAAACCAGTATTACACTATATGTTAACTAACTAGAATTTAAATAAAAATTTGAAAAAGAAAAAAATGATAACATATCACAAGAAACAAATGGTGTCGGCAAGGATGTGGAGAAAGGGGAACCCTTTTACACTGTTGGTGGGAATGCAAACTGGTACAGCTGCTCTGAAAGACAATATGGAGGCGTCTCAAAAGGTTAAAAATAGGACTACCCTACAATTCAGCAATTGTACTACTAGGTATTTATCCAAAGAATACAAAAATACTAATTCAAAGGGATACATGCACCCCAATGTTTATAACAGCATTATCTACAACAGTCAAATTATGGAAAGAGCCCAAATGTCCATCAACTGATGAATGAATAAAGAAGATGTGGTGTGTACACACACACACACACACACACACACACACACACACGAATATTAGCCATAAATAAGATTGAAATCTTGCCATTTGCAACAACATGGATGGAGCTAGAGGATATAATGCTAAGTGAAATAAGTCAGAGAAGGACAAATACCATATGATTTCACTCATGTGTGGAATTTAAGAAACAAAACAAATGATCATCGGAGGAAATAGAGGCAAACCAAGAAATACACTCTTACCTACAGAGAACAAACTGATGGTTACCAGAGGGGAGGTGGGTGGGAGATGGATTAAGGAGTGCATTTGTGATGAGCACTGGGTGTTGTATGGAAGTGTTGAATTACTAAATTGTACACTTGATACTAATATTACACTTTATGTTAAATTAATAGGAATTTAATTAAATAAAAACAAAAAAAATGCCCATTGTTAAACACAGCCTCTGAATACCTTTCTATTTTATCATTACTTGTTGGAGAATTTTCTTGAAATCCATACCCATTCTGTCTTTGTATGGTTTTTGACTATCGTTGTTAGTCTTAAGTTCAGTGATTTTTGAATATATATTATCAGATATATAGGCACATATATAGTTTAAAAAATAGTAAAGGAAGGAAGGAAAAACAGACCCATGTGCTGAAGATATAGAACCAATTAAGGCATAAAAGTGTGAACATTTGGTAACATAGATAATAATACTAACCACAATAGGCTTCATTTCTTTAGCAATAGTTATGTATGGTCTAGAGGATAATAAAAGTGTGAAGTAGATTTGTTGTTGTTCCTTCTACATGGTATGTTTCATTTACATGTTCACTAACATAGTTCATTTTTACTTTTAGAATCATAATAGTTATTCTATGCTAATCTTTTTATGAATGGCAGAAGAATCAATGAGAACAGATTAAATAATGTCACCATTAATCTCAAAGAAATTATATATAATATATAAAACAGTATATGTAAAATATAAATATACAAAAATATATATAGAAGAATGACATTTTCTATAAAATCAAGTACAAGCATTCAGTCACATGAAAAGGATATGAATGTACCAAAATCTTAATAGCAATTTTCCTAACAGGATTTAGTGGAGTTAAAATATACAAGGCAGAGGTGGCACTGAATCGGAAAATTGCCTTCCCTTTATTCAATACTATAAAAGTCTGAAAAAGAAAATATGAAAAAAAAATTACTAGATCAGACATGTGGCTTACTTGAAGAGCTGAAACACATGAAGAACTTTTCACCTGATTTGTTTATTCAAACTTGTTTGTTTAAACAAGTGGTATATTGTAACTATAAACATGTTAGATGTTTCTCCCCTAAATTAACATATAGCTACAAATAAACATTTGATTTACTATTATCTAATTTGTCTCTAGAGTTCCAACTTTCTGATACAAACTGATGATCCTACACAAAATTTTTTATCAAATTGTAACTTTACAGACTCCAATTTTATTTAAAGCTTACCATCTGTCTCCAGCTTTGGAAACTTTTTCAGATTATTCTGTACATATTGCTACTAAAATAATCTTTTTTTATTTTAATTATTTCAAGTCTTTGAACCCTAAAGTTTATGAAGCCTATTCTCCCTATGGTAGTTGTCCTACTTTAAAATGTTCAAACAAGCTGAATAACCTGGTTTTGCTGATTCTATATATCTGCTGGTAATACTGAGAAGGGACAGCTGCATTGAGAATTAGGATTAAATACATCATTTCAAAGGGCATTTTGTGGCTAAAATTCTATGAATTGAAACCTATAATCAATTTAGCATTTAAGCCATGCTACCCAGTAATTACCCACCACATCTCTCTAGGATCATCTTTTAGTTTTGCTCACTAAGGCATCTCTGGTCCAACCAATTCAGTCCACTTGTCAATTCCACTCATAACCTGTTAGCTTCCCCCTCTGATTCTGAAAATGTGTCATAAAATCCTAGAGGAAGGAGGTAACTGAGAGGTCATCTAATATAAACTCCCCCCATTTCAGTTCTATACCGGGCCTGACAATGAAGTCCCACCAACTATTATATCAAAGGTTATTAGTCCTCTCTGCATATTAGAATCTCTTGAGGTGATTTTAAAATTGCCAATATTTGGGTCCTACTCAAAACCAATTGAATCAGAATTTCTGGAGGATGGGCACAGACATGGGTATTATTTTAAAAATTTCCTTAGGTAATTCTAATATGCAGCCAGGGTTGAAAAGCCCTACTCTCAGAAAATGTCCTCAGCTATCAAAATCACCTCCTCCATCATGTCTTTCCAGATAAATCACTGCCTTCTGCTCACTCCCTAATTGTTTCCCTTTACCAGTAAGTCTTAGTGTATTAATTTGCACACATTGGCATGTTGCTTGTAATTACAGTCAAGTAGCAATTTACATGTAGGGTTCATTCCACTGAAGACTAGGTTAGAAGTTGTTATAAATTATTGAGCATAAAAGCCTGTAATCTACTTTTTCTTCATTTTTTTTCACAGTATTTAACAGTGTGGTTTGTAAATAAATACTTGTTTTAATTAAGTGCAGGCTTACCTTTAAAATGCCATTTACCTTTAAGACATCAATATATCATTTGCTTAATAATATGTTTTTACTCTTAAACTAAGGGCTGTATCCCATATAATCATGTTCACTGACAACATGGTAATGTTTGAATAGGTAGACAGAAATATTTATATTTTGAGTATAAAGGACAGAGAAAACAATTTCTCCGTACATGGCCCTTTCGTATTCAAGACCATGGAGCCAAGCATTACCTAGCCAACCGTTTTCCATGAACTGCAATCTATAAATTTGAACAATTCTATAAGGAGGGCAAGTAAACATTTTTACTAGCATTGAGATAGATCATCCATAAGGGGCAGTGGATATTGGGAAAACTGCCCTTGAAGCACAAATGCATTAAAGGATTTTCTTGAATTCACAGGATTAGATCATTTAATATTACAAACAGTCTAGATCCATTTAGGCATTCAATGACGTAAAGTTCACAATAATTTAAAGTGCATTTACTCATGCTTTTGTAAGGCAATTTCCCTGAAAAAGCAGTTACCACTTGTAACATTAGGAGAGGAATTTATTTTGAAAAATCTCCAATAACAGCGTGACAGGAATGAACTGTCCCTTTAAACATGGAATCCTCTGCTCTCCCGAAAGATTAGCCTTCTTGGAACTAATGGGATTAAAAATGACATGCCAAGGGCATATTCATTGAATTTGCAGGTTCTGGAACACAGCAGGCCTTAAGAACACAATTTCAGTTTTTTTCTGGGGAACACCACCAAACACAAAACCTTGAGTTCTGAGAAATGAGGAATAAAATACTAATATTCTGTACAGTGAAAGAATTAGAAGGAAGACACTTGAAATTTGGGACTCTGAGGTTATTGAGAGATGTACCTAAACTGAAAATTATTGGAGAGAGTGACAGATAATTGGAGGAGGGATAAATAGTGTCAACTCCAAAATCTGGTCTCCAAGTAATGATAAATAATGATGTGACTTAAAAAAATTACTACATATTGATACTAAGGTGATGAAAGTTATAGCTAAAAAGTATGGCAAACTGGTTGTGGTTCACTCTGGAATGCTGCTTGCTTATTCCCAGATAAATATACATCTTATAGGTTCACTAAAATTTTTACTACTCAAGGCAAGAGTAAGATTCACATCTCTGAATAGGACCATATCAAGCAGAGAATTCAAAAAAGTATACAACCAATTTTTTAATGTTTTATTTTATTAATGCCAAATATAGTTTTGCTTAGTAAATAAGAGCTCTGACTGCCTGGGTTCAATCCCTGAATTTACCACTTATGGAGTGTGACTTGGGCAAGTTACCTAACCTCTCTGGGTTTGACATCCCCATGTGTAAAATGAGGCTAACATAGTACCTGCTTGACTGGTTCTTGGAATATTAAATGAATTATGCCACTTAAAGCACTGAAACAGTGCCCGACAAAGTAGGAGCACAACAAACGTTAGCTATTATGATTATCACTGTCACTATTCTTCAGCTATTACCTGGTCAATTTAAACACTATTGAAATACATTGTGATGTGGCTCATCTGATTATCTGATTAAATTAGGTATGTAAAATGTATCATAATTAATGGCAGCATACTGTTACATAATGCTTTACAGTTTTGAAGCGCCTTTCACCTGCATTATTCATATAATTAACATAAACTTCATACCATGTTTTTAAATTGCAGAACTTTTCCAGTAGCTTCTTAGCTTAGCTCCTTCAATCCTAACAATCACAAACTACCTTTTTCTTCAGTAGCACCTCAGTCTTCATGTTTATAGATACTTCACAAAGAAAAGCAATGCGCCAACAGTAAAAAGTAAATAGTCTAGATGTCTCCCAAGATGGACCATGGCCACAAGGAATAAATCAAAGTCCAAGTCTGGTTCTCAGACAGGGAGGTGATAAAAACTGACTTTGTTAGCACACATAGAAGAAGTCTGTTTCTTAGCAGCAGATGCACATTAACCAAGCCTGAAAGCCTGACATACAAAATCAGAATGCCAGTCTACTTATTTACAACGAGATGTATTACTGTCACATGGACTGAAATAATTGCAGTGGCAAAACCAGCATATTCTTTCCTTTCAAGCAGATCTTGTGGGGGGACAAATTATAATAAGGTTCTTTGCTGAGGGTGGAGTCCAAACGAGCTGACCTAATCAAATGCTGCACAATGTTTAATGACACCTCTGTTAGGTAGCCCAGTGTAGCCCCTCTCCAATGAAATGGCTTTGATTTGCGGAGGAAAATGCTTTCAGTGCTACTACTAAAGATCTGTTTCCCTTGGAAAATGCTGGTGTTTGTTTCTGTTATTCTCCTCACCCCTTAATCTTACCAATTTCCTTTCTTAAGGATATTTCCTTTCTTTAAGTAGCTAATACTTCTAAGCATGTCAGAGTAAGCATACCCCTGTCTCTTAAAGACATCTTTGCAAATACATACTTTGAATCAGTAATTTTAAGGAGAATTTTATTCTAGTTTCTTGGGGGATGTCTCACTGTCATCATCATGTGTAATAATACAGTAACTAAATTTTGAATTTTTCCTTATCACTTCTATAGTGGAGTACTGGAATAAATTACTTTTAAAAATATGTGAATCTATATTAAGTGCCACCTTCATGACACTAGTTTCAGAGGGAAAAGAAAGGGCCTGTTTAACTATTTAAATTGGTATTATGCCTTCTAGAAAGCATTTTAAAACTTGCTATTCCAAGTGTGGCCCGTGTATTATAGCAGCAGGAGTCTCGCTCGAGGACTTGTTAGAGATGCAGGATCTCTAGCCCCACCCAGACCTCTGGAATCTGAATCTGGATCTTAACAAGATCCGTAGGTGCTGTGTATACACATGCAAGTTTGAGAAGCCCTCCTTTAGGGCAGTAGGGCTGGTTCCACCTCTGGATGGTTAACTATTAGGTTCTTTACCCCTCACTGATCTTGTAAGATTAAATTGCGCGCTGCTTAGAGAATGCAATTTCCTTAACCATTCTTTTTAAAAGAACTGGCTCTGATTAATAAAGGTATTCAATATCTTCTTTAAACTACATACCATCAATTCATGGTGAGATTTATTTATCTTTAGTTTCTACATAGACCTGTTTTTATGCTTATGAATGTGAAATATAAATTGTGGTCATAAAATGCGAAAATACCCAATTAGATGATTCAGAATCTATCATCCATTTAAAAAAATATTTACTATAAAACTCTGCACAGCCGGTTTAACTTCAAAAAACTAGTTAATTCTGACAGAATTCTGTGGTTATTATAGCATTAGGAAGGCATAGTCATAACTTGATTCAAATCATATGTAGATAGAGAAAAGAGGGTTTTTTTGTCTTTTGTTCTTGAGGGTTTTTTTGCAGAGTGATGTTTTAACAATAAGTAGGTGTGACTGTGCTTGTCAATGTATTATCTTCCTATAGGAGGATGTTAAGTAAGATTATTACCCTCTAGAGTACAAATCTATTGTGAGGAAACCTCAAGCCAGTTAAGAACTAAAAAATAAGAAGTACATATGCCCATAAATCTTCTTTTGCATGTTCTTCTGTTGTCTACCATGTGCTTAAACATGTCAGTAATAATAGATATTTTACTTTGTAGGTGTCAATTTTAATTTTGACTCTCTCAGTTACTGTGAAATTGAAGAAATTGTTTATCTCTCATATCTCTTCACTGTAGCCAAATCTTGACATCATTTCTTATAAATGTTTCTGTTTATTATACTGTGTTTAAAAGTGGAAATAAAAAGTATAAAATCTTTAACCGTAGAAAACTTACGATGCAGTATGTATATGAGCCAGAGAAAAGTATATTAGTGTTTAATTAAGGACTTAAATTTGGAAATATAACTTAACTTTTGAAAGTATAAAATCAACACTCACTTTCTTATTGATATAGTATGGGTCCAGGTCCTCCAAGGGCTCTGACACCATCTCTGGAGGAATGTCTCCATAAATAAATGGAAGGTTCTTCCCAGCTTCCAAGTCACTATTTGGCTTTGGTTTGTTCTCGTCATCATTGTCTTGTTCTCTCTTGGGCTTTTTGGCTTTCTCTTCTGCAGCACGTTTTTCGATAGCAGCAAGAGATTCTCTAGTAAAAAGGCGGAAGCTTTCAGGCCCCGGGGGTACCAGCAGTGCCTGTGCCATCTTTTCATCCTGCACATTTAATTACGTTTAGCTTCTTGCATAAGAATTGCCTACCAAGAAAAAAAATGCATGAGAGTTAGGAAAGCAAGTGAGTGAGAGGGATTAAGAAAATCAGCCAAGATGTCATTTAATGTTTCTTCTGGTAATTTCTTTGCTAGTATATTAACAAATGAATATTTATTTTTGGTGAAAAAAATGGTTTCTTCTTCAATGCATAGACATCTTTTCTTTCTCAGTGCACAGTAAAAACATTTTACAATGTTCCTTTGGGGATTCATCTAGTAACTTTAAAAATATAAACATTTTAGTGCTGCACTACAGGTTTTAACCTGGGAGCATCATTATCCAATCTAATTTTCAATAAATCAATTTTATAAGTCTATCAAAGTCTGGTCTGAGACCTCTGAGCCAAAACATATTATAGTATACTTTGGTAAAAAGAGTAATGTCAGCAATACTTGTCAGTGAAATTACTTAAGGACCCATCATTCCCCCTGCCACTCCTTTTATTACATCTTACTAGCTCTTCAAATAAAGAAATACAGTCATATATGCCTGTCTCATAAAATCTTAGAATAGGAAAAGAAGTTTTGCCTAATCTAACCACTGTTCTGGTAATCAGCATCATCATCATTGACCACTGGTTCTCCAAACAAAGTCTGACCATCAGCAGTGACAGAGAAGTCAAAACTATTTTTTTCTTTTCTTTTTTTATCCAAAGACTTTGTTTATTTGAGAGAGAGAGAGAGAGAGCAGGAGCAGGGGGGAGGGGCAGTGGAGAGGGAGCAGCAGACTCCTGCTGAGCGGGGAGCCTGACGTGGGGCTCAATTCCGGGACCCTGAGATCATGACCTGAGCCAAAGGCAGAAGCTTAACCGACTGAGCCACCTAGGTGCCCCCCAAAACTATTTTCTTTCAGCTTTTCACCCTGGATCCTTCTGAAGCATCTTCTGAGGCAATGCAGAATGTATTTCCTTTTCCAGTCTGTTGTTATTCAACTATTCCAAGACACTTTTGATATTCTTTCTGAATCTTCCATTTGGTGTAGTGGTTGGAAGTATGGACTGTGGAGCTAGACTCTCTCTGTTCTTAACCCTGGCTCTGTCATTTATGAGCTGTATGACTTTGCAAAAGGTAACCCCTTAGTGCTTCAGTCTCCATTTATAAAATGGGGATGCTATGAGAACTGACCTCCCAGATTATCATAAGGAATAAATGAATTAATTTACATTAAGTGTCTAGAATAGTTTTGGAATTAATAAGCACTGTGTTGGTGTCAGCTATCATCATCTAATTATTTTTCGTTCCTTCAGCTATTTCCTCTGTTGTGGTTTCAGGCATTCTCAAAATTCAAGCCACTCTCCTTTAAGTAAGGCCCTGACCTGGTGGAACCACAGCTGACCATGGAATTCTGGGAGTGGGCTAGGAAGTACCAAGTACAGGGGCGTATTCACGCATGCCAAGCAACTGTCTGGGATTAGAAAGGAAGTAAGTCAGATACCTGCTCAATTCTCCAGGAAAGGTAAAAAAAATTCTGCTAGACATGTGACAGAACTGTCAAAAATACAAGAAACCCAGGCTGGTTTCTTGTATTTTCTTGTATTTTGAAATATAAGTTAATGGTTATTTTATTTTGCATTGTGCCAAAAATCACATTTAAAAAATCAGGATAGAAAATAGAAACAATAACAACAAAATACAGTGAATACATCACTCTCTTATAGAACAGTCTACAACCATGACATCAGGGTAATCATCAAAGTCACCTGTGACATCTTCCCTATCCCAACCACCCACCCCATCTCTGCCCCCACACTTATTCTGGTCTCCATAGTAGTTTATCCCTAAATGGCTTTTTAATTCTTAGCTGTTTAGTGCATGGATATACTAAGCTTACAGACAATAGGAAACTCTAGATCTTACAGCAACACAAGAAAAATGATATAGACTAAAAATGATTGTAGATCATTATATATGTTTTTTGAGTTTATATCTGAATTACTAGTTCCCTGGTTTATTCCGATGACTAAAGTATTTTTAATAGCTGTGTCTTTTCATTGAATTAATATTTGTAATATGACATTGTTATATTTTCTGCTACTATGAAGGTATAAGTAAGTTATAAAATATCAGATGTCAAAAAGCTGTGCCATTTTTGGCACTAGCTCTGAAAAAGGATTTCTGATTTGTGGTGGGATGGGGCTTTTCTGTTTTTTTGTTTTGTTTTGTTTGTACTCCATCAGGTGAATTTAGAAGGCACAAAATAAAAAATCGGTTCTTTTTTAATAAAAATAGAATATTCTCAAACCTTCTAATTCAACTATTTATTTTGTGCCTTCTAAATTCATGGCAAATGGCACAAACTAGAATTAAAGTTTTTAGCCATTTTATGTCCATTTTGATGTCCACATAGCCCGACACTAGGCTGTATGGAAAAATCACATTTATATTTTTGAATGTGGAAGGAGTTTGCTTATTAACTGTGAGCCTTAGATACCCAGAGACATGTAATCTGCCTGTCTCTCATCACCTTTCATGAACTGAATGGATAAGGTTCTTACCAAGTGCTAAATGAAAATGAAACAGTATGACAAAGCTATCTTAAGACATTTCTATGAAACATGGTTGCTTTCTCACGGGAGAAGAAAGGTTACTTTTGTATTTGAGCATTTAGTTAAACTAATTTTTGTTTCTTTATTAACAATGGAATGAAAAACATGCAGCAATCAGATTCTGAGTTCTGGGTTCATATTGAGCCTGTCATTAACAGTTTGCTTATGACATTTAACTTTCCTCAACCTCAATGTCATTCAAATACCTTATCAGATATGTGGCAACACATTGCCCTAAAGAAATATCCAATTATATTCGTTTAACTGGACTTTCTTGATTCCTAAGTTTTAAAATGAAATTAGGTTAAAAATATCTAAAGTGAAGATATTTTTAATAATCTGTATAGATTATTTCTCTGAGATGACATGGAACAAGGTATCACAAAATTATAAAAACATATTTATACAGGAATAATTTTTTACCTTCCTGTTTACTTATCAAGGATTAGAACAAAGAATTTGAGTCTTGGTCAAAAAGAAGTAAAGAAGTCTCTGAAACTGCCACACTATTGTCTCTAAATTCTGAGGAGATAGGCCAGTTCCAGACTCTTGGCTTTTCCTCCAAGGTGAACGAAGGTTTGCCCAATATTTGGATAGGTTGAGACATTAAAAATCACAGTGAGGGGAGCTTCTCATGGCTTTTCCTGCAAGTTTGCTTTTTAGAAACATCTCATAGTTCCATGGCAGTTCTATTTTAATTTTTTCTTCTTCTTCCTTCTTGTTCTTTGTGAGCCTATTATATAGACCTCTTACATAATTTTATATTCCTATTAGAGCAGAGTTTTAAAAATTAATTCCTACTGATGCCTTGGTGTGAGATATATATTATTAATGAATATATGTGCATTATTATTTATTAAAATATATCAGATTTAATATGCCAAATTTTCTCCAGAACTGTCCTTGCAAGGACAAAAAAGATAAAAAAGGACCTAAGGAGATGATCTCTTTGATTAAAAACCAAGGTGTGTGTGTGAATGTGCATGGGTAGAGGAAATGCATTGCTGTTAATTAATAAAAATACTGTAGTTCAAAAAATCCTATTATAAGATGGACCACAGAATTTTAAACCTGGAAGGATTAGGATCATTTATTCAAGAAATATTTATTGAGGACTACTATGTATCAACTCTGTGTTTGGATTAACACCCATGGTCCCTGCTCTTAAGGAGCTGACAGTCCAGTGTGAGAGATGTGGACACAAATAATTATAATACAGCTGGTTATTGTCTGAGCTCCATAAATGGGAGCAGTTTGTTCTGCCCAGGGTAAGGGTGGGGAGGGAAGTTCAGGGACGTTTCCCTGAGGAAGTTTTATTAGACTAGTTGGGATTTGACCAACCCTCGTGGTGACAGTAGTTGGGACAAAGTTGGTAGGAAGACACATCAGTAGAGACATGTTAGACTGGGAGACAGTATATGCATGGGGAAAAGCAAGGAGGGCCTGGGAAGAACTAAGAAGTTCATTATGGGTGGAGACCAACCTGCTCAAAAGGGAGTGGTAAGAGCAAGGACTGAAACACTGGCAGGATATACTCACCAAAGGTCTTGTAAAGCACACTTAAGAAGCCATGGATGGGGAGTGATGGGATCAATTTGAAGATTAGAAAAATGGTGGCAGTATGAAGGGTAGACAGGTGGGCTGATCCTAGAGCAATGATTTTCAAACATTTTGGTTTCAGGATCCTTTTATACTCTTAAAATTACTGACAATGTCAAAGAGCCTTTGTTTATGGGGAACTTATCTATTCATATTTACCATATTAAAAATTAGATTTTATAACTTTTATTAACATAATAATAATAAGCCTTTGTATGTCTACATATAAAATATATTTTAACACAAATAACTATATTATCACAAATTTAAAAAAATGCCTTGAGAAGAAAGAATTTATTTTAAATTTGGGCAAATCTCTTTACTGTCTGGCATAATGGAATACAGCCAGAGTGTCTTATCTACTTCCAAGTTCAATCTGTTGAGATATGTTGTTTTGATTGAAGTACATGAAGAAAATCCTATATATATATATCTGTAGCTGGAAAAGGAAGGAGTATTTTACTTGTCTTTTCAGGCACTTGTGAATATTCTTTGATACACACCAAAACTCTGCAAATGATGATTTCCTGAATTAGTTTCAATGTGGATTCTGAAACTGTATCAGGAACTTTTTACTGATTTTGCCTTTTGGATGGATTTTGTACCTTCATGCATGGATCATTTGGAAAATATTGGCACAGTGTTTTGCAGATTTCCCCAAATTTGACAAATTTCATTAACATTCAAAAATCACATTTGGTAATATCACCATTAATCTCATGAGAAAAGTCATAATATATCGGGAGGCTGTCTAGTTCCCAGCGGCAGGTAAAAGTTTTCCAAAATTCCGATTTCCACTTGAAAGCTCCAGTTTTAACGTTGACAACGAATGCTGTCATTTGCTTTTCCTGAAGTGACAGGCTTTTCCTTTGTTCATTTTTTAGAAAATATCTGCTAAATATCTGAGTCTGAATAACCATAGTTTGTCAGTTCTTCTTTCAAGTGAAAATGGTGCTCCATGAAAAAAAGAAAAAGTGGCTTATTCACCTCCTGACTCACACAGTCACACAAGTGCTTTTCCTTGAGACAGCCATGGCACTGCAACATGCAGCAGAAATGCTTCGTGTATTTTTCCAATTTCATCATACAGAATATTAAAAACACATGTTCCTTAGGTCAAGATTTAATAAAATGAATAATATTTACTGCCTCATCAAAGACATTCTTATGTGAACTGGCACTTTTTTCTTACTGAAAGTACGTGGTGGTGAAGAAAACAAGGATTCGTCCTACAGTTTGACGCTGCTCCCTTGCTTCCTACTAAGGCATGAGCTGTTTCACTCCACGACTTTGCGCTATCAGTGAAAAAGGCAAAGGTCATCTTGGTATTAGTATTAGGAAAAATAGTTTAGACCTCACTGCCCCCTGAAAGGGATTCAGGAATCCCCAGTTGTCCGCAAACCACCCTTTGAGAACCGCCCTAGAAGGAAACAGACGGACAGCAGGAGTCTAAAGGAGAAGGCAAGGGAATGTGACTATAGCTGTATTATTTAAGGGCCTAGACATGGCAATCAGAACTGCATTCAAGCCCTTGCTCTGCTACTCCCTAGCAGTGTGACCTTGGGCAATTTTTTTATCCTTTATAATCTTCAGTTTCCCTATCTGCATAATAAGGATAATGTTAGCAATGATAGCACATACTTCATAGAGTTAATGTGACCTTAGATGAAAAAATCGTCCTAGAAGGTGAACACAGTGCCTGGAAGAGAGTAGGGCACCAATAAGTTAGAGAGAAGACAAACCATAGCCAGAGAACTGTATTCAATGCAAAATTAGAAGAGAGAAAATCAACGAGATTTTGTGATGCCTTGATATGTGGCTTGATGAAGACATATGAGGTAAGGCTCAATCTCAGATGGGTTTAAGCCACAAGTTGTCATTAACCCAACAGAGAAGTGGAGAGGATTTGTAGGGCATGATAATAAATTCTGTTTGGGATTTATTTAGTTTGAGATGCCTGTGAGACAGCTGGGTATGTAATAAAAATATGGGTCTGAGAATCGGAAAGCCGTCTGGGTGGGAAAATGTTGATTAAAGAGTCACTAGTTGAAACTGAAGATAAGAATATGCATTACACTGTCTAGGAAAAAACTGGAACGATGAAAAGGCTGGACTCCTGTGACTACCAGTTTTTAAGGAAAGGAAAATTAGACAATGAAGTCAGAACAGTTACATAGATGCCAAAAGAGGAATTTTGAAGATGCTAATTAAAAGGCATATATTGGATTTGACAATTAGTCAACTCCCTGCATTTAAAATAAATGAAGAACAGGCACAGAGAAGCTAAGTAACCTTCACTGAAACGTCTACTGACAACACAAATTGTTGCTCTGAGGCAAAACATTTTCCACACATTCTATTCTTGACTGACTTTTCCTATTATAGTTGACATTTTTATCTTGAATCTTACTATTGTGTGATTTGATTTTAAAGATCTAAGCTTTATATAAATAACTACAGAAAAATAGATTTATATAGTTCAGTTTTCCAGGCACACATATCTGTATGCTTTGATACTAACATAAGTTTCTAAAACTATATGAAACAACAAATACAAATACAAAGCTAATATTTGTTAATGAATCAGAATCTGAAAAAAAAAGGGCATGGTAAACATTTGGGATATGCCAGGGCATTACATGGCAAGGGCAAAAGTATTATTTTTCCCATTACTCATCTAGCCTGTGAGTTCTCATCTTGCCTAATTTCCAGAATAGCAGACAATTTGGAAAATTGCATTGGTCTATAACCTGTTAATATCAATAGTTTCTCTCTCCCTTTGTAGGGATCTTTATGATTATGTTACAGACAAAAATCAATTAGTTCTGGTCTGTTCCCTTGGAGACAAAATTATGTCAGAGGCTGTAAATTTGCCATCTTCAAGGATGGAAAGCTGCTCTGTGTCATACAATTTGAGAGATCAGAAAAAAAATTCCC
This sequence comes from Callorhinus ursinus, assembly GCF_003265705.2. Classification (NCBI taxonomy): domain Eukaryota; kingdom Metazoa; phylum Chordata; class Mammalia; order Carnivora; family Otariidae; genus Callorhinus; species Callorhinus ursinus. The sequence goes on along the minus strand of NW_027397064.1, from coordinate 64,432,244 downwards.
ACAATGTATTTTTATGTCCTTGATGATGAGAGAGCAAATTGTTGGGAAAGATTGGGTCCATTGCTGAGGAAAGGATCCTGTGTTTTCTTGGTATCAATGAGTGACTATTATAGGAAGGACATAATCTAAAAGACAAAATGGACTGACTAACTACCCTTCCTTTGAATAAAGTTATTCATATTTTCTAAAGGGGTTTTCATTTTGGGTTAATGATTATCTGATATTTACTATATTTTCTTTTCTTTTCTTTTTAAAGATTTTGTTTATTTATTTGACAGAGAGAGAGATAGAGAGAGAGGGGAGTGGGAGAGGGAGAAGCAGGCCTCCCGTGGAGCAGGGAGCCCGATGTGGTGCTCGATGTGGGGCTCGATCCCAGGACCCTGGGACCATGACCTGAGCCGAAGGCAGACGCTTAACGACTGAGCCACCCAGGCGCCTCTGGTATTTACCATATTTTCAAGTAGCATATGTGAGAAAGAGAATAATAATTTATTAAAGGCATATACAGAGCATTTGGCACATTATAATGATAACCACTGGACACTCTCCAAGGCAGAATTAAACATTATTTTCCGTATTTCAGAAGATTTTTGGAATAACATCTGGTTGGTGTGCTTACCTAACTAGGTGGTTTTGAGAATTAAACAATAGTAATAGATAAAACTCTGTTACACTGTTGCTATGTCTCAGATACTCTGTCATGTAATTTATATACATTAACTCAATCTTATGAGGTTTAATCATTTAATCGTATTTAACCTTATTATTCCCATTTTAGAGATCAAAAAAAGCTAGGTAGAGATAGGTTGGATAACTTGTCCAAGTTACAAAAGTAGTAAGTCAAGAAGACAAGATTTAAACCCATATAGCTCAGGAAATAGCCTGGGCTCCAAACCTATGAAATGAGATTTTTAGTTCATGTGTTCTGAAATGGAATTAGAATAAGTTCACTACCTCACTGGGAGGTTACTATGCATACAGCAACATGTTAAGAATGGAGTGGTGAAATCTAAGAAACAGAGCAGTATAGTCATCACCTTTGTTTTTAATGTAGAAGATAAACAGGAATGGATTAATAACAAACATAAAACCCACATCTAATGGATACACATTGACATATATTTTAAGTACTTTAGAGTTATTTGAAGATAAATTAAAAGCCTAGGCTAGCTTTTTATCTATCATTACCTCTTGCTCTCACTGTGGTGTCAAGGAATTATGCAATCCTATTGGTCTGAATAAACCTACCAAGAAAGTAACTGTATAGCAAGGATATCGCTATGACATGGCCAAATACAAATGAAATTGAGACTTTCTCTGCCATTGTTCCCTTCCTGTTAGCTAAACTCATGATTGTCCATGCATAAATGTTATTTATTGATTTGCTAACTTTTTAATACGAGAATCTATTTCCCTCTTTGTCTACCTGGACTCAGTGGCATACCTCTGAAAAAAATAGCTGAGTAGGAAAGCACGAACTCATTTCTGTCATCAGAACAATTTCTATCTTGGAAATAATAATTAGTTTCTAGGAGTTGATGTTCCCAGTGACTTTGTCCTTATCAGACAGCTATAAGCTCAGAGAGACAACTGCTAAATAATAATAATTAAGCCAACATTGTAATAGACAAATTGTTGGTTTTATTAGCTCTTCAATTTTTCTACTGTATGTTTTCATACTGAAGACAATTTTGTGTTCAACTCCCCAACATCCATTCTACTCCAGACACCTTCTCCAAGCCCCTTGCCAATCATTGGCTCAGGAATAGGTTTGTGGTCCAGTTCTGGCCAACAGAAGGTGAGGGGAAGCCTGCTAAGTGAGTGTCTATGAAAAGTTTCTTCACTCCTAATAAAGAGACCAAGGAGGAGACAGAATTCTCTGTCCCCTGGACCTTATTGCATTGAGGTATGATACATGGCACTACTTCAGTCAGCTTACAACCAGAAGGGATGCCATTCTGAGGGCAAAGCTGACACACTGAGAGTTGCAGATCACAGAAATCTACCCTTGGGCTCTTGACAGACCGCTCAGCTCTTGGACCCAAACAGCCTCTGCACTACTTGTTATATTCAATAAACATCTTTCTTGACTAAGACAGTTTTAGACAGTTTTTCTAGTTAGTTGCAGATGAGACACCAGACAAGTAAATACTCCTTGGTCAGTTCAAAAACTTGGCCAGTTCAGAAGCCAGCTTACAAACAAATACTAACCACATATTTGTATGTCCTTTACCCCAATTCAAACAGGTGAGCTATATATTATCCAGTTACTGAATAAATATAATAAAATGCAAGTAATTACAATCCTGATTAGTTCACTAAACACACGGAATAAATGTCTCTTTTAAAAGAAAAAGAAATAAAAAGCTGGGTTGGTTTATCTTTCTTACATCAATGGCCTTTGGCATCATTCCACTCCTGCAGGTCATCTCTGCCATGTTTCTAAGTGTTTGCCTCTTTGGAGGAACAAACTATCAAGGAAGTAATCACTCTTTTGCCTTCTTTTTTTTTTTTTTTTTTTTCTCCTGATACAGCTGACTTTGTTAGCTAATAGAGATTTTAGTTTACCTTCCACAAACACAAATTTATACCTACTGGTAGTTTAGATACCTTAGATAGTTACAGCACCTTTTTCTGGAAAAGCTTCAGGCCACTTCTGGGAATTATTTCATTTGTTCTTATACTATCCCTAGAAGAGATTCTGTATTTTTATTCCCGTAAGCCACTCTGCCACAAATCCTTGACAGATATCTCATCCCTGATGAACTCTGATGTGGCTTGGTGTCAGCTTTCTTGCTCCATAATCTGTGTAGAAAGGGAAACAGGTGAAGTTAGTCCAGCATCTTTGGCATTTGGATTGAAATGGGTGCTCTGGCTCTGGGTCTGGGTCTGTGTGCCCTGATGTGCTCAAGGAAGGATGGGGCCAGGAACCCCTGCCAGGATCCTGGGGTGGGGGTGGGGCTCTTTTTTCTTTGGCAGCCTTGATTTAATTACTCTTTCTGAAGACATGCCAGAGCTCCAGAGCATCTTCCTGTTCTTTACTTCCTACTTCTTTTCCTCCCCCTTTCTTTCTTCTCTTCAAAACACCAAAGAAGTAGACCAATGGAACGTGTGGTCCACATTGGTATTGTGGGTCATTATTCTAGTTTGTTTTTATCTCTTTTTCTTCTCCACCTAAAACCCCATCTGATTGGCTGACTAAGACAAGACCAATAAGCCTTATTCAATGGCTTCTAAGAGTAAATTTAGACAAGCAGAGATGAAAAACTAGCATGCTAAACCAAGGCATAATATTAACCTAAGTAAAACAATCCGATGTCATATTCCTTTCAGCTATAACCATTAGCAATAACTTAGCCCAGTTAAACCAGTCATTATTTCAAAGGACAGACAATATATGTAATTTTTAAATCAGCAATTGATATTTATCTTTTTTAAGATTTTATTTATTTGACAGAGAGAGACACAGTGAGAGAGGAAACACAAGCAGGGGGAGTGGGAGAGGGAGAAGCAGGCTTCCCGCGGAGCAGGGAGCCGGATGCGGGGCTCGATCCCAGGACCCTGGGATCATGACCTGAGCCAAAGTCAGATGCTTAACGACTGAGCCACCCAGGCACCCCCAGCAATTGATATTTAAAACAATGTTTACCTCAGTTCACTTATTAGAGCTCATAAGCCAAACTGGTCATGGATTCTCACCAATAAATCTCCCTTTACAATTTACTGAGACAAACAAACAAACAAAACCATTAAATCTCACCTTTTTCTTTTATACATCGTCTTTTAAAATCTTTGTCTCCCAATGAAAACTCACTCCTAGGCCACTAATCTTGTCTTTACTGTCATCAAAGTGATCTTTCTAAAACACATATCCTACCCTTATTAAAAATTGTCAGTGGCCTTCAGTGACTCATAGTCACTTTAGCAAAGTATGCAGGCACCTTTATGACCTTCCCTCTGCCTCTCCTCTCTTACCTTTCATTTGGTAATAGCACAGATCTAGCTCTGTCATCACTAGCTACGTCACACTGAACATGTTACCTAGCCAATCCAATTTTTAGTTTCCCATCAGATAATGGAGATTACAATACCTAGTGAAACAGGGCTGTTGTTTGAACTAAGTGATATATGTATTACACACGCACACATGCACACACGTGCACACACACACACACTTATAAGTCACTCATACAAGAGGTGGCATAAAGTAGGTTTTCCATAAAAGCTGGAGGTTTTAGTAGTATTAGAAGTAGGAAGAATAGTAATAATAGTCTTAGTTATTACTACACTACTAATTATACCCATCAGACAGACCCATACATCAGACCTTGAAATACCGATTTGTTAAATAAATGTATAGCCCTTCAGTAAATGTTCCCGCTACTTTACAGCCACAAGCTTAATAAATGCTGCTTCTCCTCCCCAGAACACAAGTCAGAAGTAAGGTTTGAATACCTCAATCTCCAGCCTGACATATAATGAACATGATGTTGAAAAACCAAAATGTCCATTTAGATGTATTTCCAAAATATTTTGTCATCTTTAGTCTGGGAACAGGGAGAGGTATAAGGTGGGGGGCGGGGTGAATATCCAAGGAAACTAAGAAGTTAAGGAGGAGCAGGAAAGTAGTTTGAGAAAGCATCCCCAAAAGTTCTGATTTTCTTGAGTTCTCTCTCCTCTCCCTATTGTGAAAATCACTGATTCATGGATCAGAAAAGATATATCCTATGGCTTGGGATCCAAATGGAGATTTGCCAACCCCAAATATATGTGGGAAATAGTAGTGATTTCTGTATATGGCCTCATGCTTCAATTTAGGCCTCATACTTCAAGTTGCATTGTGTCTTATTAAGATCTCTGTCTCAGTCAAGCAGACCATGGCTTACAGGTTAACTAATATAAAATTGGCTTCATTGAGTTATTTAGAGAATGAGGATTCTTTAAAGTAGTTCTGAACTTCAGTTAACATAGGAATCATTTGGGCTACTTGTCAAAGATGCAGCTTTCTGGGTTCAGTCTCTGGAAATTCTGAAAAAGTTGGTTTGGGGCATGGCCCAGAGATCTGCATTTTAAGCAAGCTCCCTAAATGAATTTGGTGCAGGTGGCACGTGGATTACAATTTGAGAAGGCTGCTCTGAAGGAAATGAATAGAGGTTACTAGAAATTTGAGATGGGTACTTTACACAGTCAAGGCTAGATTCAGCTCTAATGTTGCCAGTAAGTAAGAAAAAGTGGAAGCACACTGGATTTAGGAAAAAACAAAAACAATTCCTAAAAGCTGTGTATAAAAAGACAAACTTTCTCCAAGAACTAAACAGAGAAAAAAAATTTTGCTTAGGACGTAACATAAGGGACACTAGGTAATATGCTTATCAGATGTCCTGAATGTAATTGCGCAAAAGATCCAAACAAGGTTAAATCAACTAAGTCTTCTACTAATGGCTAAAATTAGTTGAACTCGGTGAATTCCATTAAGAAGATGATGAAATAGGATGGTTCAAAACTTTACTTTCAGATTATCTAATACAAGTATTGGACCAGGAGATCCCTCCCAAATTTTGAAATTATCTTCATAGAATTTCAGCATTTTGGAAATTAAGGGAAAGTTCTTCATGCCACAAATGAAGAAATGATAGCTCAAAGAACATGATAAGGCTTTACCCTGAAAAGGGAGGTGTCACCAGCTGAGGAACCTTGGACAAAGTTGCTGTGCTTTTAATTTTCTTAATCCATTTATATTAATGTTATTAATTGTAATGTTTACGTCAACAATTGAATTTTATAGAGATGAGTTTAATTGTTTATATTCCTTTTTGTGGTATTTTAGTTTATCCTGACTATTTATTCTTTAAGACTGAGTCCCAGTGTTTTTTAAAAATGTTTGTCTTACTCCAGGTGCATTGTTTTTAACCATCATCTTTCCTCTTTATCTTTTCACTGTTTTTGGCCTTTTATGCTGTTTTCTTTCAATACATCCATCTTATTTTATACTCATAATATGAGGTACCTGCTTTAGAATTTTCCAGACTAAAACCATTTCTGTCATGCATTAGCTGTAAAACTCTGGGGATGTAGTTAGCTCTTTGTGCAAAGGCTGAAGCAGATCCAAAGCCTCTTATTGAGGAACTCACACACTTTGCCAGCTGGTCTCTGGCAGCATTTCCCCACGGGGAAGGGGCAGCTTTCCATCTGGGTGGGAATGCTGGTTTGCTCTCCAGTGTCTGTAATCATCCTACCCTTCCAGCTGATCATTTGGTTTTAAGACTTGAGGCCGTTATCAAGGGGACAATTCCAAATGGCCAAATCACCAAGATATTATGAAATGAAACATAGGAAGTTTGTCTAGAAAGTAAACCATACAGTCCTCTGGGTGCTCCAGAGATTCTCCCAGATCAGATTTGACCGTCAGAAGGCTTCATGGTGATTCACATTAACCTACAATCTGGTAATTGTTTCTCTGAGCTCTATAAAATTCGTTCTTGCCTTCACGCTAAAAATGTTGAGTCCAGGAGGCCCAGAGCTAAATGTACATTCCAAAAGAGTAACTTCATTGATCCACAGTCTTGACAGGTTTATCACCTCCATTTTTCCATTTGCCTTGTCTTCAACTTCCTATTGCACATGGATTTAAAAAATAATATACCACTTCCCATCATACTTTTATAAAGAGATGGGATATAATAAATGTCAAAATTTTCTCCATGATTTAAAAGATTTATTTGTTCGTAAGCATGAGTCTGTGCTTCTTACAAATGAATTATTTTTCTCAAGGAATATACTTAATTTTATTATGAAAATAATTGTTAAAAATTGAAAAGGATCTGTCAGTCCATTTATTTTTACCAGTTAAGGCTATAGTAGTGGTTCTTCATAGTTAGCATCAGAGTTACCTAGAATGCTTTTTGTTTAAACACAGCTTGCTAGGCCTCACCCCAGAGCAGCTGATTCTATAGATGGGAGTGAGGCCCCCAATTTTGCATTTCTAACAAGTACACAGATGATGCTGGTGCTTCTGCCCCAGGAATCACACATTGACAATGACTGGCTTACAGAAACCATAATTTTATTTTACGTTTTTTTAAGTTAAAAATATATGTGCCATTAATATTGCTCTCATTTTTAGGATCTCTCAGAGATGACAGTCATAGTTTTTGCAGTTTCATTTGTTCATTCATTTAATGTCTTGTGGTATAATTCCTCTGAACCCAGAACCTTGGAATGATTTATGGCAGTATTTCACAAAAGCCTGCAATAGCTTCCTGTCTCCCTTCTCCCAGCCTATTCTCACCAGCAGGCAGAGCAATTTGGGCAAAATGGAAATCAAATCATGTCATTCCTCTGACCAGAAGCCTTCAGGAGTTACCCAGAGAAAAGGCCAAACTCCTTACAGTTGCCTATCAGACCTTATGATATGGGCTTACAGTTACCTAGCTGAACTCATCTCCTCCTGCTCTCCCCCTCCCTCACTGCCACTTAGACTGCTTGGCTTCTGTCTGTCCTCTGCACCTGCCAGGCACAGATACACTGTTCCCTCTCTCAGGAATGTTCTTTCTTTAGGTAGATGAATGCCTAACTCGCTCATCTCTCTCAGGTTTTGGCCAAATGTTTACCTTCTCAAAGAGACCTACTATGCTTCCCCTCCAGCTTCTTACCCCATTCTATTAGTTTCTAAAGCACTCTCACCTTATTATGTGCTACATAATTTATGTATTTGTAATGTTTATTATTCATGTTCTGTCTCCCCTGGGTAGACCATAATAAGCCTTGCAGGGGCTGGAATATTTGCCCTTTTTGGTCTATTTTGTTCACCAATGAATCCCAAGTGCTTAGAACAGTGTATGACACATAGTAGGTGCTCAGCAGACATTTTTTGAATAAACAGATTTTTAATTTTGGTTTACCCCCAATATTTAGTAATTTTTATTTCAACCACAAGTACTCTTTAGAAAGACTAGTATTCTACTTATGGCAGTATTATTTTTATAATAACAAAGCCTAGAAAAAACTGAAATGACTGCTAATAGGGGATTGGTCAAGTAAATAAAGTAACTTAGTTTTGTATCACACAACCATTAACACGATAAAACAAAAAAATAAAAACAGCAATGAAAGCCAAATTCTCTATGGATACTATATTTCTTAATTATGTAGTCCTATTTAATCTAGATCAAAATACATGCATTGAAATCTTGTTTACCTCAAAGATAATTGTATAAATAGGCTAAGCTTACTAGACTGTCTTTAAAACAAAGCAAAATGAAGACTGAATGCTTCACTCAAAGAATTCCCCACTCCAAAATATCTTCGAGAAGTAACAATAATGATAATAAAGGACATTAAACACTTACTGTACTATAGGCACTGGTTAGCTCATTTAATCTTCACAGTAACCCTATGAGCTAAATGTGACTATTGCCCTCATTTTACAGATAGAGGAGCTATAAGGTCCAGAGAGGATTAGTAACTTGTCCAAGATTACATGGCTAATAAATGGTACTACCAAATCCAGTGTTGTTTTTCTTTAGAAAAAGTAATCAAAGTCTCTCTCTCTCTCTCTAAAAATACTTTACCATCTGTCTCTGCAGTTTCATCTTACATACTTTCCTATATATATGCTCTTCTCTAGTCAAACTCATCTATTTGCCATTCCCTGAAAATTCCCAGTCTTTGGCCTTGGCCTTTCAAAAACATTCCTTCTGACTGAAATACCATTCACCACCAGTCATTGCCTGTTAAAATCCTACCTTCACTCCAAAGTCAGAAGTGATTCTGCATTCCTCTAAACTCCCAGAGCACACATATATTGTCTTTAAAATTCATATTATAATTACAATATTCTATCTTCTGTTGTTCTTAAGGATGTACCTTATTGCTTCTACATCTACTGTTAAATTCCTTGAGGAATAAGGATTACTATATTTCTACATTACTGTTAAATTCCTTGAGTCAATAAGGATTTTATTGACTAGCTACTACAGTAAGCAAGAAGTTACAAATTTTAGAAATGCCCTGTCCACTGTGGTAGCCACTGGCCAGATGCAGGAGTTGAGCACTTGAAATGTGGCTAGTGCCAAATCTTGAAATGATAGTATTTGGGCATGTTGGCTTAAATAAAACATAGCATCAATAACCTTAATTTCACTTGTTTATTTCGTCTTGTTTTTCAGCACCTAGAAAATTTCCAAGTACGTTCTGGGTCTCATTATATTTCTATTGAATAGTGCTGATCTGATACATCCCTTTCTCCTACCCACCCCCCAATCCTCCTCCAAGTGATGAAACCCATCAACAAACACATAAGTTAAAAAGGGAGGCAATCCCCTATTCTGATGCTCAAAAAGGGTGGCAGCCTGTCTCTGGATGGATAATTTTTCTATTTTACTTGGTCAGCTTGTTGTTTTTGTCCTTAAGGCATAGGATTTGGGATCAAGAAACACTATAGTGAAAAAGTTACTTTGTCCATAAGCAAACATTTTGTGTGGATGTGTGCCTGAAGCACATGTGTTTCTGGAGAGGAAACCACATTTCAATATGAATCTAGCAAAATTATAGAAAGCTTTCTATTTTGAAATAAACTGGCATCATGGCAAACAGAAAGCAAACAGCATTCTCAGACCAGTAATAAATCCTTGATCTATAACATCAGGGTAACATCAGTGCCTCTTCAGCCGTAACAGAGAAGCCTCTGAGTTGCCCTCAGCCACGTTTCTCCTACTGCTTGCCGGTGCCGTGTGCTTTAGGCAGCTTCTTTCCAGGCAACCACAGACTGTTTACTGACTGTAATCAAAACGACAGCACACTGTTTTCACAACTGAGTGTTAAGAGTTGATTGCCTTTTTCACTTGGCAACCTGAGGGAACTTTAGAACGAGTATCTTGAGGTACAACTTGCGTTCATTCAAGATGGTGGTGCTCACTTTTCTACATGTTACCTGCATTCCTTTGAGGTTTAAAATACAGAGGATTGAGATTTATCTAGCCTGGAGCAGAAGGGTTGTAATCACTGCCTTCAGATCACTTCTACTGGTAAACTCCACTGGAGCACAGGTTGATTTAGGTGGGGCTGAGTTTCGGCTGTCATGTGATTCTTCATCCGTCAGAACCCAGCCATTTGAGGGACCTTCTCTATTACCCATGCCCCACGAATAGATAATTATAATGCCATACACTCTGATCACTCTCAGATGGTGCCACAGAAGACAGTGCAGCGGAATGGAAAAGTTTGATGTGCTCAATCATTTTAGAAACAAAATTTAATGAAAAGGTAAGGAAGAGAGGAAGGAAAACAGGAGGGGAATGGAAGCTGCCATTCAGGTAACCTGTATTCTAGACTTGTGTTTGCCATCACTTGCTGTGACATATTGAACACTCAATAGCTTAGGTGTTCATTGTCCACATCTACAAAAGAGAGGGAGAGGAGGAAAATTGACTAGCTCATTTGTAGTGCCTCTTTTGTTTCTAAAACTCTAGTTCCAGTGTTCAGACTCTGGGACTCTGTACCAGATACACTCCAACATCCATCCCTCTGGGAGAGAATGATAGGTACAACAATAGTCCTGTACTCTGAACAAGTACTATTGAATACTGGACTAATCATGTAACTGAGCTAGGCTGCGCTATACATATTAGAGGCTATCTTCATTTCAGAATACTCTGATGAACTATGAGCTTGCTCAGATTAAAACCATGTTTTTGATGAACAAATATTATGAATGCCTTGAGTACAGCATAGCTGGGTGGTTGGTTGCTGAAAAGAAATATCCCTCACATCCTTTCAACTCTAGATATTCAATTCTGTATACATGATTTCTTCATGTAATTCTTATACGTGTAATTTCTTCCTAGATGAGAAATTTATACAAATAGAAGTTTTTTTAAAAAAACTCACAAAACTTTGTCTAATTTTCAGTGAATATGACAAGTCACTTGGTTAAATTCCCTCCCAACCCCGCCAAAATAGGGGCTTTTGAAGTAAAGAGAAGCTGAAAATATTTTTCTAGGATCTGAACTCAGGTCCCAAAAAGTCAGTGTGTTTTTTTCCCCCCAGCCACTGAGCACATCATTGGCACCAAAATTAGAGCAAGGGCCTGTGTGCACTGCCCTGATTTAGGTGTCAATGATGCCACTTTACTGCAGCAGGAACACACAGTGGAAGGTCTCTGCATGTGAAGGCAGGAAGGATGCTGTTCAATGATCAATCCTGTTGAGGCTAAAGACAACCAGAATGCCACAGGTAAGAAAAAATTACATGTGATGCAAACTTGTATTTCAGGCAAGGATTTGCAGCAACCAAACTGCTCATGAGAGCCAAGATGGGTGTAGCCTGTCCATCCTGGTTCTACCCAGGATGGAAGATCTAGCAAGTAAGACCCTGGCTAGAAAGGGCGACAATCATGAGGAGAAATGTAAAAGCTAAAGGGAGAAGATGCTAGAAAGGACAGAACCGGAATCTGTGATGTTCCTGCAGTGTTCCAGGTGTGTCCCCTGAATTATCTCCTCAAAGACATGGGTCATTCAGGATTCTGATAAAATTGCTTCTGCAATATTGGGCATTGAATTCACTAATTCTTCAAGTGAACCCCCCATTTTTAAAAAAATTAATAGAATCTCTTTTTTTAGAGCCATTCTAGGTTTACAAAAAAACTGGTTGTGAAGGTACAGAGTCCCCACATTAAGTGTGCCTTTTTATGCTTTAAATATTTAGCCCTGAAACATTTTTTTCGGGAAGAATTTAAGAGAATAAATGAAAGTATTTTCTCAGGCATAAGATTCTCTAAATTTAGCTTTCCTGAGAGATATGGATAGTTGAAAAAACGTGTATTATTTTATGATTAAATTGATCTCATAGATTGTTGTCTGAGACGTATCATTACTATTGTGCCTTTAATGGATGTTTAAAAGAAACGTGCCTTACAGTGACTCCGAATAATTTTAAGACACCTAGTAAACAATGTGTCTAACAAAGGTCTAAGAGAGAGCTCACTTTTGTGGCTTTGGTGGTGTGGTTTAACTCCTTTGTGTTAATTTGCATAAAGATCTGCACCATGATTTGGATGTGTTCTGCCAGTTTTTATTTACTCCTAAGCATTACGCTTTCCCTTTTCAATTGTACTAAATGATTTTGAATGACAAGTTGAGATGCTTTTCCCCAAAGAATCACCATGTTGGTGGAAGGAATGTTTATATCAACAATAATTTTTTTACTTTCTATACTCACTGAATAATTTAAGGTGAGCCTTCTTTGAAAAACATTTCTTCTCTGCTTTAATTCTTATTAACATTTCACTGGTTTGTTTTTTATATTTTCATTGTTTTGTACCCAAGTACTTTGTATATAAAGATAAGATGTCAATTATTTTTAAGTAAATGATCCGATCCCAGTTTACGAACCCAGGCACTGTTTCACAGACATCCATCATAAATCTAGCCTCAAACATAATATTGTATTTCTTCTGTTTACTGTAGAAGCACCAGCCTCCCGACTTAAAATACGGATATTCTCATCTTGAGATTTAACAGATCTTTTCTCCATGGGGTAATTTTACTGACCAGGTTGACAGAATGGTAGAGGTTGTGAAGAAAGCAGAGTTAAGTAGTAGATATTAAATGATGTTTATCTAGAGGAAAGACTTAGGATATAATTTGCCCTGGAGGACATAGAAGATTGTTTTATTAAAGGCTACTTGCAGTCTCCTCCCAGCTGTGGAAAGGACTGCACCGCAAGAAGCCAACATAAAAAAGCAACTGGGGTGTTAACCCTGCAAATGTCTTCTTAAAGAGTTGAAAAAGCTGACTCACCTTAGTAATGGAATTCCTTTTAAGAAATGCAATTAATTATTAATTCCACTTAGCTATTAGGTTAACTCATTTCTTTCTTATAAATATCACTTTCTGAAAATACACTTTGAAATGCATTTTGACTTGAAGAAATTTGTTGGTTTACAGATCTGCCTTTCCTCTCAATCTGCCACAGTTGCAGTTTCAGAAATTAGAAATCAGTGTTTTGTTTCCAGTAGGATGACCTGGACATTAAAAGAGTATCTTTCAATAGAAACTCTTAATTGATTATTTAAGACTTAATTTTCAAAAAAGCAATTTATGAGGTACAGAATAAAAAGAGAGTGAATCTCTGGTTGTACAAATTGCAGTTCACGGGTGCTTATTTCTGAGCATGCACAACTGTTTGTATTGTTAGTCTGCAAAATATACCATAGCCAGCAGCTGGGTCAACTTTCAGATAGAGGTAAGGGTAGGAAATTGGTGATTTGAAATATAAAACTGCTTAAACATATAGTATAAATACCAGCCTTTCTAACCAAGGAAGACATAGGACACGAATGTATTTTTTTGCTATTTTCCTAAGTATTTGCATAGACTCTTTACCTAACACACACCCACTTACTAGAATTTTAAAATTATTTTGAAAGTCATTTCTCAGCTCTTCTACTTCACTAGCCAACCTTTCATTAGCTTCTCTCATTTTTCGCTGCCTTCCTTCAGTCAGCTCGTTTCCAATCCTGGCCCCATATTTGAACTATACTAGCAGAGCCCTTAAACAAACACTGATCCCCAGACTCAGCCCCAGAGAATATAATTGAATTGGTCTAACGTGGAGCCAGCAATGCTCTTTTTTAAGCTTCCCAGGTGAATACAGCGTGCTGCCAAAGCTTATCATGTTGTACCTTCTTCTCTTTTCTCTCAGAATGTTTGCATATCCATTTCCCTTCAACTGTTCTTTTCTTCTGTTATTTTTATTAGTGAGGTTTTAAAAATCTAATTTTTGTCATTTCTCTTTTCTTTTTTTTTCTGATTTTCCATTTACTGGCCAAGAAGTTCTCATTCCAGGCACATGGATCTATTTTGTATTCTTATCTAATACTACCAAATTTTTATGTCAATGAAAGAGAATGCAATATGATTGTGAATTATACTTTTGTCTGTCCTTCCAATGCTGATATAATAATATACTTTAATTTTCATAAGATTGATAGTGGAGCCCAACACAGTGGTTGAAAGCTAACAATAAGAATGGATTTACTTGAACTGTAATCATTGTTGGCTATGATTAAAGATCATTTAATATGATATTTGAGAACTTTGAGGCTATATGGGACTCAAGAACAGGTAAATATCATTAAAGGATCGATTTTTGAATTTTAATTTAAAGACAGATTTCAATAGTTTCAGAGCAGGGCAGAAGTGGGAATATTACATATTATATCAACTATCATATCAGTAACATGATAATGACAGCAAGGGAAGCACTAATAGCAACAAAACTGGGGTAAAAAGGATCTATGATGATAATTAAAATTTGGTGACTTAAATATCAGCAGGAAAAACAGAAATATGGGAGGTAATGCGTAAAATATTCAAGGGTTTGAAATGAATGTAATAGGAAAATCACAGGCAGTTGGTTGAGGCCTGGAGTAGTAGATAAGAAATATGAATGTTATTGTGGCTGTGCCTCGAAATGCAGTCAAGCCATTTCCTTTCCATCAGATTTATTTTTCCTCACTGGTAAAAATACTGGTTGGATTGGCAAAAGGAAAAAAAAAAAAAAAACACCTGGCCAAACTCCCATGGCTGTATCCTGCCTGTAGGTATGTTTTGTTGGATTTATCCAGTATTGTGAATAATTTGAAATAGATGACAGCATTTCACAAGAGGGAGGTTTCTAATAAAAATCTGGATTTTTAGCTTCTTTGGAAAAATTGTTTGATTCATCAGTCTCCTAGCCCTAAGATGGAGCTTTCCCTCCTTGGAAAGGATATGGTTGTTTATGGATGTCCAGTTCTATAGTCTCAGCCTTGCTGGCTTCACTCTTTTTCTTACCCACTCTGCCCATTTGGAATTTGGAGTTGTTTCCCTAAGAATTTATTTACAAGGTAATTTCCAACCATGATATAAGTTCCACGAAAAGAAAGTGCTCAACATTTCATTAGGTAAAACAAAAATAATTTACAAAGAGAAAAATAAATGTCACAAGCAAAAACACCGGGGAGGGACACCTGGGTGGCTCAGTCATTAAGCGTCTGCCTTCGGCTCAGGTCATGATCCCAGGGTCCTGGGATCGAGTCCCACATCGGGCTCCCTGCTCAGCAGGGAACCTGCTTCTCCCTCTGCCTGCCGTTTCCCCTGCTTGTGCTCTTTCTCTCTCTCTGACATAATAAATAAATAAAGTCTTTAAAAAAAAAAACAAAAACTCTGGGGAGACAAACTAACAGATGACTGGTTCTTAACTAGAGGCGTAAGCCCTTAAACTGTGTGCTGTTAAGCCCTATGCAAGAATATTTTGGGTTCTAGATCAGAAGCACAGGGTCACTTAGCAGTAATAGCTGGGATTTAGTGAATTATTCCAGTCAGAGCTCTTGGGAAAGGAGAAGGACACGATGTTCTGTACAACCTGAGTAAGAATATTCTAAATATTAGGAGATTACAATTCCCCAAAGTGAGCTTCTTGGCAGAAAATGGCCAAAATTATTTAAAGAGTGACTTCCCATCTTTGAATTCACCCTTTGAATAAAACAATATTCAAGCACTGTTTAATAATTTAAGGACCATCATTTCTTTCACTTTGCTCCAGCGCAGAGCTTAATCACATGAAGGGCTCCCTATATGCAGTCTCCAAAAGGATGAAAACCTAATTGAATTATTACAGAAATAACTCCAGACTTTTAAAAGGTTCCTCTGAACTGAAACAACCCCTGAGAATTCCCTTACCCAAACCACCACCTGGCATATGTTTATATGCACTGTATTCGTACAGAATGTATATATTTAACATTGTAAACCTGCTTATAAGTTACTTTGCAGTTGTTCTCTATTCATATACCTTGGGATGAAACGTCTTTAACATTCTTTCTATAAGGTCCTTTAGCACTTCAAATCCTGAAGAAAAGAGGTAGAGTATAAAAAACAATCAATCAATAAATAGGGCACATTAAAACTTGTGGTATCCAGTAGGCATTCATGTAGATTTTAAAGAATTCTTCTACTGTGGCTAATTATATATCTGGGTGTAGATTCAAATTTTAGGTACCCAAAGAGTTGATACTTGTCAGGCAGTTCATAGAACAAAGCGTGTCTTTGCATAATAGGAGAGCCAGATTTTCTTTATTACCGTATTATCAACTAAAAGAAAATTAACATTATTCTGCTCTGAAATAGGTATCTACGCTTGTTAATATTCCATTAAAATGTATCTGAAGAATGTGTTAACGTTACCTCAGGGTGAAAAATATCATCAGGGAAAACTGAACTAAAAAGTAGCTTCCTAATCAAAGATAAATATATGATCTTGCAACACAAGCAATAATCCAATTGGCTTTTCTCTTTCCCAAATTTTATAGCTACCTGAAACAACAATCTACCTCAAAAAGTAATAGTTCAGATACCAGGTTCTATGTTGAATTGCCATTAAAGTTGTTTGTGGGGTAAAATTCAAGTGGAAGCAAAGATAATTTAGAATTGAAATTAATCAAAATTCTAAAAAAGATCCTGAAAGTGCAGAAGTGTACTGTTAATATCTTAAATTACATTTCAGGGGCAGGTAGGTAATTCATCTTCATAATTTGGAAAATTTGTAAAACAACCATCCGTATTAAAGTAGAATGAATAATACATTTTTAGATGCCAAACAAAACACTAATTCCCAACCTTCAGTGTGTTCACAATGTTCCTATACATGAATGATAATAAGAAAAAGTAATCTGTACAGCCACTCATGCAAAGAAATTTCACTATCTAGTCACATGTTCATTCTTTAGTGGGAAAAAAAGCACCTTTGTCTTCATATCCTTATATTTATGAGTGCATTCAGTTAATTTCAACCCTAAAAATAAGGAACCACAAAAGCTGGAGTTACCTAGAGAATCAAGGAAGACGGACTAACCAACAAATTCCAGGCAGAGCATGGTGTAATTGAGAAATCTTCCCCTCATGTCTTTAAGCCTCCCAAACTCTCAACCTTCTCACATCTGTCTAGTCGTGAGCCCAGTAAGTCATCTTGGCTACCATGAAGATGAAAATGCCAGTGTAGTTACTTGAGTCTGTGTAAAGAGGCCCAGGGTGGTTGAAGGGCAGGATTAGGAGGCCTGGGGTGCTGAATGGCCATCCCAGCTGTAGCTCCCAAAGATCCCAGGAGCACAGAACTGTCAAGAGCACAAAACTGCACGTAGAGAAAACATTTGGAGGGAAGTAGGGATTTTGCAGTATATCCACAATTCCATCAGGCACAATTTGCCTTTCCACCTTTTATTGTATCATTAATAGGACTTAAGCAGGAGAGTTTGAGAGTTGATCACATAGCCAACACATGTGGTCATTTCTGGGATTTAGGCTCTGTAATTTGATGGCCATAGTAGAAATTTTGGGGTACTTAAATGTTCTTGGTGAAACCTAAATTTTCTTTGTGAATCTTCAAAGACTTTTGTCTGATAAGTATATCTGTTAAGGCACAAGTGAAATAAAGCTCCTTGCCCCTAATTTGTTAAAAAGAAGAAAGGCTTTGAAGTGGAGTCCATGATAATGTATCGTTGGGCCAAAGAATGGTTTTTTAGAAGGTATTATGAGAGTTCTTTAAACTCTCAGGAAATGCCTAGGATGTTAGCACTGATCGGTATTACTATAGGGAGCACATTTGTTGTTGTTGTTGTTGTTTCAGCAACGGCATTCTTCCAGGATGAGAATTATCATTTTTCAGCTACAGAATTTCTTGGCAGTTTCATTCTGTCCTTCCTGTTGTGGTGGAAGATATTATATCACCATCACTAATATTGGGGGGCAAGGGAAGAGGGGAGGGTGGCCATCCAGTCATGTCCCAGGATGTGTAAGAAACACTGAACAGACATTATTTATTTACACAGTCCTGCAGCATTAGGTGCTATCATTCCTATTTTATAGATGAGGTAATAGAGGCTTAGAAAATTTAAATACTTTGTCATTTAATAGTGAAGCTAGGATTCAGTCTGTCAGCCCTGCTCTTCTTCACTTCTCCATATTGCTTCCCAGTCATTTCCACCACAGAAGGAACTGGCCAAGGACTTTTAAAACATCTCTAGTCCTCTATTTTTCTATCATCACGTTTAGTGCACCATTAGTGGTAATATACAACAACAAGTGGTAATATAAATATACAATATACAAGAGTTAAAGATGTATCATATCACAGTTAAGCTGAGAGATCAATTGGTGAAAATCCAGGTAAATTAGAATCATAAAATTTTAAAATGAGAAGTGTCCTTATATATTTTTTATTCTAATAACCGTACAGCAAAGAAAATGTACTTCAGTGATACATGGTGTCTTTTCTGAGGTGATAAAGCTCATTAGTAAAACTTGAATCAAAAACTGAGACTTCCAGCTCAGTGCTCAACCTATTTATCTGTAGTACACCATTAAATTACAGTATTATTTGGGGCGCCTGAGTGGCTCAGTCAGTTAAGCATCCAACTCTTGGGTTTTGGCTCAGGTCGTGATCTCAGGGTAGTGAGATCGAGCCCCCCGTTGGCCTTCAGCACAGAGTCGGCTTGAGCTTCTTTCTCCTTTTCCCTCTGCCCCTCCTGTTTGTGCTCTCTCTAAAATAAATAAATAAATCTTTTAAAAAATTACAGTATTTTTCTTACGAATGAAGTCACTGTTAATTCTTTTAAAGAGTAAGATACCCAAACTTAATCAAAACAGGTTTGATTTCCAAAATTTTTCAAAGAGCCAGTTTTGTGAAGAACTCTGTGTACATATGCTCTTCACATCATGACTACGTATATAGACAAATAAGAGATTATTGCAACTATACTGAAAAAATTGCTGATATCGAGGGCTGAAATATAAGCATCCATTCATAAATGTAAAACAAGTTCAGTCAAGACCAGCTCTTGTGTTTACATAGAACAAAGTTACTCAAATTCAGTCCCCTGTAGAGAAGCATGAAGTATACAATACACTGAAGCCAATTAACATCCATTTCTGGGAACCCTTTTCAAAGAAACAATTTTCTTCATATCCTATAGTAGGAGTTCTTCTGAAATACACAAGATTCAGGGCTTTTCTCTGAGGCAACCACTACTTTATGTTTTTAGGGGGAGTATTATTGATACTCAGTGTAAAATACTGAGAAATCAGTATTTTGCCATATCATTAGAAATTACAATTGCTTTTAAATACTCAAATTCTATCCTTAGGCCATTTTGACCAGTACTGACTGGAAACCCAGGTTAAAATCAGAGGTCTTTATTTCACATAGGACACACAGTACGTGAAGTGCTTGTGTTGAAATTTTTCCATGCAAATTCCTACAAGCACTTATGCTTTTATCTTTGTCCTCATATGCTACATTACACCACCTGTTGTATTAAAAAATAACAACTTTATGATATTTAAAACCCTTCTTTCAATTAATACCTACAGATTTTCTGCCAATAATTTCTTATTCCAAGTATGTGATTGCTAATTGAATGCAACATTTGTGGTTATGCTATAAAATATTTTAAAGAAAACTACAGAAAATATATATTATAGATAAAGTAAGTAATTATTTTTGGCGCAAGTGGCTCTCCCTGGTAATTAATAATAATAACTAGTTGTTAAATCTCACAGAAAAAAATAAACAGAAATATATCAAGCTTCTGAGATAATTCATCAAGAAAATATAATACCCTGTAAGTCAATAAATTTAAAGATAAATATTTAATATAAAAATGAACATATTAACATATAAACTAAATAATACATTGTGGAGCATATAGGGATCATTTTATTATTAAAAGGCTAAATCTCTTTTTAATGGTTAGTATTGGTTATCTTCTTCCCTCCATGAAAATAGATTATTACACCTCTATATTGTTATCACTCCCTAGACACATGGCCCCTCCAAAGCTGTTAAGTAAAAGACTAAAGCACAAGAATGATAGTTCCAATTTCACTATATATTTATGTTTAAAAAATACTGGGCACACTGGACATTCAAATAGGTGATGTACAGCCACGAAATCCATTAGGTCAGCTTTGTGCAATAAAAAATATTTTCCTTGAATACAATGAATCATAACAATCTGCATGTCTCAAAAACACGAGATCAGTGATGCCTAGTCTCTACCATAAGTCACCATTTCTAGACAGAGGCTCTATTTCCTTTGAGAGATAAAGGAATAGTAAGCAGTTTACACATCAAATGATGACTTTGGTTCCCGAAATTTACATTAAAACAGCATTAGGTTAAAAATAGCAGCATGAAGATGATTTTAAAATAAGAAAAATGATCTGGTGGCTAGATTCTGTGGTGCAGATAATTAAATGTTTTGCCAGCTTACCTGATAAAACAGAGCTTGACAGATCACAGCATAACAAAGCCCGGTATCCAAGATGGTTATAGAGTATAAGGTGCCTTTCTCTGCAGTTGTTCAGATTTTTGGCCACAGAGATTTACAGATTAATTACAGTGTTTTTTTCTTTGCTTTCTCTGTGGACAAGAAAACAAAGAGACCTTTCCAGAATCCTCTCTGCTTATGCCTCCGCTTCCTGTTCTGAGATTCACTCTATGGTACCCAACATATATCAGAAAACAGCTTTGGGGGGGGGGGAAGGCTGACAGCTCTCAACATGGTACCGCCATCTACTGGCAGATACACAAAATTGAACAAAAGGAAAAACATCCTCATTACTCTTTTTAAGGTAAAATGTAACATCTCCCTGCATATGAGTATGTACAAAGAGACTCTTTCCCGTACTCACTTATTTGTACCTCACCAATATTTTATAAGTTTACAAAGTTTATTCACTCATAAACTACCACAATAAACATAAAAACTACAAATATCTGTTTGAAAATTACATTTTTAGATTACCTTACACCCTGCAGGTAGAGTTTTGCAAGAATCTCTCTTGTGGTCTGTGCTGGTCTTCTGAAAACTTTTTCTTCTCACGGGATGGATTATTTTCCAAGTGAGTAATCTGACTCCTTAAAGAACAGTGTAATGCACAATTACTGATAGTCTTTTGTGTTGCTTTTGGTAAAACATTTACAAGAAACAATATCTGAATGTAGAAAGGTATTCTAAACTTTAGCAAGGTCTAGCTAAGTTAGATCTGTGGATTATTTTGGTGTGTGTATATGACATGAGGAACAGTTAAATTCACCTTACATGAGATAATTCAAATCAATTATATCTATGTCTTTAAAATACTTGAGAAAACATTGTTTATAAGAACATTGAAGCATGCAATACATAAGCAAAATGAAAATGATTTTTATCAGTTTATTAAAAGAGATTTGTCATGAAACCGCTATTCATTTTATTTGACTTTTTATATTTACTTTAGAGCAAACAACTATAATTTTATTAATCATTAATTAAAATATATTCATATTGATGGAGCACCTTAATATATGTTAAGTGCTATATTAGCTTTGAAAAGACAAAGATAAAAATATACGGTGCCTGACATCAAAGAGCTTATGTATAATGGAGAGACAAATATAGCAGGTACCATATTTTCAAGCTATGTGCTCAAGGTGTGTTATTTACTTAGTTTTTAATTCCAGCCACATTTGCCTAATGGCAGAAAATAAATCTAGTCAGTTAGAGGTAGACTGAGTCACTTGAGGCTGTTCCCAATGATTTCAAGTTTATACTAAACCAATGTACAGTTTTCCTCTTCCATTTTCTTACACAGGGATTGATTTAAGTCCAGGAATGCTTACATATGGGGAGAAAGCAGAGTATGGTTCCCAGCCTCCTGCTTTTCTATGTGGGCATCCAATGAGGTGTTGAATCCTGTATGATTTTTGGGCACCAAAATCCCTCCACATGGACATCTACCAACGTGCCCACATTCCTCTTTGGTTCCAGAAACACCATCCATCCAATTTAGCATGGCAGCATCCCCTCTTCATAAGCATTAGCTACCTCAGGTTTGTCAGCTCTTCCTCTTAGGTAACTTTTGTTCCTGTCCTTGGGGAAGGAAGGAACACAGCTAGCAGGCTTCCAGGGTCACTCTGGGCTGTAAGTGACTGATGTAAGTCCCACATCTGAGGTACTCCACACCACCATCTCTGTATTGTTTCCATCTCCTGGAGCATGGGTGTTCTGTGGACTTCAGACAAGTGAGGCACAATCTCTGCTACACTGGAATATTCCAACTTCTCATCTCTCTACCTTTTTAGCTAAAACTGGATGAGCAAGCTATGTAGGGGGCCCCATCAGAGACCCTCTTCCATTGGGTTCCCTTGCTTCTTCCCAAACTTCCTTTCCAGCCCCCCCAAAATTTTGTTTGTATCTCTCTTCCTTCTGTGCCAGTAGTAAACTGGATCCACAAGTTTTCCTCTCAAATCTTTTTGTCTTATACCTAATGTATTAGTTTTCTAGGGCTGCTGTAACAAAATACCACACAGAGTGGCTCCCACCAACAGAATTTTATTGTCTCACAGTTCTGGAGGTTAGAAGTCCTAAATCAAGGTGTCAGCAGGGCCCCGCTCCTTCTGAAACCTGTAGGGGAAGGCTGTCCTTATCTCTTCCAGCTTCTGGTAGCCCAGACATTCCTGGGCTGTGGCAGCATAACTGCAGTCTCTGTTTCCATCTTTCCATGCTGTTTTCCCTACATCTCTTGGCATAGTCTTTCCTCTGCATGCCTGTCTCTGTGTCCAAATTTTCCCTTTTTATAAGGACACCAGTCATTTTGGATTAGAGTCCACCTTAATGATTTTTATGTTAACTTGATTATCTCTGTAAAACCCTATTTCCAAATAAGGGTGTTTTCTGAGGCACTGGGGATTAGGACTCCAATATACTTTTTTTTTTTTTTTCAGGAGGGTAGACACAATTCAACTTACAACACTTAAGACCAAAACCTTTTAAATTTAAAATGCAAGAATCTGATGATTCTTTCCACTTAGGAAATAATAGCTTTCGTATCTGGCCAGAATTTGGGGGGAGTGGGTGGAGGGAAGATCTTCAGGTAGTAGTGAAGGAATTCATTAATAATAACAAAAATAACAAAACCCAACATTTATTCAGTATTATGTGTCAGATACTCTTCTAAGCACTTTGAGTATATTCACTTAACCCTCACCTATAGAAAGAATTATACATATTTTACAGATGAAACAAATATGGAGTGAGGTAAAAACACATTAACTAGTACTTCATATATCACCACGCTTATGACACCAATATGCACGGAGTCCTGGAGAAGCATAAAGGAAATGAGCTTTTATTAATTTAGACCGCTGCTACTAACACATTTAATGAAAATTCATGACATTTTAATCTTTCATTATGTAAGTTTTCTGTCATGAAATATTTCTATTTTCTAGGAACTTTTATGTTTTTTCTCTAGTCACAGCCAAATTATCCTTGCTCACCACTACTTTTCTAAATGTTCATTAACTCTGCCAGTCCTTAGAACCCCATGATAATTTCTCCACCAGTAATAATGCTTAGAAGTATATTCATTCTGATGACCAATTTGGGGCATATACTCAAAAGAACGTATGCATATACTCAAAAGATTTTTCTGATAGTGTTTTCTAAGGAACTGATTTTTGTATGGGTATGTATGTGTATATGTGTTTTAAACTCTTCTAAGGACAATAAGATAGAATTATCATAGGATGAAATTTTGAGGAAGAAAAAGAAAAACAATGCAGTTCTATAACAAGTAGGATTATACAAATTTAATAGAATATTACAAATTTAATAGAATTATATAACTATAATAAACATCAATATAAATTAAAAACATAAATAATGCCAAATTTAATAGAATTTGCAGGTAATATTAGTCTCATCTGATTTATACATTCATTGCTAATATTTTTAATTGCTTCACTAGATCTGCCAATGAGTAACAATTATTATTCCAATGTCCACACCTAATTTGGAATTCCCTTTAAAGTTTTTCTAGATATCTCCTGCTCTTTTCCATCTCTACCTTACAATTTGGAACAGTTGTCCCCTAGGTCTAGTCCAAATGCAAAAATAGTATAAATGTAAATATGAAGAATCAAGACAATGTATGGAGCTAAGGTAAATATATAAATACTATAATCAATATCCTGGAGAAATAAAAATATATTGCATCTATGAGGAAATGGGAAATCTTGGGGGAATAATAAAGTATAATAAAGAGTGCTCATAAATTATATACACCATACATAAAGCAGAGGAAAAATAAGTAGTCTGAAAGGAAAAATTAAAGACATCTCTTAGAAAGTTGAACTAAATACAAGGATATGAAAATATGATAAGAAAAAAAGAAGAGCATCAATCCCCAAAGTAAAAAAAAAAAAAAAAAAGTAAATGTATTACAAGAAAAATTTCCAGAAATTAAAAGACTCACTAAGAATTCACTTTATGATATAAAGGCACACACACTGAGATGTATTATAAAATTTCAAAAGATAAAAGATAAGAAAACAGAAAAGAATCAGATCACCATCAGACTTACTAACAATAAGTATTAGTAGGAAACAAGGAAGGAAGGATATCAAAAGGTGTAGAGAACATTGTTTTATAGTTTTGTTCCCAGCCAACCTGGAAAATCACATCTTGTATGAGAACCAAATAAAGGTATTTCAGATAATCTAACCAACAAAATTTTAGATTCTCTACGTCCTTTTATGAAAAGTCATTTGAGCATATATTCCAGCTCCCCCCACCAAAAAAAAAAAAAAAAAAAAGGAAGGGAAGGAAAAGAAAACCAAGGAAGACAAAGACATGATATCCAGAAAACATTCAAATTCATCTGTGAATCTGCCTAGAGAGGAGTAGCATCCTATCCCAGAATCAAATTTTTGTGGAGGCTGAAAATACAATCATTCCACATTATAAGGTGAAAACAAAGGTTATCCACAAAGGAAATCTGTTGTATCAAACACAAATGGGATGATTAATTCCTTTTTGTCATCTATTGATGTGATAGATTGCATTAATTCATTTTTGTTTTTTTGTTTTTTTAAATATTTGTTTATTTATTTTGGAGGGGTGGAAAGAGCGCACAAGCGGGAGAGGGAGAGAGAATCTCAAGCAGACTCCGCTCTGAGCATGGAGCCCGATGTGGGGCTTGATCTCATGACCCTGAAATCATGACCTGAGCAGAAACCAAGAGTCGGATGCTTAATCAACTGTGCCACCCAGGCACCCCGCATTAATTCATTTTTGAATGTTGAACTGATCTAGGCCACATTTTAATAACTAGTTTGAATAAGACAAGAAAAACAAATGATAATTATTGTGCCAATATACCTTATAGCAAAAAGAAAAATAAATGTCAGTAAAGAGATCTTTAATCTTTTTTTGCTAAAGAAGTTCATTTTATGTGAGCAGGTTTTATCATTTTAAATACAAAGGAGAAAAGAAGAGTGATATAATTTGCTATGATTCTAGCTTCATTGTGGCTTGTATGCTTTCCTTCTGCAGATGGAAGGACAGGTGATTTTCAGGTCTTCAGTAAGTGGGTCCTGAGGTTTAGGTAAAATAGTTATTGGTTACAAGTATAGGACTTCTGGAACCTTAGTGGTATTTGACAACACTTTGTAAACATATACTGCATAAATCATAGAAATTCATAATAGAATAGAGCTAATAACCTTCAGTTAGGACTTTTGAGTTGGTCTCTTTCTTCCTTCAGTCTCTGGTTCCTCAGGATCTTCGAAAATTTTGTAGGTAGAGCTCTAACTCTAGTGGCTCTGTTTTAATTTCATAAGCTTTCATAGCCAAATGATGCTTTTTCATAACATCTATAAACTTTATGATAAAATTCCCAGACCCAGGCCATACTTTCCTGTTTCCTAGACTATTATTTCCAAAACAGTGTTTAAAGGAACACTATTATCCTGTTGGATCAGTGAGGTACCATTGTATACCTACCAGAATGGCTAAAATTATAAAGGCTAATACTACTAAGTATTGGTGAGGATCTGGAGCTACAGAAACTCTCATATACTGCTCATAGGAATGTAGATTAGTACAATCACTTTGAAAAACAGTTTGGTATTATCAACTAAAGCTGAACCTAAATGTAGCCTGTGAGCCAATGAGTTCTACTCTTAAGTATATACATGATAGAGATGTGTGCATATGTATAAGAATGTATAATACTAGAGTACCCAACATCATTGAAAACTGTTCAAAGGAATAGAATCACAACCTCCATCAATAGGAGAATGGATAAAAGAATTATGATATATTCTTAATCCATAATATTGTACACAGATGAAAATGAAGGAACTAAAACTACTCCCTGAAACATGATGAATTTCACAAATATAACACTGAGCAGAAAGAAGGCAGACACATGTAAATAAGACATTGTGATTATTCTTATTAAATTTAAAAACTGGTAAAATGAATTTTAATACTAGAAGTTAGATTAGTGGATCATCTTGAGATAAGGTAGTCTTTGGCAAGAATAGGTTGAGAATGGGGCTGATCTGGGAGCTCGTATAATTTTATTTCTTCACCTGGGTGGAGGTAACACAAGGATTCATTTCATGATCATTAATTGAGTCCAACATTTATGTTTAGGACATTTGTTTTGTATGTGGGTTATACTTTTTTTTTTAAAAGGCACATTAAGGGTTTAACAGTTCTCACTTCTCATGGGAGGAAGGGAATGAAGGATGAAATCTATGGAAATTTCAGAATTTGCTCTGTATATATTTCTGTTCTGTTTGAACCTTGGGCAATTATATGTGTGTGCATTATTAGTGTAATTTTTAAAACATTTAAGATATTAAAAAGACACTAAATATACACCTTCATGCCATTTACATTTATCCCTCAGTTCCCTTTTGAGTCTAGAATGGATCCTTTCTGCTGTTTGAAGGGATTCTGGAACCTGCCTTCTTCTAGAAGGCCTCACTCATGCTTATGTTCAACTTCCGGTGCTTCTATCTTCAGTCACCTTCGTAGCAAAGCTACCTACTACTATGCTTGCATTTATTTTTGTTATTATTAAGTAAACATAATTCACATTATGTTCTCTGTACCTTTATACTCAAGACATTTTAGATCTTAATCTTCTGCTGATAAATACTGACACTAACTCATGTTTGCCAGTGTGTCATATATAAGGTGTTGTAAATTATTAAAAGGAATATGGTCTTCTTCTGATACAAGATAATGCAATACTTTTACATTCATAATGTCTTTTTTTTTACTTTATAACATCTCTAAAAGTTGAGAAGTATAGATATTTTTCACATTTTTTTAAAGATTTTTAATTAATTTATTTATTTGAGAGAGAGAGAAACAGCATGAGAAGGGAGAGGGAGAAGCAGGCTTCCCGCCGAGCTGGGAGCCCCATGCGGGACTCGATCCCAGAACTCCGGGATCATGACCTGAGCCGAAGGCAGTCGCTTAACCAACTGAGCCACCAAGGCACCCCACTTTTCACATTTTTAAGGTGGTAAAAATTGGTACAGAAAAGCAAAATTACATGGTGGTAAAAATCAGTCTAAAAAAGAAGATAATTGTCAATTTAAAGTCTACTCAGTAGACAAAGTGATTTTATATCAAGGACTCAAATATCTCAGATACAGTAACTGTCAAAATATTATGCATAAGGTATCCTTTGATTTAGTAATATTAAAATATTTTACTCTTATTATAAAAGAGTAAAAAATATTCCATTTTCAGGTGGTTTCCAATATAGATTCCCCTCCATGTTGTTGCTATACAACTATGTAATTGCAATTTTCAGAAGGTATGTTGGCCACTATGCCAAAAGTTGCTATTCCCTCAGTTTGGAATGTCTGTCATTGCCCTTCCCATCCACATTTCATTCCAGCATGTGGCCAACTGCTATTTATTCTTAAAGACTCAGCTAAGATAATGAACTTGATACCTTGTCCTCCTTGCTCCATAAATGATTTACAAACCCTCATCTGCATTCTTCAGAATATATGGGTAGCATTATGTTATTTGGTTATATTTTGTCATATTGTATAGTAGTATTTTTCATACTGCATTGTAAATGTTGGCTTATCGGTTTCCAGTCATCCTCTTCAACACTCTTATACAAGACTATGAGGTCCTTGAGAGCAAGCATTTACCTTTTTACATCCTTTTCTTTATTAATATAATGCCTGGCACATAGCACGTGCTCAATAAATATCTGCTATGCATAGGATGGTATTGTGTTACTATGCATACCTTCGTGTACTAATTACCTCTTCTATTCAGAAAGCCAGTAATGAGGAAAGCCTTGTCATTTAATACCAGAATTAGAATAAGATTTTACTTATTTTACTTTGCTTTTAAAAGGTAAGCAAATTTATTCCACCTCACTAATAGTGTAAAACTGTGGTAATCTATACCTAAGTGCAAGGTATCAACTTGATTATAACTTTTCAGTATTATCTTTCATACTATTGTTCAAATTATTGGAAGTGAGAATGTGTCATCCATTCAAATGACTAAATACTCTTAGATGCTTGCAAATGCCCATTGTTTACCATGGGGTTTTGTTAGGAAAAGACAGATGTGAAGCAGGTAAGGCCAGATACTGGAGATAGACTTTTCTGCTTCTCTCAGGAAAGATCACTGGATAATTACCCATATGCACACACACTCTCCACTCTAGGGCTTTGTGACTAAGCAACAGGCTTTTTTTTCTACACAAACTTTGTTAGTGTGACACTGTCAGACTATCAGATCAGCTACGCTAAAGGGAAAAATGCAGTGTTGTTTTTTTCCATGAGCTCTTAGCATCTAGTACTAATTACAAGCAAGCACTTAGAAAATTCATTTATACAATCTCTCATTCTGTCTTCTAAAATTTGGCGCATGCAAGTAACTATGTCCAAATCTATACATGATTAAGTCAATATGGGAAGAATTAAAATTTTAATTTGGTAGGCTCTCTTTCATTTTTGAAAATATTTACTTGACCATACATTAAATTTTTACTGTTTAACATTTTTTATTGTTACCTCAATAAAATAGAAAACTAAAAATAGGAACTGTGCTTAGACAATGTATCTTTTAAGTCTAGAGAGTGTAACTTTCTGAAAAGCTTTGTTTTATGGAAGCCTATAAAAACTTTATTTTATGAAATCTTTTATTTAGATTATCAATTTTAAAAGAGGAATTTAGCCCAAAAAATCCCTCACAGTTTGTATGTTCATTTTATTTGTGGAGGAAAGAAATCAAAGGAATTATTTTTTAATCAGTTTAATCAGAATTGAAATAATATATTCATATTTCAGAAAATTTAAGTTGTTTACAAAGGTAAATAGGCTAATGCAACTTTCCAATGTGCTGTGGACAGGAAGAGTAGTTGTTAAGAAAAGTATGAAGATGGGAGATGGGTGGGAGAGATTGGGAGATGCTAATGAAGAAAAATCTAGAAAAGAAGCAAGACATTCCAACTAATAGACGGAGGCCAGCAGGAAAGGCAGATAGAAACATAGAATGTTACTGTTGTAGACCTGAGAAAGGTAATGGTATGCATGAGCTGATGAAAATGGAGATAGACAAGGGGCACCTGGGTGACTCAGTTGTTGGGTGACTGCCTTCAGCTCAGGTCATGATCCCGGGGTCCTGGGATTGAGCCCCATATTGGGCTCCCTGCTCTGTGGGAAGCCTTCTTCTCCCTCTCCCACTCCCCCTGCTTGTGTTCCCTCTCTTGTTGTGTCTCTCTCTGTCAAATAAATAAATAAAATCATTTAAAAAAATAAAGTGGAGATAGACAAAAGAATTTGGATTTGAAAGATATTACAGAGTTTATGTTGTATACATGAATTTCAATCCATGTTCAGGTGTGTGAAAAATAATAATGTTGATAATTTCAACTTCAGTGATTACCGGGGCACCTCTACCCATCATATCAAAGTTCCAGAGTCTTGCATGGGACTGGGGCATGAAGGTGGAAGTGAGGGGTTCAATCTTTGGTCATATATTTGCATAGGTTGCAATAATTCAGTTATTCAGTAACTATTATTGAGTGTCTGCTGTTTGTAAGGAACTGCTTTTGGGGCTTGGAACATGTCAGTGAACAAAACAAAAGATCCCTGCCTTTATGAAGCTTGTTTTTAGGGGTGGAGAAGATAGAGACAATAAATGATAATCATAATAAATTAATTATATAATATGTTAGGAGATGATTAGTACTGAGTAAAGAAATAATTAAAATGTAGTGAAAGGGATTAGAATACTCGATGGGGTAGGAGGTTGTAATTTTAAGTTAGATGATCATACAGAAGGGTTTATTAAGATGATAACATTTAAGCAATGGCTTGTGTCTTTGGCAAATTTTGTCAAAATATTTTAGGAAGCTGGAAATCTAGGTGCCTGGGTTACATCTTTTGGATATAAAAGTCAGCCATTCCACTTTAAAGTCTTATCCCTCTCCAGGCTGGTACTAGAGAAGAGGGCCCAAATTCCTGTTTCTCAATTACCTACTGCTCTCAATCTACACATCATTTCAAGGGATCTCTGTTGAAACCTCTCATTTTCAGTTGCTTCTCTAAATCTGTCTTCATTCTTTCAAACACTAGCCTCCTGGTTCCTTCACACTGTGCTTTTATAACCTGCTATTTTCTATTAAGTTTTCCAGCTTCAGTAGTTGTGACAAGTTTGGGGTGCATTTGCTGTAAACCTTGTGTGCTTTCTCAGAGTCCCTTGCAATTCTCCTTTCTCTTACTTGATATCTAACTAGACCATGTTTCCCTCCTTTGGACTTGAAACAAACACTATAATATTCAAGTTAGGGGAATCTACTTTACTGAGTGGCTGCTGAGTGAATAGATGATGCAACCCAGAAATGCAGGTAGTTAGCTTTCCATGGCATCAACCTTGACCAAAAGTAGTTAAGTCCAATTGAGTTGAGTGTCCACAACCTGGGCATGCAAGAAATACCACATTTCCATGCCTTCTATGAACATATTTTATTTTGACTTTGGTGCTCCATCCCACTGTAGTGATAAGAAATTCAAACTGTTATTTTTAGGATTTGTTGTCTCCCTCCCCCATCACACAGAAATGAGGTCTTCAAGGTCTTACCCAATGCCATTCATCTTCTATTTAATCAGTTTGCTTCTTAGGTTTTCATTGATTTGTCTATCTGAACTTTAACTTCTCTGATACTTTGGTACAAAATACATGACCATAAATATTAAATTGCTCATTTTTAGTGGGCACGGTGACTGGTATTGTGTTAAGTGCTTCACATGTATTATTTTCATTTAATCCTCATAACTCTATGTGGTAAGTGTAGGTGTTGCCTTCATTTTAATTTTAAAGATGTAGAAATTGAGGCTCCAAGAGGTCAAGTAACTTGACCAAGATTACACAGCTAGTAAATTTGGAATAGAATGTCAAAGTTACAGCGTTGACTTTTTTTTTTTTTTTTGGAGAGAGAGAGAGAGAGAGACAGAGAGACAGAGAGAGAGTGTGCGTGTGCAGGGAAGGGAGGGGCAGAGGGAGAGGGAGAGAATCCTAAACAGGCTCCACGCCAGCAAAAAGCCTGAAGCAGGGCTCCATCTCATCATCCTGAGATCATGACCTTAGGCAAAATCAAGAGTCAGATGCTTAACCAACTGAGCCACCCCAGGTGCCCCTGAGCTTTGATTCTTATAGTAAAGGATTTGGAAGAAGAACTGGTTTGCTCTCTTTTTGCATTTATTATGTATAAGCATGTATTATAATTGTTAAATATCTAAATCACCTAGTAAATTTTAAGTTTCATGGAAGCATAAATATCTTACTTATCTTTGTAATCTCTAAATTTTCTAATGTTGTCCCCTGTACACAACAGTTTATGTTTTAAATTATGGAAATGAGTGGGACAAAATCATAAATTACAATCAGATATCTCTGAAGAAATGATTATTTCTTTGACAACAAAATAGGTAATGCATTTTGTAATGCTGCAGCATTTCTCATCTGAGACCTAATTAAGGAACTTGGAAAAAAAGTTGTAAAATTAAAAACCACAGACAACAGGAGTGCTCATATCAGAAATTTTTAATTGCTAAGTATGGAGACAGATTTAAAAATGGAGGATACAGAGTTTACATATAATGATTCTCAAGGTTGACCCAAATGAAAAGGGTAGCACACACAATTGTTAACAGAGTACAAATCCTGTAGGGAAATGTTAATTATGCTAATAGTGTTTAAGCCTGGAGAACAGAAAGACAAAGAAGTAACTTTAAGCATACAAAGTTTGGTTCTGTGGAGAGAAACTGTAATTTACCATAGATCTACTCAATTGTATGGATAGATCCCAACAATTCTTAATCTCCCCTTTGATAGCTAACACTAAGTATGTTTTAAAATTTTTTGGAGGACAACTGCATACCTATTTTTCTTGCAATAGGTTATGTCTAGCAACACTAGCTGTTGTTGTTTTTTTTAAATCTCTATCTGGAAAATAATAGTAACTTTACTTCCCTTGCAAAGTGTTCCTCCAGGTAGAGACATTAATTTTACCCAAATTGGCAATATGTAGTCTTCTAGAAAAATCTTTCCTTCTGTTAATCAGCAAGACAGGTGGCGCTGGCTTTGCTCCCTGTTGCTATGGGTCACTGCACACCTGGATCCGATTGTTCAGTCTCAGGTAGAGCAGGTGGAATGAGGGTGGGCTGTCCTGCGGGACATAAATGGACTTAGCACAGTGCTTTGCTCCTGTGCCAGGCAGCCTTGCTGAGTGGGTGGGTGGGCACGGCTCTGGGAGGCTCAGGAGGGAGCCAAATAGGAGGACTGATGATGCAAACACAGACTTTAGATTCTAAAATAATTCCTGGCAGTAAGTAGGGCTTGGAAGCCACTTAACACAGTAGTTAAATGCTGGTTAACACCAAGGCAGGTGCTCTGCCTAGGCTGGACAATTGTAAGCACTTGGATAAATATTAGTTGTTGATTTATTCTCACTGTTTTAAGAGTGTCAGTTTCCCAGCCTTCAGGTAGATACTACTAATTTACTCCATCTAGCCTATTTATTTATTTATTTATTTATTTATTTATTTATGCAGGTTTAAGAACACAGCAGAGGAAGTAGCAGCATGTTAAAGCAAGACTGTGGGTCACTTGATCTGGGTAGGTTTGTAAACATAAATAATAATGAATGTAGAGCCAGATTATCTCTCTCTCTTAGGAATGGAAACATCAAGATAAGAATCACGTCATTCATCTGTGCTATTTGATTATTATAATAGATCAAAGACATGTTCAGGGTGTTTTATGTAAAGAATATAATATGTAATATCACTGTTAAAGAGTACCTTGAGAGAGGGAACCTCACCTTCGAAGCTTAAGGAATTATTTGCAACAGTAATTTTGATGTTTTAGGAATACCGAATATGCCACTCATTCTACTTGATGGTGGAACACGAGTAAGAATAAAACCTGGCCTTGACCTCAAGGAGCTTGCAGACAAGGGAGGGAGACTGACAGCACAGCAGTTTTAACATGACACACATCTGAAGATGGAGGTATGCACAAGTGCTAGGGACATCTGACTGGAATTGCTGTTCAGAGAAAAATCATTCCTTTTTTTTATGTTAAATAGAAATGGCTTCAAAAATGGGATAGCAGGCTTTAAAATGTGTAAATGTCCTGAAGTCAGTCACCTTACACAGAATGATCTCTGTGAAGTGTATTAACGGGTGCTTCTAGAAAACTCTGTCAAAGGAAATCATGGGCTATATTGCCACCATGTGCATTTTAGAGCTCTGTGGATTGTAAGTGACAGAACCCCTGTTTAAAAGAACTCAAGACAAAAGGGACAATAACAAGGTCATGAACTAAAAATTGTAGGAGTTAGAGGTGCTGTGGGCACATCTAGGTCCATGTCCTGAAATGATGGTATCTGGAATCTTTCCCTCCATCTTTGACTCAGTTTCTTCTATGCTGCCTTTCTTCTTAGACAGGCTGTCTGCACATGGTGTACTCCTGCAGGTCCTACCTTATAACCAACCAGATTCATGAATAGTGAGAATGAATTACCAGGAGCACCAGCGAAAATCTCAGGATCAGCCCTGAGATCATCTGTAAGTGTAGTAATTTTTCTGGTCTTACCTCTTTCACAGGATTGTTGGCAAGATAAATAGAAGGACAGTATGGTTTTTAAACTGTCAACTACTATATTTCTTCACAAACTTTATTTTTCAAACACATGTTTTTACTCAACTTTTTGTAAAGATTTCTTTCCACTGTATTATTTCTTCCTCTTATATGCACATAGAAAACATTAGAAAAATCAACATCTAATGTGATAATTCAGCTTCCTATACTATCAAGAAAACTAAGATTTGGATTTTTCATACCCCTCTAAATTCCTCTAGACTCTTCCAATGGCTTTTTATTGCTTCTTTGTTAATTCCCCAAAAGTTAGTCCTACTTATTCCATTGTTTGGAAGCCTTTGAAATGAGATGAATATTCTATTGGTAGCTAGGTGGCTACTAAAAGACCTGAACAAATTATATGCAACAACTTCCATTCAGGAGTTTTAGAAATAAGTATGTTTATATACATAGTGACACTGTCAATACTAGACCATCAATATGTTTACAGAATACTCATAGCCAAAATATACATTGAACAGCCAAGGTTCACAACATATAATATCAAAGACAGCTGCATTTTTATCTTCAATTTATTTAAAGATTTTATTTATTTATTTTGAGAGAGAGAGCATGCAATTAAGAGAGCACAAGCAGGGGGAACAGCAGAGGGAGAGGGAGAAGCAGACTCCCCACTGAGCAGGGAGCCTGATGTGAAGCTTTATCTCAGGACCCTGCAGTCATGACCTGAGCTGAAGGCAGATGCTTAACTGACTTACTTAGCCACCCAGGTGCCCCATCTTCAATGTTTTTAAAAAAGATATAGAGTGGAAGAATTTCTTCCTCTGTTCATGGTTCAAATCTTGGACATGCCCAATAATTTTTTTGGTCACTTTTAAGTAATTTAAAATCTTGTAGTGTCATTTTGTAATGAACATATTCTCAATTCACTATGTGTATCTAGATCCACTTTGAACTTGATTTAAACTTAAAACTTTCTCCTTCTCTGGTGGAAACAGGAATGCAGTCCTTTTTCCCCTCCTCTTCAGCATGCCATATTTTTTTTAATAATTTTTTATTGTTATGTTAATCACCATACATTACATCATTAGTTTTTGATGTAGTGTTCCATGATTCATTGTTTGTGCATAACACCCAGTGCTCCACGCAGAATGTGCCCTCTTTAATACCCATCACCAGGCTAACCCATCCCCCCACCCTCCTCCCCTCTAGAACCCTCAGTTTGTTTTTCAGAGTCCATCGTCTCTCATGGTTTGTCTCCCCCTCTGACTTACTCCCCTTCATTCTTCCCCTCCTGCTATCTTCTTCTTCTTTTTTTTTCTTAACATATATTGCATTATTTGTTTCAGAAGTACAGATCCGTGATTCATCAGTCTTGTACAATTCACAGTGCTCACCATAGCACATAACCTCCCCAATGTCTATCACCCAGCCACCCAATCCCTCCCACCCCCCACCACTCCAGCAACCCTCAGTTTGTTTCCTGATATTAAGAATTCCTCATATCAGTGAGGTCATATGATACATGTCTTTCTCTGATTGACTTATTTCACTCAGCATAACACCCTCCAGTTCCATCCACGTCGTTGCAAATGGCAAGATCTCATTCCTTTTGATGGCTGCATAATATTCCATTGTGTATATCTACCACATCTTCTTTATCCATTCATCTGTCGATGGACATCTTGGCTTTTTCCACAATTTGGCTATTGTGGACATTTCAGCATGCCACTCTTTGATTAAAGATGGGAGAGATGGAAAGTGGAAGGAAAGTTCTTACTTGGCTGATAAGGCTGTAAGACAGCTTCAACATCTCATCATCTCAGGAATTGCCAAAAGGTTAGAGGTGGTTCCTTCTTTCAAGACTGATTCTTGATCTCAAATATTTGAGAATATTTGACTACCCTTCCCTTCACAAGGACAAAGCATGTTTCTTCCCCTGGAAAGTGCTGCTTCCTTGGCTCCTGTTTATTTGGTGACTCACTTCATGCAGATTATTTGTCCATATCTCATTGCCTTTTCAGGTGAGCAATTGAAAAGGTTTAAAACTGATTCTACATTAACTGTCTCTACCATGTGGAAACTCTTACTTTTTTTTTCTAACAATTTCTGTAGATAGGCTCCAATTCCAGTGCAGAAACCACTTTTCATGCTTTGCAAGAACATTTGCAAAGCAGCATTTTAGATTTTTCTGTGCACTCTGCCTGATTAAACGCTGGGGACTTGTATCAAGCTCCTTGGTTGATTCTGTTGAAATGCCTGTAACTATGCTTGAAGTGAAGTTGGGGTTACCTCCATCTTTCTCTCTTGCTAGAGGGTGTTTTAGAAACTAATCAGTAGGAGTTTCAAAGATAATTTTCTTCAAAAATCCCCTGTAATTTCCACAGACCAAATTTTGTTTCCTTGAGGTATAAGGTTGTAAGAGTCGTGAAACTTCATTCAGATATGGATGTCTGGCACCTTCTTTGGAATATAGCATTGCATTTATTTCTTCAGTTGAAATTTCCAATTTAAACATTTTGATTCACCTACTCTGTTTAATCCACATCCATTTCATCTCCAAATCCTTTGTATTGAGCTGTTGTATCTGTATAAAGCCTCAGCGTTTCACTTATTTTCCAATATCTTCATAATCCACCAAACTTTTCACCAGCAAAATTGATTAGACACTCCAATAATTCTGTCCTTGTTGTGTTCTTCTGTTTGCAGAGTGTTCTTGTAAATTAATTGTCCTAGCATTGTTTATATCATCACTGACAAGCGGCATGACATAAAGGATAACTGCCAATAATGCAGTTCACTTTTTTTAAGATGGAGTAGCATGAGCAATTTTTTTTCACTAATTAGAAATTTGTCCTACAAATTCCTGGACTTCTAGCAATGACTTTAAGAACAAATAAAGATTAAGGAAGTATATTTTACTTCTTAAACTACTTGATAGTTTTTAGTAATTGAGTGGTAAAGAGTATTAAACAAAAAGTAGATAAACTCACCAGGAAAAGACAGCCATACTCATAAAGCAGAGTTCTCATCTCCAAAAGTCCCACCTCCAAACCCCAGAGTTTGACAGAACTAAAAGCATACAGTCAGTTAAGTCAATTAAGTTCTTGATCACCCCTAATAAGCTAGACAGAAAAGATCTTCCAGAAAAAAAGTCTGTTCCAATTATGATGGGTTGGTGACATGGAGAGAGACTAATGATTCAAGTTGTAGACAAACTCCAATTATACACATACAAACACACACACACAATCTTAACTAGAGAGAAATATTAAATACCTTCTAGAAACCTGAGTCCTACAATTCTATGTGTTACTACAGAATAGCAAGCTAGCCGCTAATAAAGAAAGCATTGAAAGACTTCATTTTATAAGTCATAAACTTGGGGGAAATAAATGTGACAAAGCAAGGTTGTCTGGCATGTCTTTTTCACAAGTTGAAGGCATTACATGTAGATAATGTCTATTGGACAGTCTTCATTCCATTTTGAATATGGAGGTCGATTGAAGGAAGCATAGATGACATTTTCCTTAAAGCTTAATTCACAGGCTGTGTCCTAAGCATTAGCAAAAGCAAAGCCCAGTGCATGGTAAAAGCAAATAAAATGAGATTTCCATTTAATAAACCAAATTTGTAATTGAGTACAAGAATTTCAAGTGCTATAACTGAAACTACTTTCTGAGAGCTATCACATATCTGATAATGTTTTCCCAGAGCACTTGCAAATAAAAAGGTTTCTCTAATATTGTGCTATTCCATTTATGTGTTTTACACAGATTTAAGTCAATCACATTAATAATCAATATCATTTGGAAAGAAAAGATGTTTGGTAAGCCAGCCTGAATTTATGATTTATTTTTATGTAGGGTCCTTAGCTGGCTATAAAAAAGACTGTCCAGTTTTCTTTTGCCTGCCAAGAAACAGGCATTTTAGAAGTGGTGATGTAAAAATCAGTCAGGATTATTTGGCTTTAAGTG
Source organism: Callorhinus ursinus (assembly GCF_003265705.2). Lineage (NCBI taxonomy): Eukaryota > Metazoa > Chordata > Mammalia > Carnivora > Otariidae > Callorhinus > Callorhinus ursinus. The sequence continues at coordinate 64,394,243 of NW_027397064.1, read as the reverse complement.
AGAGAACACGCATAATTGGCTTAAGCAAAAAGACTTTATGGCTCAGAGAATTGGAAAGTCCAGAAGGTGCTATGACTTGAGGCAAGCCTGTACCCAGGGGATCAAATGAAATTGCCTGGGCCCAATCTCTGTTCCAGCTCTCTCCTTTTCTTTTTCCACTGTTGGCTTTAGGTTATAGTCTCCTCTTTTATGCCAAGATGGCCTCCAGGAGCTCCAGATTTACATCCAAACAACTCTAGTCCGGTTAAAAAGGAAGTGTCCCTCTCTTCAAGCAGTTCCAAAACTTTGATATTTCAATCCACTGGCTCTGATTGATATTCATGTCCAATCTTGAGCCAGGCTTGGTGTCCAGAAGAATACAGGATCTTTACAAAGTCTAAGTACCAAAAATTTGGGCAGGAAAGATCTCTACAGAAAAATTGGGGTGCAGACATAAGAAGATGAGGTGATATGTGCAGAGTGGCAGGTACAGCAAGTATCCCTTATAGAGTTTTCTACTGTTGGTCAGTCTAGGAAGAGGATGGTGAAGACATCCTGAAGACAGGGTGTCTTGTGGTGACATCTAAAAGCCACTAAAATTACATTCCCTGGAAATACTTCTATGAAAGATGATATCTTGCAGGGAATATGTTTGTGGCAGTTGAAGACCCAAATAAGGGACAGTCCCTCTCCCTAGCCCAAATTCAGGTAAATTTTTAGCCACATTCTATTACAGTTAAGCAATATCTTCCTACGTCTTGCTGTACCTCTGATTAAAAACAATAAAAACATACTCGTATGTAGAAATTGCAATTCTTAGGGTGTTTCCCCATTTGTCATTTCATCTGAAATATTCCCCTGGGAGTTTTCGTTTTATTAGCTAAATTAAATTTGCTTTGCATAATAACAAAGTGATATATAGAGAGCCGAAGAGAATGATCACTATAATGTTTTAGTTTGAAAATTTATTCTAAGCAGCCAGATGCTAGATTTTTCTTTTTCAGATGCAATTTTATTAAAACCAATCCACCTCATCCTAAAGCTAAAGTTAGACTTTATTATATCCAAGACCAAAACTGTATATTTAACTCTATTGACCATTCTGTTTTCTTTTGTTTTTGTAAGGTTTAACTTATTTTCCAAGCATATTGAGATATTTTGAGGTCTAGTTTGTCATGTAGTAAACTCATAATCTCTGCATTCTCCTCTCCCTGTCCCTCTAACATCTCATCTTTTAAGACTTGGATTAAAACGAAGCTTCAGTGATTTGTTCATCTTATGCCACAGTCCTCTCTGCTCAGGGCTTCTACACATCCCCAATGCCAGACGTGGGTGGCATGCACCCTAAAATTCTTGGAGCCAGGATTTATGATCAGGTTCTAAGTTGAAGATTGTGAATGCATATTGGGATAAGGGTATAGAAAGAAAGGCCTCTAAATTCTTGACATCTGTGTGCAATGTGGCAGAAGAAGAGGAACAAAGATACTAAGTTTGGGTGAGAAGGAAAGAAGATTAAGTGTCATCTAGGTGTCATGTTTGATGTGTGATCTCTCAGTCTAGGAGAGATAGCAAAATGGCCAGTCAAGTCCTTGTTTAATTCTTGACTATTGCAATTTGATTTCACCCCTACCACTCCTCAGAAACCAATTTCCTTGTGGTCACCATTGTCTTATAATTACCAAATGTAAGGACATATTCCTGTTCTTATGTTACTTGATATTTCTGTTATTTTGCACTCTTGACTTCTTTTTCCGTAGAATTTTACTCCCTGTTGTCTTTGGTGAAAACATTTATCTCAGTGACTTTTCTCCTACCTTGGTAGTTTTTGGTGTCAGGTCTTTATCCTTCTAAGCCAGAAACAGAGGCACCCTAAACTTATTCCTCATATGTATTCCTTCCCCAGCACTGGATTTGATTTTTAAACAGCTTTATTGAGAAATAATTTGCATGCCATACAATTCACTCACTTAAAATGTACATTGTAATGGTTTTTATTATATTCAAAGAATTGTGCAACTATCATCACAATCAATTTTAGAACATCTTTACCACCCCAACAAGAAACCCTGTATTCAGTAGCAGTCACTTTCCATTTTCCCCAGTCCTCTGCCCCTACATCTCCAGCCCTATGCAACTGCTAACCTACTTTCTGTCTTTATCAATTTACTTATTCTGGATGTTTCATATAAATGGAATCACACATTAAATGGTCTTTTGTGACTGGCTTCTTTCACTTAGCATAATGATTTCAAGATTCATCTATCGTATAGCATGTATTAGTATTTCATTCATTTTAATTGTCATGTAATAGTCTATTATAGAGATTTACCACATTTTGACTATCCACTCATCAGTTTGTGGACTTTTTGAATTGTTTCCACTTTTTGGCTCTTATGAATAATTCTGTGATTAGCATTCATGTACAAGATTTTGTATGGTATACAAAGTTTTCTCTAGTATATTTAGGAATGGAATGGCTGGATCATGGTACATCTATTTTGAACTTTTTGAGGAACTGCCAAATTGTTTTCTAAAACCATCTGACCTGACCATTAGCACATGGAAGTTTTCAATTTCTCCATATCTTCACCAACATTTGTCTATTTGGTTTTTTTTTATTGTTATTGTAGCTATCCTAGTGAGTGTGAAGTGGTATTTCATTATGGTTTTGATTTGCATTTCCCTAATAATCAATGATGTTGAACATCTTTTCCTGTACTTATTGACCATTTATATATTTTCATTGGAGAAATATCTGTAAAAATCCTTTGCCCAGTGCCCATTTTGGAAGTGGAGGTTTTCTTATTGTTGCTTGGTTTGTTTTTTGTTTTAATTGTCAAGTTGTTAAAGTTCTTTATATATTCTGGATACAAGTTCCTTATCAGATATATGATTTTCAAATATTTTCTTCCATTCTGTGGGTTTTCTTTTCATTTTCTTGATGGTGATCTTTGAAAGACAAAGGTTTTTAATTTTGATGAAGTTGAATTTTTAAATTTTCCTTTTTTTAATAGTTTATTTTTTTAACTTTTTTTTAAAGACTTTATTTATTTATGTGAGAGAGAGAGAATGAGAGATAGAGAGCACGAGAGGGAAGAGGGTCAGAGGGAGAAGCAGACTCCCTGCTGAGCAGGGAGCCCGATGTGGGACTCGATTCCGGGACTCCAAGATCATGACCTGAGCCGAAGGCAGTCGCTTAACCAACTGAGCCACCCAGGCACCCTAAATTTTCCTTTTGTTACATGTGCCTTTTGTGTTGTAGCGAAGAAATCATTGCCTAACCCAAGGTAATGAAAATTTACTTCTGTGTTTTCTTCTAAGGGTTTTATAATTTTAGCTCTTAAATTTAGGTTTATGATATATTTTGAGTTAATTTTCCTTCATGGTGTAAGGAAGTGATCCAACTTCATTCATTTATACGTGGATAGTCAATAGACCCAGCACCATTTGTTGAAAAGATCAATGAATTTTCTTGATACCCTTGTCTTAACTTGTTTTTAAATGCTGTGCAGTATGTTTTTAATATCTCTCTTTTCTATTCTTCTTTCCTTTCTGTTGCCTCTGCCTTACTTAGGATTAAGGCACAATGAGAACTAATAAGGTATACATTTAGATCTAGATATAGTGTGTGTGTGTGTATGTGTTTAATCTCATCTGTATATATCACCATGTTTTTTGTGTGGTGTCTAAATTCCTTATTCATGAAACAGACTGTTCTATAAAGATTTAACTGTTTAAAAAGAAAATCACCTGAAGAGCAGTTCTTCAGTTATCACAAACTATGAGTCTGAGTTCTTAGAAACCACCTTTTTGATTGGTTCTTTAGGAAGCAAGTGAACAATGAGGGAAGGATTGAGTGCCTGAATGAGGAAAGTGGTCCTATTGAGGGCAAAGAGAGAGGCTGGGACATGACAGTGAAATTGTATGGATCAAAGAAGAGTGAGGGTATGGCAAACTTTGCTTTTCCTATATTTTGTTTTAGGGTTCAAATATTAGTTTTTTAAACAAGAAACAAGTAAATGAATCTGTTAATATTTCAGAAGGGCCATTTGGGAATATTTAATATATATATTTAATATATAGCCATAGTCTATGATGTCATTTGTATAGAAACTACAATGACATTTATGGAATATCTATTGTGTTCTAGGTATGCTACATTTTTTTTTTTTACTTACAACCTTATAGATGAGTATCACAGAGGAGTTAACTGATACTAAAAAGGTTAAGTAAAGTGTCCAGAGTCACAGACCTAGTAAATATTTGAACTGAGATTTCATCCAAGCACTATCTTGCTCCAAAGCCCACATTCTTTTTTAGCCTTAGCACACATCAACGTGTTGACCCTATACTCATCCTATTGTTGTCAGAATCAATGCAAAAAAAAAAAATGCATTGTTTAAAGAAGGAAGCCAACGTGGGCCAAGGTAGTCAGGATGGGTCAGAAAGAGGTGACTCTTAAGCCAACCCTAACGAGGAAATACAGAGAGATGGTGGAGGTGTTCTACCATAAAGAATATCATGGTATAAGAAAAAAGTCATTTAGAACATGCAATCTGGGCCATATAAGAGATTAGTTTTTTTGATTCATTACTTTGGGACAAATGTTCTTGCTTGATTGAATAGAAATGGTATTTTTTCTGCAGATACCTTTGAGCCATACTCTGAATGTAGAGATATTTCTTGTTGGAACCAGCTCTGCCAGCATGCTTGAATAAGCAGAATTATTCCTCTAAGCTATCTGAAATAGAGCTGAGATACCAATAAGCAAATCATAACACACAAGAATGGAAAAGACAAACATTTATTCCATCCAAATAGTGCTTACATTAATCTGATTAATTAAAGCATGAATGAAAACTATTTACTTGTGAAAGAGCATCATTAAATTAGCTCTTCACCCTAGGAGACATGCTGTGATTGTTGGCTCTCATTCTGTTTTTAGCCTCATTGCTTTCTTCTTTAAAAGCAGTGCCTTATACTACATTTTCTCGTATTTCCTACTAGTTGAAGCTGGGCCAGTGCATTGCCAGAGAAGAGTTTTTCTTTGTTTCACTGATGACCAGACTCAAACAAAAGCAGGGTTTTTATATTGAAATTAATCATGAAATTTGTCATCAGATAAGCTTATGTGCACAACAAGGCAACTGCCCAAATGGAATCGACAATATAAGCGTCATCTTATACCTTTTTGAAGATTTTTCCAGGGAGGTTTAGTTTCCACTTGGATTCTATACACTTTTTTCTAAAAATTTTTGTAAGCAGGAGGTTTATTTCCATTGCATTTACTATGGAGTTTCAGTGGATATAAATTGTTTTTATTGACTCTGTTCTGAAGAAGGACACTTCAGGATTCCTTGAAATATATAAGAAGCTTAAAAATCTAGTCAAAATTGCTTTCTACTCATTAGCCTTTTTCTCAAACGATACTGGTTTAGTTCTAGGTTTGACCTTGTAATATTTGTCTGGAATGGCCTTACTGAATATGTTAGTGGGACTTAAAACGATCCTCTGTGTTTATAACTGGGTCTCCAATCTGTTCAAAAACTAGAAAGTGTTAATAATTTCAGAAATGCATAAATGAAAGTAATAGGGCATAGAAAGATACTTAAAAGTGAAATTGGCTTAAAATAAAATTTAACTTTAAATAATCAACTGCAACATTTAATGCCACAAAATTTATAATATTTGACTATAAAAAAATTCCTTTGTAAGAAAAGAAATATGCAGAGTAATAAATATAACTTAAGGTTATATTTAAATAAATATCAAGTTTTGTTTAAAATTCAGATTGGATAGAAGGCAAGAAAGAAAAGTGCTTTAACTGGTAATTCCAAATGTAGATTATAATATTATCCCAAATTTAGAAGAATTTGACCAAGTGATAACTTCACAGAACATATGCTCTGAAGGGCTGGGCCAAAAAACAAAATAAGTTTAAGGTGGAATGTTGTATCAATACACTAGTAGATAATACTTTTGTTATTTTTTTCACCTGAGAAACCTTTCTTGATTTTTCTCTTTGCTTCCAACCTCAAATTTGTTAGCTCTGTCATCTGCTATACTTGTCTGCATTATGAAATGTATCTCACTCTGTGCTAATCCTGATTTCATTTTCCTTCTTACCTATTAGAAGGTAAACTACTTGACACAGAGATTTTGCTTCGTTTATCTTTGGATCCCTAACACCTAACACAGGGTCTGCTATTAGACATTTATCCCATTAACTGAATCTACACAATGGTCTGCATGTGCTCAGACATTTGGGATTGCCTTTATTTAAAGAGACAGGACAGTTTTGAATTTTTTTGTCCTATCTTTTTAAATCCAAATGACTAACACCTAGAGGTGCAAATGAGGTGGAGGAGAGCCCAGGAGCTATTTCTAGGAAGAAAGCATTTCTCTGATCCTTTGCTTCTGCCCACAGTGTTAATAACACTTTGTTCAGCACCCACACTGTCAATTTCATTCCAGCTGGGACTCTTCTGATTAGCAGTCTGCTCTTTGTGTTCCCAGAGACAGGCTAAAAGAAGGAGGGGCCGCAATGACAAAAAGTTAAATAAATATGATATTGCAGTATGACAGCATCTTACATCAATATCAAAGGAGAAAAACAAAGAAGCTCAAAAGTTCTCTTGGGATTGTTATCTGTCACTGCCTACTTATAATTTCAAATTGATTTTGTAGCAGTTTGTTCTTTCAGAAATAACTTCACAACTTTGATTGAGCCTTGTAACAACCTTGTGAATTTGGGTGGTAGAGGGAGCTATAATACCATATCCAAGATAAGGGAGAAGGGAGTGATGAATCTGCTTTAGATGGTTGGCAGGGTCTGTACAGGTTCTGAGATTTACAAGATTAGTAGATTTCCAGACAGATGATGGAACAGAAAGAAGGTTCACAGTGGAGATAACAATATGAAGGAGGGGACAGAGACATGAAAATGTATGCTGTGATTGGGAATATCCAGTAATATGAAAGCTAATGGCACATGGTAGAGGAGAGGAGATAAACCTGAAAAGGGAAAACAGGCAGAAATCACATCACAAAGATTTTGCTTGCCATCCTAAGGGGCTGGGACTTCATCCCTCAACAGTAGTGAGCCATGAATGATTTCTAGCAGGTAATCATAATTAGTTCTGTGCTTAGTAGAAATTATGTAAAAAGCACAATTGCTAATAATTGGAACAGACATGTAATATTTTTCTGCTTCAAAATTTTTGCTCTTTATGCTAGAGATCCAATTTCATATTTGTACCCAAGGTAAAGTGCTATCACCAACCTGCCAACTGTAAATCTAACCTTCATCTCCTCTAAAGAAAGTATCTCTGAATGACAGTGAGTGGGACTCACGGTACTATAGGGATAATCTCAGATACACTTTAAATTATATTAAAAAATAATTTTAAAAGGTACAGCATAAGGAATATAGTCAGTGGTGTAATAACATTTGTATAGTGACAGATGATAGGTACCACTTGTGGCAAGCGAGCCATAACATAGAGACTTGTGAAATCACTATGTTGTACACCTGAGACTAATGTGACATTGTGTTATTAACTATACTTCAAATTAAAGTAATCATTTGCATCTATGGGCCTATTATCATTACTAACAGATTAAATATAAGATTTTTTATACTTAAAATACTGCATCTGATCAGATAGAAATGGTAATAGAAGAGGAAGACAAAAGAGCAATCAGAGTGAGATAGAGAGCCAGGAGAGAGACCTAGAATTATTGGCACATGGCAGGAAACCTGAGTTTTGTTGCTTGTAACCACAACTACCATTAAATTTGTCCCAAAAGCAAAACTCCCACTCTTATATTTTAAGCCTTCTGTGCTGGTACTCTGTTCTAAACTTATAAGGCTGTATGACTCCTAACTAACAAGTGTTAAAAATACTGACTGTAGTCTGTGGATAATATTTTAATGTGTGGGTAAAGTGTTTTTCTCCTTCAAAAAGTTCAATTGAAGAAAGCCTTTTATGTTTATTTCCAAGCACATATACAAATTTGGGAGCAGCAAGATAAGTTCTCTACTGCTGTTTTTATTTTTGTTGTTTCCCTTTTGGAATCTATGGATAGAAAGTGCTATATTAGGTTCTACGTCATTAGTTTATTCCAGCAGAACTCTAGAAGTGAAGCTGGGGGATTGGAGTAGTGGTCTCCTCCAGTGGCCACTTTTTTGTTCTTTCAGTGGCAGGTGAGGTGGATAGGTTCCCACTTTTATAACTAGAGGAAATTGATAAGCCAATGTTTCTGATGGTATGTTCTATAGAACACTACAATATAGAACACGTAATACACATTAGTGATTTAAATATCTTGAGAAATCCTTCAGTAAAAAAAGAATTTGTTTAATATTTTTAATCCAGTGTGGTAGACTGCTAGTTTTCCCCCGAAGTATGTTCTCTCCTTTTCCCATAGTAATTGAGATTAACCTGGGAACATGGCCACCCAACATCTTCCCTTGAAATTAGGCATGGCAATACAATTGAGTTCTCACCAGTTGATTGTAACTGAGTACATGTACAACTTCTGCATTATTTGCTTAGAAGGAAATTGCTTGTTCTCCACCTTCTTTCTTCTACCCATGGGCTAGAATGTGGATATGAAAGTCAACCAGTCTCCACCATGAGGATGAGGATAGTTCCTTAGGAGGGAGCAGAACAGCAGAATGGTCCCTATGCAGGAGCTTGCCTTTATAATCTAGGCTATTATGGGAGAGAGAATTTTCTGTCCTTTTTGAGCCAGGGTATAACTTTGTTATAATATCTCAGCTTATGCTATTATTATACTCAACATTCTTTAAACCATTTTTGACTCTAGAAACTACCTTCCCCCTTTGTGTAGAAAATCCATTAACATTTTGAAAAACTAAACTTTTAGGGAACACACTTTAGGCAATACTGGGCCATGACAAAGGATTCTTTAATTCTGATTTGTTAATCAACACCACATGCTTTGAGGCATACTTGCTCCATGATTTCCCTTACTATTCTTTATCTCCTGGGTTGGCACTCCTATAATTGATGATTCAAGACTCAATTCCATCTTATCTAATGGCTCTTCAGAATCCTGCACTGGACCTGGCCAGGATATGAGGAATAAAAGAGATTACCAAGAATCACATGAAAGATTGAAGAGCCATCCTGAAAGAGATGAGAATCACTCTTGCATGCATTGTCTTGATTATAAGTTACATAGTCCAATAAACTGCCAGGGAACTGAGAATTTGTAACTTAGTTGTATATTAAAGAGGAAAATGTAATGGTTTGGTGAACACAGAGCATTGTCTCTTCTACCTTGGAGTTTGAAAAATGTTAGAGACTTCCTTAATTCAACTCTTTCTAATTGCTTTCTCTTTTAGAAATACATAAAATGCTTTCACACAAAGCAAGGCAAAGCAATGAAACCACTCTTACTGTAATTCCCATGACAAAACTACATATCCTTTCCATAGGAGGGGCTGTTTGGTTTACTGGAAAGAAAACTGGTTGGAAGATAAGGTGGTGGGGCTTCTAGTTCTCTTTCTTCACCTGCTATCTCATAAGCCACCTACCTTTTCTGAGGTATAAATTCAAGGATATATGAAATCAGTTTCCTGATTTGTAAAACAAGAGTATTTAGATATTTGCTTTGGTCAGAGCATCTTGTTATTTAAGAGGCAAAGTGGATCATAGGAGTCAGCTCTTCCTACATTAGTGAGAAGTCTTCAGTACAAAATCCATTTGACAACATTTCTAACAGGTGTTCAAACTCTGGTGGAGCTCAAAGAAATTCCTTTCTGCAGGGTAGCTCTTTCCATTGTCATATAGCTATCATTAAGTTCTCTTTTATATTGAGCAAAATAAAATGATAAAAGCAGGTGGAACTTAAAGATTTTAGTGCCTTCTCTTTACCTGAGTTACTTGTGAATCTATTGACAGCTCCTTTGCACTCTTCATTATTTCAGTGGGTCATGCCACCTATATTTCATAAATGTTCGAATACTGTATGTCATCATAATTGTTCAAATACTCTATATCATCATTTAGTTCTTTCATCTGCAAGTGTTTGTTCCTCTTTTGGTCCATACCTCCAACAACTCTGCCCACCAATCCTGGAGAACATAAAAAGGCACTGCTAAATACTGGATATCCTCTGACAGCTTTATCCTCCTCATTTGTGGATTCATTTTGTATCCCAGCATCTTTTATTCTACTCACATTGTTCTGGTAATGTGAATTTAATTTCTGTTATTAACATAGTTTACTATGCTATATCTGACAATTTTGCCCCTTCTTATTCCAGAGCCACATATGGAAACTTCTCCTTGCTCAGCCCCTGTTCTTCTTTTATCCAAAAAAAGGATAGGTTAAATGTCCCCAGATCTGCAGACATTTTCCCCCAGGTCCTCTAAAGACCTCAACTGGTGGAAGGGTAAAGATCAAAATGGAAATTTCAAGTCATCTCTGGCAGTATGCAGGAGTTTCTGTGTACATGACCACAAAGTGTGTGGACAAAGTTAAATGAGGCAGTCACTCTGGGAGATCCTGATTTGATCAATGTATCTTGTCATTTCTAGGGCTTTGGAGTTACTAATGGTGGGTCACTGCTAATATTCCCAGTGTTTGTCATACTTACTGATCTCAAGAAGGCAAAGATTTTCCTATCTAGAGTCTTCGGGGAGAACTGAAGACTTCCTCACCCAAAGATCCTGTTGACTTCTGCTCTGCAAGCTGGCTTAGAAGTAATTATGACTCCAACATGCCAGAAGGATATTACTCCTCCAGCAAAACTCTATACCATTTGTATACCATTTATGTTTTTCTAGGTAACTGGTCCTGTTCAAATAGTAAGATCAACTAACCAATGAAATCTCCTTTGAAGCCTGAGCATTTTCTTTTGAGATTATTTTCTTGAACTTGGACTCTATCACTAACTGATCCTAGCTGATCACAAAAGCAGTTATGACATTATACCTACACAGCTGTTGAGGACCTGACTGGCCTATTCAAGGGCCTCTATTCCCCTTCCCCTACCACTGTCCTTATATTATTTATCTTGGATAATACCATTCTGCTGATGGTGTTTCACTTATTCAAAGGAAACTTTTAAACTACTACTCTGATTTCAGTCCTCCTCTCTACTTTGACATCACAGTGACTGGCTATATTCCTAAAACAATGTTTGTCCATCCAGAGGCCTCTGTTTCCAATTAATTTTTAGAACAAAGAAATACCTACTGGATCCAAATCCAAGGGAAAAACAAGCTGGCTCTATACTGGGTTTATTTGCATCATCCAATGATGGTGGATGCTGGAGGAACACTATTTGGTGCCCAGGTGGCAAAATTATTAATTCTGTGATATTTCCTTTCTAGGTGTTCCCTCCATTCCTGACATCCCTTATCTTCCATGAGTTAATAGTTTGCCTGGCTCATGAAAGCACCTCCCCAGTGAAATGCAATATGATAGAGGTGACTTTAAGTAACTGGCAGGTCAATAGGAGCATGGGTTAAGGGAAAAGATGGGCAGTGCCACCTCTCATCTCCAGAAACTTACCAGAGAGTACTTATCCTCACTGTAAGGTGAACCTGGAGACACTCAGAAATTTCTTTAGACTTTATCTTCCTTTCTCCACTCCATTTACAAAACAATTAACATCTTTCAGGCCCCATCCCTCTAGGGTTTTATTTTGAGTTCATTTTTCTCATTTGCCATGCTACAATGTTCTTATGTGACTTAGGTCCCTAGAACTTGCTATGGTGCAATAAATCCAATAAGGGAAATGGCTGCTTCTAGTGACTAAGGCTTCTCCTGACTCTCTTCCCTAGTTCAGGCTTCATACTTCATATAGGTGGGGAGCAGGTCTGTCTGCCCCATGCAGCCTCCAGAATTCTAATCATCTCTGACTTCTCCATCCCATCTCATAATCCATCCTGGTGAGCTTCTCTAAAATTTGTTGTGCTGAATTAAGAGTATGGTTGTCGGGGCACCTGGGTGGCTCAGTTGGTTAAGCATTGGACTCTTGATTTCAGTTCAGGTCATGATCTTAGGTCATGAGATCAAGCCCCACATTGGGCTCAGTGCTGGGCGTGGAGCCTGCCTGAGATTCTCTCTCTCCCTTGCCCTCTGCCCCTTCCCCCACTGCTCATGTGCACTCTCTCACTCTCTTTAAAAAAAAGAAATGTGGTTGTAGTTCTTTATCTTCTGTTATTTATCCCACAGAGGTGAATTTGTCAGGAAATAAAATTAGCAATTTATGAAATGCAGTTTTTAATTAAATTTTTTATTTATTATTTTATTATTATTTTTTATTATTATTTTATTATTTTATTTTTTTATTTTTATTATTTTTAGAGAACTTTAGAGAGAATTTAGAGAGAATTTAGAGAGAATAGAGAATTATTTTAGAGAATTACCTAGAGAATTACCATTATTAGTAAAAATAATGATAAGCTTAGAAAAATAAGGCTCTATGAAATGGCTGCCATAAGAACCATAAAAAAGGATTTGGAGTTTATGATCAGTCTTCTATCAGGGGGATTTTTGTAGACACCAAGTGACCATATTTTGTCGTAGGATTCAGAGAGTGTCAGTGTATCTAAGTGGTGCGTCATATTGGTTGAACTTTAGACCAGGACAAAAGTGCCCCTCCTGAGTAATGATGTCAGGATAACATGATTGTACTTTTGTTATCCTCAGCAGGGAGCCACCAGCCAGCATTCATGTATTTCTGGTGTCTGTAACAGGATCACATGAGACTTTTGCCATGTATGAGAACTTACTCAGTTGATCATGGAAAGCTGCACTTTCTTTCAAAGAACTATCTTCTGGGAAGAGAAGAATCTCTGGAAGAATTCCAGGGGTCCTATGCTTCTCTTCTTCACCACTCTGCCCTCTTCTCCCAATCATTAATCTCTTGACAGTTTATTTACTTTAATCACTCTGGCTCCTTCTGTTTCTCTTTTTGCCTTCTCTTTGTCTTCCTGTATTAGTTTTTCCATCAGTTGCAAACCCATCATCCATTCTAAAATGCAGTCAAGAGAAGCAAATCTGAAGATCATCCTTCTTTTCCGTCCTGCCCTTTTGGCTCACATAATTGGTGAGGACCTGGAGCTGAGAACAAAAAGCACATACATTCCAAAGCTTATTAAAATATTTTGTTCAGTGTTTTTATCTCCTGAGGCTGAAGTAGAACTCAAATAGAACCTGGGGAGGGGTGGGGAGGAGCAAGATGGCAGAGGAGTAGGAGACCTAAATTTCATCTGGTCCCAGGAATTCAGCTAGATAGGGATCAAACCATTCTGAACACCTACGAACTCAACAGGAGATCGAAAAAAAAGAATAGCAGCAACTCTCTGAACAGAAAAGCAACCACTTTCTGGAAGGTAGGACATGCGGAAAAGTGAATCCGAGGCGATATTCGGGAAGATAGACAGTGGGGGAGGGGACCTCCGTCAGCCGCTACAGGCAAGTGATAGCAGAGCGCCAAATCGGAACTTTTAGAAGTCGGCTCCGCTGAGGGACGTCACTCCAGTGGCTAAGTGGGGGGTGGAACCCTCGCTGGGATAGTGTGGTCTCAGGATCCTCAGGGTCACAGAAAGACCGGGGGTGCCTGAGTGCAGCAGAGCTCCCTGGTATCGGAGTGGGGAAGCCAGCTGCAGAGACAGAGCTGAGGAATGGGCTCTCAGCTTGGGGTCATCATAAACTGTGATCCATGGCACAGTCGGGCCCCTGCTCCTCCAGCAGGGACCCAACAAGCGGCAGATCCGGGGGGACTCCCCTTCCTCCCCCGGAAGGAGCGGTGCAGGAGTGTACCACAGGGATCTGCTGGGTTTGGAGACTCCACACCGAGTTGGGTGCCAGAGATAGAAATGCTCGATCACAGGCCAGGTGAGCACAGAGTGCCGCTGGAGACCGGGGAGACAGGAGTGACTGACTACTTTTCTCTGGGGGTGCACTGAGGAGTGGAGCCACGAGTTCTCAGCTCCTCTGGGACGGAGATTGGGAGGCCGCCATTTTCACTCTTGTCCTCCAAAGCTGTACCGAAAACTTGCAGGGAACAAAAGCTCCCAAGAGCAAACCCGAGCAGATTACTTAGCCAGGCCCCTGGCAAGGGCAGGGCAATTCCGCCTCCAGCAAAGACATTTGGGAACCATGGCATCGGGCCCCTCCCCCAGAAGATCAGCAAGAACAGCCAGCCAAGACCAAGTTTACCGATCAATGAGAATGGCAGAACTCCAGCGCTAGGGAAATACTGCACATAGAATTCATGGCTTTTTTCCCCCTGATTCTGTAGTCTTTCAAAGTTAATTTTTTTAATTTTCTTTTTTTTCTTTTTCTTTTTCCCTTTTTCAACAAATATCTTACCAATTCCTTTTTTAAAAATCTTTTTATTTTTCATTTTTAGAGTCATATTCTGTCCCTTCATAGTAGTTAACCTTATTTTTTGGTATATATATAAGTTCTCTCTTTAAAATTTTGGGATTCCGTTTCTTCTAACAGACCAAAATATACCTGAAATCTCTAGTGTTTGGCTTTGTTCTAGGGTCCTGCCTGATCACATTCTCCCCCCGCCTTTTTTTTAATTCCTCTTTTCTTTTTTCAACCAACTTCTTATCAATTCCTTTTATAAAATCTTTTATAATTTTCATCTTTACGGTCATATTCCATCCTTTCATCATATTTACCCTTATTTTTGTACATATGTAAGGTTTTCTTTCTTTAAAATTTTGGGAGGCACTTTCTTCTAACAGACCAAAATATGCCCAAAATCTAGTGTGTGGCACTGATCTATGCACCAGCCTGATCATATTTGATCATATTCTTTTTTCTTTTTCTTTTCTTTTTCTTTTTTCTTTCTTTCCCTTTCTTTTCCCCCGGTTTCAGGTCTCTTCTGATTTGTTTAGTGTATATTTTTCTGTGGTCATTGTTACCCTGTTAGCATTTTGTTCTCTCATTCATCTATTGTCCTCTGGACAGAATGACAAGATGGAAAAAAATCACCTCAAAAAAAAAAAAAAAGAACAAGAGGTAGTACCAACTGCCAGAGACCTAATCAATGTGGACATTAGTAAGATGTTGGAAGTAGAGTTCAGAATGACAATTTTAAAGTTACTAGCGGGGCTTGAAAAAAGCATGGAAGATATTAGAGAAACCTTCTCTGGAGAAATAAAAGAACTAAAATTTAACCAAGTCGAGGGGCGCCTGGGTGGCTCAGTTGGTTAAGTGACTGCCTTCAGCTCAGGTCATGATCCTAGAGTCCTGGGATCAAGTCCCGCATCAAGCTCCCTGCCCAGCGGGAAGTCTGCTTCTCCCTCTGACCCTCTCCCATCTCATGCTCTCTCTACCTCATTCTCTCTCTCAAATAAATAAAATCTTTAAAAAATAAATAAATAAAATAAAATTTAACCAAGTCGAAATCAAAAAGGCTATTAATGAGGTGCAATAAAAAATGGAGGCTCTAACTGCTAAGATAAATGAGGCAGAAGAGAGAATTAGTGATATAGAAGACCAAATGATGGAAAATAAAGAAGCTGAGAAAAAGAGAGATAAACAACCACTGGATCATGAGGGCAGAATTCAAGAGATAAGTGATACCATAAGATGAAACAATATTAGAATGATTGGGATACCAGAAGAAGAAGAAAGAGAGAGAGGGGCAGAAGGTATATTGGAGCAAATTATAGCAGAGAACTTCCCAAATTTGGGGAAGGCATCAAAATCCAGGAGGCACAGAGAACCCCCCCTCAAAATCAATAAAAATGGGTCAACACCCCAACATCTAATAGTAAAACTTATGAGTCTCAGAGACAAAGAGAAAATCCTGAAAGCAGCTCAGGACAAGAAATCTGTAACCTACAATGGTAGAAACATTAGATTGGCAACAGACCTATCCACAGAGACCTGGCAGGCCAGAAAGGACTGGCAGGATATATTCAGAGCACTAAATGAGAAAAATATGCATCCAAGAATACTATATCCAACTAGGCTGTCATTGAAAATAGAAGGAGAGATAAAAAGCTTCCAGGACAAACAAAAACTAAAGGAATTTGCAAACACAAAACCAGCCCTACAAGAAATATTGAAAGAGGTCCTCTAAGCAAAGAGAGAGCCTAAAAGTAACATAGACTGGAAAGGAAAACAGACAGTATACAGTAACAGTTACCTTGCAGGGAATACAATGGCACTAAATTTATATCCTTAAATAGTTACCCTGAATGTAAATGGGCTAAATGCCCCAATCAAAAGACACAGGCTATCAGATTGGATTAAAAAACAAGACCCATCAATATGCTGTCTGCAAGAGACTCATTTTAGACCCAAAGACACCTCCAGATTGAAAATGAGGGGGTGGAAAACCATTTACCATGCTAATGGACACCAAAAGAAAGCTGGGGTGGCAATCCTTATATCAGACAAATTAGATTTTAAACCAAAGACTATAATAAGAGATGAGGAAGGACACTATATCCTACTTAAAGGGTCTATCCAGCAAGAAGATCTAACAATTGTAAATATCTATGCCCCTAACATGGGAGCAGCCAGTTATATAAGCCAGTTAATAACAAAATCAAAGAAACACATCAACAACAATACAATAATAGTAGGGGACTTTAACACCCCCCTGACTGAAATGGACAGATCATCTAAGCAAAAGATCAACAAGGAAATAAAGACTTTAAGTGACACACTGGGCCAAATGGACTTCACAGATATATTCAGAACATTCCATCCCAAAGCAACAGAATACACATTCTTCTCTAGTGCCCATGGAACATTCTCCAGAATAGATCACATCCTAGGTCACAAATCAGGTCTCAACTGGTACCAAAAGATGGGGATCATTCCCTGCATATTTTCAGACCACAATGCTTTGAAACTAGAACTCAATCACAAGAGGAAAGTCGGAAAGAACTCAAATACATGGGGGCTAAAGAGCATTCTACTAAAGAATGAATGGGTCAACCAGGAAATTAAAGAAGAATTAAAAAAATTCATGGCAACAAATGAAAATGAAAACACAACTGTTCAAAATCTTTGGGATGCAGCAAAGGCAGTCCTAAGAGGAAAGTATATAGCAACACAAGCCTTTCTCAAGAAACAAGAAAGGTCTCAAATACACAACCTAACCCTACACCTAAAGGAGCCTGAGAAAGAAAAGCAAATAAAGCCTAAACCCAGCAGGAGAAGAGAAATAATAAAGATCAGAGCAGAAATCAATGAAATAGAAACCAAAGGAACAATAGAACAGATCAACGAAACAAGGAGCTGGTTCTTTGAAAAAATTAACAAGATTGATAAACCCCTGGCCAGACTTATCAAAAAAAAAAGAGAAATGACCCAAATCAGCAAAATCATGAATGAAAGAGGAGAGATCACAACCAACACCAAAGAAAAACAAACAATTATAAGAGTATATTATGAGCAACTATATGGCAGCAAATTAGATAATCTGGAAGAAATGGATGCATTCCTAGAGAAGTATCAACTACCAAAACTGAACCAGGAAGAAATAGAAAACCTGAACAGACCTATAACCACTAAGGAAATTGAAACAGTCATCAAAAATCTCCCAAGAAACAAAAGCCCAGGGCCAGATGACTTCCCAGGGGAATTCTATCAGACATTTAAAGAAGAATTAATACCTATTCTTCTGAAACTGTTCCAAAAAATAGAAATGGAAGGAAAACTTCCAAACTCGTTTTATGAGGCCAGCATTACCTTGATCCCAAAACCAGACAAAGACCCCATCAAAAAGGAGAATTACAGACCAATATCCTTGATGAACATGGATGCAAAAATTCTCACCAAAATACTAGCCAATAGGATCCAACAGTATATTAAAAGGATTATTCACCATGACCAAGTGGGATTTATCCCTGGGCTGCCAAGATTGGTTCAACATCCGCAGATCAATCAGTGTGATACAATACATTAATAAAAGAAAGAACAGGAACCATACGATCCTCTCAATAGATGCAGAAAAGGCATTTGACAAAGTACAGCATCCTTTCTTGATTAAAAGTCTTCAGAGTGTAGGGATAGAGTGTACATACCTCAATACCATAAAGGCCATCTATGAAAAACCCACAGTGAATATCATTCTCAATGGGGAAAAACTGAGAGCCTTTCCCCTAAGGTCAGGAACATGGCAGGGATGTCCACTTTCACCCCTGCTATTCAACATAGTACTAGAAGTCCTAGCCACAGCAATCAGACAACAAAAAGAAATAAAAGACATCCGAATTGGCAGAGAAGTCAAACTCTCACTGTTTGCAGATGATATGATACTTTATGTGGAAAACCCAAAAGACTCCACCCCAAAACTGCTAGAACTCATACAGGAATTCAGTAAAGTGGCAGGATATAAAATCAATGCACAGAAATCAGTGGCATTCCTATACACCAACACAAGACAGAAGAAAGAGAAATTAAGGAGTCGATCTCACTTACAATTGCGCCCAAAACCATAAGATACCTAGGAATAAATCTTACCAAGGAGGCAAAGAATCTGTACTCAGAAAACTATAATAAATACTCATGAATGAAATTCAGAAAGACACAAAGAAAGGGAAAAACGTTCCATGCTCATGGATTGGAAGAACAAATATTGTGAAGATGTCAATGCTATCTAGAGCAATCCACACATTCAATGTAATCTCTATCAAAATACCATCAACTTTTTTCAAAGAAATTGAACAAATAATCCTAAAATTTGTATGGTCCAGAAAAGACCCTGAATAGCCAGAGGAATGTTGAAAAAGTAAAGCAAAGCTGGTGGCATCACAATTCCGGACTTCAAGCTCTATTACAAAGCTGTAATCATCAAGACAGTGTGGTACTGGCACAAGAACAGACACATAGATCAATGGAACAGAATAGAGAGCCCAGAATGGACCCTCGACGCTATGGTCAACTAATCTTCAACAAAGCAGGAAAGAACGTCCAATGGAAAAAAGACAGTCTCTTCAACAAATGGTTTTGGGAAAATTGGACAGCCACATGCAGAAGAATGAAACTGGACCATTTCCTTATACTACACACAAAAATAGACTCCAAATGGTTGAAAGACCTAAATGTAAGACCGGAGTCCATCAAAGTCCTAAAGGAGAACACAGGCAGCAACCTCTTCGACCTCAGCCACAGCACCTTCTTCTTAGACACATCGCCAAAGGCAAGGGAAGCAAGGGCAAAAATGAACTATTGGGACTTCATCAAGATGAAAAGCTTTTGCACAGCAAAAGAAACAGTCCACAAAACCAAAAGACAACCAGCAGAATGGGAGAAGATATTTGCAAATGACATATCAGATAAAGGGCTAGTGTCCAAAATCCATAAAGAACTTATCAAACTCAACTGCCAAAGAACAAATAATCCAATCAAGAAATGGGCAGAAGACATGAACAGACATTTTTCCAAAGAAGACATCCAAATGGCCAATAGACACATGAAAAAGTGCTCAACATCGCTCAGCGTCAGGGAAATCCAAATCAAAACCTCAATGAGACATCACCTCACACCAGCAAGAATGGCTAAAATTAACAAGTCAGGAAATGACAGATGTTGGCGGGGATGTGGAGAAAGGGGAACCCTCCTACACTGTTGGTGGGAATGCAAGCTGGTGCAACCACTCTGGAAAACAGTATGAAGTTTCCTCAAAAAGTTGAAAATAGAGCTGCCCTATGACCCAGCAATTGCATTACTGGGTATTTACTCCAAAGATGCAAATGTAGTTATCGGAAGGGGTACGTGCTTCCCAATGTTTATAGCAGCAATGTCCACAATAGCCAAACTATGGAAAGAGCCAAGCTGTCCATCTACAGATGAATGGGTAAAGAAGATGTGGTATATATATACAATGGAAAATTATGCAGCCATCGAAAGGAATGAAATCTTGCCATTTGCAACGACATGGATGGAACTGGAGGGTATTATGCTGAGCAAAATAAGTCAATCAGAGAAAGTCATGTGTCATATGATCTCACTGATATGAGGAATCTTAATCTGAGGAAACAAACTGAGGGTTGCTGGAAGGATGGGGTGGCTGGGTGATAGACATTGGGGAGGGTATGTGCTATGGTGAGCACTGTGAATTGTGTAAGACTGTTGAATCACAGACCTGTACCTCTGAAAAAAATAATACATTATATGTTAAAAAAAGAAAAAGATAGTAGGAAGGGAGAAATGAAGGGGGGGAAATCGGTGGGGGAGACAAACCATGAGAGACTATGGAATCTGAGAAACAAACTGAGGGTTCTAGAGGGGAGGGGTGTGGGGGGATGTGTTAGCCTGGTGATGGGTATTAAAGAGGGCACGTACTGTATGGAGCACTGGGTGTTATATGCAAACAATGAATCATGGAACACTATATCAAAAACTAATGATGTAACCATGAGAGATGATGGACTCTGAAAAACAAACTGAGGGTTCTAGAGAGGAGGGGTGTAGGGGGATGGGTTAGCCTGGTGATGGGTATTGAGGAGGGCACGTTCTGCATGGAGCACTGGGTGTTATGAACAAACAATGAATCATGGAACACTGCATCAAAAACTAATGATGTAATATATGGTGATTAACATAACAATAAAAAATTAAAAAAAAAACTAATGGGGGCGCCTGGGTGGCTCAGTTGGTTAAGCGACTGCCTTCGGCTCAGGTCATGATCCTGGAGTCCCGGGATCGAGTCCTGCATCGGGCTCCCTGCTCAGCGGGGAGTCTGCTTCTCCCTCTGACCCTCTCCCCTCTCGTGCTCTCTATCTCTCATTCTCTCTCTCAAGTAAATAAATAAAATCTTTAAAAAAAAAAAAAACTAATGGTGTAATGTATGGTGATTAACATAACATAATAAAAAAAAAATAGAACCTGACCATTGAGAACAAAGGTCTGAATTGGAGTTCCAGACACAAGACAGAGCTAGTAAACTGTAGGATTTTTACGTTTATTTTCTTCATCTTCATGAGGGAAGAAAAAAAATTTAGTTCACAGACCTGTTGTGGGAATTTAATGAGATAATCTTTGCAAAGTGCCTAGCACACTGGTTGGCACATAAAAAGTACTCAACAAACATTAGCCATTGCTAAAATTATTTGTAATGCCTCCTCTTTCAAAAGATTATGGCACATATTCTGTTTGTAATATTTTGTTTATGGAAATTATATGCTTTTGACGGCCGAATTTGTACTGCTCCTTTATTTCTTCATCCATCATTTGATAGCATACTAGTAAACGTCAATTCGTACTAACTGGAACTAGTATGATAAGCTACCCTTTTTTTCTATCAGTTTTAGAAGTCTTTGAACATGGTATAAAAAAATCTGCCTTTTCTTTTCTTTTTTTTTTTAGATTTATTTATTTATTTAACAGAGAGAGAGAGAGACAGAGAGGCAGAGGGAGAGGGAGAAGCAGACTCCCCGCTGAGCTGGGATCCTGATGTGGGGCTCGTTCCCAGGACTTGGAGATCATGACCTGAGCCGAAGGCAGACGAAAAATCTGCCTTTTCTAGCTTGAAGGTCTGTGATGCCCTAATGGTAATGCTACAGGAAAAACATTAGATATAAAGTTCAACTTTTTAAAACTGTCTTGAAGTTGGCAACCAATAATTTAAAAGAGATTGACATGTTTCAATGTGACTAAAACTATAAATTATTAAATTGTTCTTTTCAGGTGTTTCCTTGGTTGTATTTCTACAGTGTAGGTATTTTATATGTGAAGAATTGATGCAAGAAAAATGTAAAACAAATATTAGGTCCATACTAGACTGTCTTTCTCCACTTCTTGAATTGTACAAGTTTTGGTCAAACATACATATAAATGTGTAAAATGATATTTAATGATTATTATAATATTATTATATATAATTCACAAAATATAGAATAATATATAATACATGTAGCTATATATAACAAACATATAAAATATATTAAATGTATATAAATTACATATATATTTTATACAAAATATGTGCTTAAATATATAAATACATATAATATATATATATATACACACACACACAAAGCTGGAGACCCAGGAAAGCCAGTGGAGTAATTCAGTCTGAGTCCAAAAGCCCAAGAACCGATGCAGCCAATGGTGCAAATCCCATCCTGAGGGAAGATGAGAAGTTTCAGCTTAAGCAAGAAGGCAGAAGAAAAAAAGGGATAATTCATTTTTCTTTTACCTTTTGTTCTAATTAGGCCCTCAACAGATTGGATGACGCCCACCCACACTGGAGAGGGCAGTCTGCTTTACTGAATCCACTAGTTCAAATGCTCATCTCATCCAGAAACACTCTCACAGATACACCCATAAATAATGTTTACTCTGGGCTCCCTTAACCAGTTAAGTTGACACATAAAATTAATGACTACACTTGCTTTTATCCCTAAAAGTTAAAGTAATTTTGAAAATCAAGCTCCGAAAATAAGACTATAGATCTTATGATTAAAACAGTGCCAGAGGGGCACCTGGCTGGCTCAGTCGTTAAATGTCTGCCTTCAGCTCAGGTCATGATCTCAGGGTCCTGGGATCAAGCCCCGCATGGGGCTCCCTGCTCAGTGGGAAACCTGCTTCTCCCTCTTCCACTCCCCATGCTTGTGTTCCCTCTCTGCCAAATAAATAAATAAAATCTTAAAAAAAAATAGTGCCAGAAAGATGTATCATTAAGAAATTATGTTTTATTGGTTTACTGTTGCTAGCTAAAAGAATATCAAGTCAAGTTGATTTCAGAATACATATATATGAATATATGTATATTCTGTCTCATATATATATTCTAGATTAGAATAAACATTTTTAATAAAAATAAAGTAATAATCTCCTCAAAGTTTCTTCAAAGTCTTTTTCAAAGTGACAAAAAAATGCTAATATGAAATAAGAGTTGTTCAATGATATTTTACCAAAATTATTTTAGAACTCCATTGAAAACAGTTGTAGAGCATAGTTGGTCTACTTTTAATATTTATATAATTAACCCAACATATTTATTGAATACCCACTGTAAGTTCAGCTTTCTGTTAAGATTTTGGATGATAATTTAATCAAAGGCGTGCTATTTACCACATTGATTTCACACTCTCTTAATGAAAACATGGAATCCACACATAAAAATATAACTTTTCCATGATATAGTAATAAAAAATGATATGCATATTCTGTGCCTAATTCATTCATTATTTGGACAGCTTTGATGTTCCAGGTACTTTTTTATGAACCAGGTTTATAGCAATGAACAAAACAGACAAACATCTCTGCCTTCATGGAAATTACATTTTTCTTAGCAGAGACACACAGAATGTATAGTATGTCAGCTAAGTAATACAGGAAAAAAATAAAAACAGAGGAAGTAGGGTGTAGTGGTAGGGATCAGGGCTAGCTTTACTGAGGAGGTCATTCTGAGCCATGACCAGAATGGCAGAGAAAGTGAGCCATGAGAAACCCATAGAAGAGCATTCCAGGCAAAGAGATCAAAAGATGGAAACCTATTGAAGAAGGAACATTGCTGCCATGTTTGAGTAACAAGCAAACACACTGGAGTGGTTGGAGTAGCGTGAGTGAGGTTGAGTAACTAGAGAATAAATTAGAGAGGTAAAGAGGCCCAGAGTGCTCAGAACACTGTGAGCATTTTGGTCAGGCTTTGGCTTTATTCTGAGGGAGATGGAGAGCTGCTGGAAAGTTTTGAAAAGAGGAGTACATTATATGATGTACAGTTTAATAGGATGACTTCAGTTTCTGTGTTAAGAATAGCTAGTAGCAAAGGCAAGAGAAGAAATAGAGAAAGAAACTAGTTAAGAAGATATTGCAAAGATACAAAATACAATGATGCTGGTTTATGCCAAGATAAAATAGTAAAGTAGTGAGTTTGATTCTGGATACATTTCAAAAGAGAAACTAACAGTACTCACAAATTGATTAGATGTGGAGTATGAAAGTAGGAGAAGAGTCAAAGGTGACATTAGAGTTTTGGATTAACATTATTAAAAGATGGAATTGCTATTACCCAAGATGGTGAATATTACAAGAGATGCAGAAGCTCATTCTAGACATATTAATAGAGAACGAATATGTTAAATGGCATTTGATTATAAGTCTATAGTTCAGGAGTGAGGACCAAGCTAGAGCAATAATTTGGAAGTTGTCAAAGACTTTTTTCTGGGGCATGTCAATGTTCAAAGGTAGGATAATGGAGAGGAAAAGCAGCAAAAGGCACTGAGAAGCCGCAGCCATGTGTAGAAGTAGACTATAGAATGGTGCCAAGCAAAGGCAAATGAGGAAAGTATTTCAAGAAAGAGGAAATAAGCAAACTTTTCAAATGCTTTCAAATATTATGATTGAAAAATGTAACATTGAATTGAGCAGGAAGAAATTGGGTCTGGAATATTACAAACCATCCCCAAATGAACATTTAGTTAGTTCATGGTTTTTTGGTTCTGCTAATCCTGGTTAGACTTAGCTGGTCTTAGCTGGATTTGTTCATTCACCTGCAATGGCTGACAGGTCAGCTTGGGGCTAGCTGTTCTTGGAAGTTTACAGCAAGGAAACCTGTGTCTACTCCATGTGGTTTCATGTCTTCTATCAGGCAGCCCAGACTTTTTCATATGGTGGCCAGGGAGGGTTCCAAGAAAATAAGCAGAAGCATGCAAGAAATTTTGAGGCCTAGGGGTGCCTGGATGGCTCAGTCGGTTAAGCATCTGACTCCTGATTTTGGCTCAGGTCATGATCTCAGGGTCATGGGATCAAGCTCAATGTCAGGCTCCGTGCTCAGTGTAGTCTGTTTGTCCCTTTCCCTCTGCTCCTTCCCCTGCTGTCTCTCTCTCTCTCTCTCTCAAATAAATAAATAAAATCTTAAAAAAAAGACGTTTAAGAAATTTTGAGGCCTAGACTTGACACTGGAACAGTATCACTTCCACTATATTCTTTTGCTAAATCATGAGGTCAGCCCAGATAAAAAATGGAAAGATAATCTCCATCTCCTAATAGTAGTCACATTGCAAACAACATGAATAAGAGAGGAGGAAAGGATTGTGACAATGTTTACAATTTACCACAGTGACACTGACAAGAGCATGCTAAAAATGAAGAATGCAAATATATTTCATAATTTTTTAAAAGGTATAACCTATTAATATTGAATTCTATGTTTTGTGATTCATCAAAATTAAGTTATATGCTGGAAAGGAATACACAAAAAATATTTTAAATAATTATCTATTTGCTGAGATAAGTTGTTTTACATCACATCATTTCATGATCCTCAGCCTGGGATATTGTATGCAGTGGCATACCTGGAAGTACACAAAGTCCCAGAGTAAGTTAGACACATTTTCCTAAAGGGTAAAATTTACCCTCAAAACAATGGGAAAAATGATTCACATTTTAAGAAAAATATTTAAATGCTATATAAATTATTACAAAATTCCCATGATTTTAAAGGTAAATCAATGATATTTCATGCTTGTGACATCTCAAGCTCTAATATGATGAGTTCAAGCTTCTTGGCCATTAGGAGTGCTTTGATGGAAAATTTGAGAAGAATGATCATGATTTATGTGCCCTGAGAATATATAACAGTATCCTATGTTTTTGCAGAAAACTTAAGAAATGAAATAGTTGAGTATACATATTTAAATAATGTGACCTACTAGTCACTTTATTTTTTTGTGAAATGTTAATAATTCATTTTAAAAACAATATTAATGTATCTTAATGATATTGTAGAAATAGTAAATTTAGAGAACCAGATTTGTTCTTCTCACTTGCTTATTAGTTAACTCTGGAGAAGTTACTAAAAAGTGGACTTGGGTATCCTCATCTATTCCATCTATTCAGTGGGGCACTAATGCTGGCACAAGCTACATAATATGACCCCAGCAAGGATAGAGTGAAGTATTATATAAAGGATCAAAACACGTGTGACTGATAATCATGTTTTTATTAAATAGATTTATCAGCATTATGGCTTCCAGTCAACATGTATACTACATATTCTGTGAATAAAATATGACTTGGATGTTCGTATCTTAGGTACTGGCATTTATTCTGGATGATATAAGACTTTTAAAAATAAAATTTATATCAAATATTACAAAGACAACATTTCAGACCAGTTTAAGGACTGGAATCCTGCGAGTTCTGGAATTGGTTTTCAGCACCACGGATAGCGTTAATGCAAACGCTGGGAAAGATTAAGGCTTTAGGATCAAAAGACCTCAGCAGGGAGAATTTTAGTTCATATACTTGTCCCCAGATTTGAATGGTATTGTGAAAAAGTGGAAAGAATTAGAAATTTAAGAATGAACCAGATCTTCACAATGGCTAACAGAAAAATTAATTAAACAGATCTATATTGAACACATAATATGCTCAGTGTAACTGGTGTTATTTGCCAAATGCATTCTCATAATAATTTTTCTCTTATCCCGCTAAGAATGTGTAACTACACATTTACTACAATTATCAAATTTCATATAGCATGTAAATTGATATCCGTATATTTTGAACTATCTTAAGAACTTGGGTTGGCTAAAGATTTTCATTTGCCTTTTAGTAATTTCATTGTCCAAAATTAACTTTAATCCTCCAAAGTTGCCTCCCAATAGCAAAAATAACAACATAACAAAGAATTTCTCTAGTAACAAAAATTTAAACAACTTCTCCACGAAGAGGCACCAGTAAAGATAAATTTGGCTTCTAAAATTATTTTATAGGAGATACATGTTACTTTTTAAGGTAGTAAATAAAGTTAAGTAAGTCTTAAGGTAAACATTAGGTTTGTAATGCTATGAAAAGCTTCCATTTAGCTTAAATATAATGTAAATAAATTTAAACCCCAAAAGTAGGATTACAAATTTTAAAAATGTATACCATAATGCTTCTTAAATGTTTAATTTATAAGTAATTAAGGTAGCTGATTTCAAATACAGTGGAATTATGTGCTATACACCATTTAATCAAACTTGCTAAATACAGTGTTGCTGAAGGATCTTGAATGAAAATGGTTCCAGTTTTGGCCAGGAGATGGAGCTGTCATGTAAGATGCAGGCTTATATTTATTTATTTATTTATTTATTTTTCAATTCAGCATGCTGCTTTCTAACAGACAGTGGGTACCATCGAGTGAGCGTCAGAGCAGAAAGCTAAAGCAGAAGCAGAGAGGATGCTGCAGCCGTCCTGTCTTGTTTTTCCTTCTTCAGTGAGGATGGATCACATGTGAAATTTTAACCTTCTGCTTTAGTCAAAATTCTGAAGAACTGCAGTGGAGACTATTATATTCACCACATATATGGATTCTGTGCTATGATTTACAATTCCCTTTATTTCAGGTAAGGCAACATGATTCTAGCTTTGATCTATCCATGAATTGTTATTTGTGTTAGTGATAATTAAAATAAGGTGTGTGCTTTGTAAGCTTGGATTTAGATCTAAAAGATTGAATAGCTCTAATTCTAGCTGCCCTAGATCTTTAAATCTTCATGCATTGAAATGAGATTCAACTCTGACATGCTGTATTTTAATATTTATTTGGCTTTCTGACCTTTACTGCCCATCTGTGACTACATTTGTGTACCTTTGGAAGGTGAAGCTTTCAAAGTGAAGGATGGGTCTTCCTCTCACAAGGGAAATACTGCTCCTTAATGAGGTGAACAAATTATAGAGATGTAATGAAGCAGATTAACATGGCAGTGGCTTTGCCAAAGCCCAGGACTGAGCCTTGTGATAGACGCCTCAGAGGCATACCAACATTCTGAACCCAAAGGCCTTCTGAACAATTCCTGCCAACAATGATGGTATGGATTATTTATGGGTTTCTTTTCCATTTTAGGAAAAAATATGTAAGTCATTTCTCCCATGAAAGATTTATGTAATGTGTTTAATAGACTTGGAATGAGAGTAGAGTCCCTCTCCCTCTCCCAGTATGGATGTAAGGAGAAAACTAAAAACAGATTAATTGCTGAGAAAATGGATTTTTCTTAGGTTTCAGTGGATTTGTGATGATAGGCCATTTAAACTAGTTGATATTGTATAAGGTACTCACATTTTAAATTATTTTTGGTCCTGTAACATTAGCTGTGCTAAAAGGTGGAATGACTCAGGAGCTGGAAATTGCATGCAACAGCCTTGCTTTTCTCTGCTGCTTCTTAGATTTCCCCCTAAATCCCCCTTTTATTGTTATCAACTTAATAGGAAGAAAGCTGTTTAGAAATCCTGTATTTAAAAATCGTAATTGTCACTTGTGTCAATTTAAAGTAAAATTTTAAAACACTGAAAAATTATTTTTGTATGATTGTTTTAAAATATCTCATTTCTGTCTCTTTGAGAAGAGCAGTGTGTTTATATGTGTCTGTGTGATGGTGGTGGTAGAGATAGCAGGTACGGGGATGCATCAGTATGTTTCTATCTTACTCATAATTTTTCTATAAAGAGGTAGTTGTGCTGTGTCAGAGGTTGTGAAAGCTATGGGTCATGATTTTATAGAATGGTTGGAACCACCAAAGGAAAAAAATCCATTCTTTTGACATGTGAGGCCTATAAGGAGTTTTAAGTTCCACATAGTTCTATATATATGGCAATTTTTAGAATCACAGATTTTTAGCATTTATTTATTTCATCATTAAAAAAAACCTGTGGCTGAGAGACTCGGTTTCCCACAGCCACATGGTAAATTAGAATCAGAAGCAAGGCTAGAACACTGATTGACAGTTTTCAATGTCTTTCATAGCAGTAACACAATTTACCTTTAGTGTGGACATATCCAAACGGCATATACCAGATGTGCTGATATTGACTCTGTGTGTGTGTGTGTATGTGTGTGTGTGTGTGTGTGTGTGAACTCTATGAAATATAGTTTCTTTCAAGGTACACATTATGTTACTTAGTGGCATATTGTATAGGGTGCTCTTGACAAAGCATCCAGGAAAACTAAAACAACTATGGAGATTCTCTTTTCTTAGTATTCTCCTTTCCCATTCAATGAGGTATATTATTCTATTCTATACCCATAAATGATATGGATGGTCACATACTAGCCCACATCTCTATTCTTCCTACCTAATAAGAATAGACTGTACCTATAGATTAGTCTATTGACGCTTACAAAAACATCATCCTATGCTCTGGCCTTCCCTTTTTTTTTTTTTTTTTCATTTACTAAGCACAGACTGTGCCCTACTTCTGCAGTATCTTGAGAAAGTAAAAGGATTAAATAAAATGTGTCACTTACACAAACAGTATTTATGGGGTACAATGTATCTATCAAGAACTGTCCATGGTAGAGATTGAGACATAAACAAAGGCACAGAGTTTTCTTCATGGAAATGTGCATGTACAAATAGTACTATACCTCAAAATATTATAAACATCAAAGTAAGAATGAAGACAGGTGAGAAGGTGAATGGAACAGGTATATGATGTGCACCCATCAGGCACACTGTGTTACATCCGGAGATGTAATAAGCCAACAGTCAAAATTTCTGTCCATGAGGAGTTCAGAGCCCAGAGTAAACAATTTTAAGAGGATATGATAGTTAAATTAGAGCTTTATGGGTGAGTTTTTTATAAACAAATAAATGTAGAAAGTTGCTCATTCTATGGGGCACCTGGGTGGCTCAGTCATTAAGCATCTGCCTTTGGCTCAGGTCATGATCCCAGGGTCCTGGGATCGAGCCCCACATCGGGCTTTCTGCTCAGCAGGAAGCCTGCTTCTCCCTCTCCCACTCCTCCTGCTTGTGTTCCCTCTCTCACTGTCTCTCTGTGTCAAATAAATAAATAAATAATCTTTTAAAAAAAAGTTGCTCATTCCAGGAACAAAGGGGTGAGGCAGGCAAATGGAGACCTCTAGGACATCATATAGGGAAATTACAGAGAATGGTAATCCAATCAGTGAAGCCTGAGAGTGTTGTGGCTTTTTTTTTTTTTTTCTGGAGCAGCAAAAGTTAATATAATGAATTTGGCTTTTGATGTTATGTATTTGACATACCAACACATACTCTCACATAAAGATGTTCTGTAAGGAGGTGAAAACAATTTTGTTAACAGTGTAAAAATTTTATGTCCAGATACCAGATTAGAAAGAAAAGCTGAATATATGGGTGTGCATGAAGCTGTGGCAAGAGTTAGATCACACATAAATGAACATCAACGGGGAATCAAAGTGAGGTAAAGATGACTTCAGTATAACTTTAAGATTAGGTAGAGTGAAAGAAGTCTAGAAAGAAAATTAATTGTGGGAAAGTAATAGAAGGGATTGGAGGAATAATAATTTCCTAGGAAGCAAAGCAAGTAAACGGACTACCAAAATAGGGATTAGAAACAATAGCAAACCCATAAAGTGGTTGATTAATAAGAGAATGGGGTTGGGGCTGAGAGACTTCGTTATTATTATTAGGTCATGGATAGGTTTTAAGAGAAGAGGTTTAGTAGATTTGCAGAGACAGGGGCTTGGACTGAGGACTAAATGGGAAATGAGAAAGCTGAAGAGTAATTTTAAATTTTAAGACATTTACCAGGAAGGGAAAAATAGATAATATTTTTTATCTTGAGGGGGAAGGTACTACTGAGTGAAATTTGATTTTAGTCAGGATTAGAAAAACCTCAGCCCCTTCGTAAAATAAAGATAGGAAGTCAGTGGAGAGAAATTGAAGAAAGATGAAATAAAAAATAAATTGAAGTCCTACAGGAGATGAGAGGGAAGATTCAAGAATGTTTTTTCTTCGAGATGGGAAGAAGGGGTAGGAGGTGATATAAAAGAAAGTTGATGTAACTCACTTTAGGTGCTCTGTACTTGGAAATTAAAACCTTGTCTGTAAGATAAAATATCTCTTCTATTTAAATCAGTTGGTTCTTCAGAAAAAGCTATTTGTGGTATGTGCACTCTCTGGAAGAAATAATTAATTCTCAGTAGCAAAACACTTTCCAATAGAGCATTTTTTAGTTTCATTAATCCTTGAATTGGAAACTAATAACACTGTTTCACATTAGGCTTATTGAATATACTTCAGTTACCTATTTCTTACAGAATGACCTGTTTAAAAACAGATTCTATTTTAAACTTTATCTATTATATGTATCTAATTTATTTTTAGATATAATTAACATACAATGTTATGTTCATCTCATGTATATAACATATTTATTCAACAGTTACATACATTCCTCATTGCTCACTAGGATAAGTATACTCACCAGCTGTCACTATACAATATTATTACAATATTATTGACTATATTCTCTATGCTGTACTTCTTTGTGCCTTTTCCAGCTTGCAGAAGTGGCCCACTTTCCTCAGCTCTTGGCCAAATCACTCTGGCCTCTGATTCCATCCTCACATCTTCTTTTTTCTAATTTGATTATTACGGGCTGGTTTGCTAGCATCTGAATTAATTATTCAAGCTTGTGCCTTTTCCTCCCTGTTTCATTAGTATTTTTATAGGGACATATGTGAAGAGAAAGAAAAGAGTCAGTTTAATTACAAAGTTCCTTCCCTTAGGCAAACTAACCTCTTTTATGAAGCTTCCTACCACAAGTTCTTTCTCCCTTTCTATTGACAGTTCCAGAATCTTGCATCTTTCCTAGATCTCCTGTAGGCAATCCCTTGCACTTGCAGGCCATGGGATGGCAATGTGAAGCCTGGAAAAAGGCACAGGTATGATGAAAAATCCCATCCTTCACACAGAAAGAAGCCTTTGAAATAGCTGCTTTCTCAGTTCAGATTAGTGTAATTCACTTTAGAATTGGTGGGACAGAAATACCTTTTTTTTTCTAGGCCTGACTTTATCCCACTGAATGGTGAGCCTCGCAGGTCAGTGAGAAGAGCAGAAGTAGGTGTTTAGGTGGCAGTACAGACATAGATGACTTCTCTTCCCTCAGGACTGACCTTGGGCAACAGTGTAAAGGCAATCTCCCCCACCCCCTACCCCTTAGGGCCCTCTTCTTCCTTCCAGTCTTCTTTTGTGGGGGTCACCTCTGGATATCCTCATAACTACCTCATTCAGCTTCTAAGCTTAATAAATGATTGTATCTTTATCTAGCTTCAATTCCTAGGCATTAAAATATTAAGATAGAATTTAGCTTTTATTTGTGTTCATTTTTATTCTGTTGTTATTAAGAAATTGGGGTTATTACTGACAACTGTGGAACTCTTAATCTTTATCCATTTTAGAAACTTAATGTTTATTTTTCTCCATCTTTTTTTGACTAGCACTGCAGACACTTTTGGGGGTATGGATAGGTTAACTGATAATTTGAAATAGAAACCCTAAGTCAAGTTTAACTCCATTAACAGCTGTTGTGCACCCACAGGAGGGTCATAGGCAGTGCTACCATACAGCAAACCTAGATTATCACTTCTCAGCTCAGATTAGTTTCACAGGTTCTATATTTGGATTTGTTGTTAATTTCCATTGAAAATTATTTATTTTATAGTGTTATAATTTTATAATAGGTCATACAAAATACAAAGCAGGTCTTGGAATAATATTTTTCAGATTTCTGCTCTAAACAAACATCCTAGAAGGTATACATCAAGGTCTTCTAAAATTTCTACTGAAGAACTTCTCTAACAAAGGTTGCAAATACTTTCAATATCAACTCCAAACCACTTTCAGATGCTGTCATTAGAAAAAAAAATCCCCACTACTTTCCCTGATTTTATCACTTTTTGCTTTATAAATTTTTAGTACCTCTAATTCAGTGTTCTTTAAATATTGATGATAGTTTTAAACAAGGGAAACCCATTTGGAAAAAAATTCAAGAGATTTAATATAGGTTTTGCATTTTGAAATAATGTGGATTTTGATTTTTCCAGCAGTTACTTCACATGTCTGTTACCTGTAGAATACAAATTTAATATGATCTTCTCTAATTTTGTTTATAAGAGCAGTAAGATTTATGAAAAATATGGTTTGCCTATGTTGGTGAAAGATCTTGCTTTAGGACTCAAAAAAGAAAAGTCATAATGCCAATGAAGGCAAATAAGATCTTTAATAATCAAAATGTAATTTCATATTACCTTGATTTTAAGGAGCACTCAAATTTTATGTACATTTTGATTATAATGATGAATACCATTAGCAACATAGTAGTGCCTATTGAAATATTATTTCTATGTAGGGAAAGATGACCAGCATTAAGAACACAAAATGAAATCATACTGAATCTCAAAAGTCACTCACTTGTCTCCCTTTAATGTACATACAGTAGTGTCATCTCTTCCTTATTACATTTGGAGGTAGTTTGAAGCAGAGGTGAAGGTAGACTTTGCAAATCAAAATATTACCTTTTCCTGGTAATATTCCATTAAACTTCTAAGTCAAGCTCTTTATTTGGAAGAAAATATCATTACTAACCACACTAATAATGAAAAAACTTTTATTCAACTATTGGTTATTTGTGAAAATTCTGGAGAACTGGTTTAAGAATCAAGGGTATTTAAATATGTTTTATCAGAATGTGCTAAAAGATTTTTGAGGGTAAGAATATCATAATTTTAGTTAACTTTCTGTTTGTGCTTGCTAAAATATAATTTTTTACTGGAATAAAATGATCTTAGGAAGCAGTCATCCTCAAGAAGTACTTTGAATTGCTTGAATTATTATTAAAGTTTGGAATGATTAAATCTTGTATTGTTATCTAGGATTCAGTTGGGATTATAATACACTTTCAGCATGAGCATGTTTTGGTGGTATTAGCAGATAAGTGTGCAATTATGTGATTGTATAATTATGCCCTGTTACATCTTGTGTTGGTTGATTTGTCTGGGAGAGTGACAATGAAACAAGAAAGTTCCTATTAGGCTTTGTATAAAGAATAGTGGATTAGTTGGAATATCATGAAAAAAGAGTTTATGATAAGATTATGGTAAGAGAAGACTGACACTATCTCCCTTCTCTGAATAACTGATGTCAAAAGGTGAAATATGTGAGGCATGAAGCAAACCAGCTAGAGGCCAATTGGATAGTATCTCTTATCAACCCAGCATTACAAGCTAGGATGTTTTCCTCCTTGTGTCTCAACTGGATTGAGCAACTGTGGTGGCCCAGAAATGGCCCAGAAATAGGATAATGCCAGAGAAGTATCCAGACTTACACTTGCTATTTCCTGAATCAACAGTCCTAGAAGTCTGGGGAGCCTGGTTATTTAGACAGAGTGACCATAGTGTATTGTTTAACTAGGATGTGGTTTGTTAATAATTTCTCCAGAACAACATGTGTATATCAGGACTGTCTCAGGCAAAGTGTGGTATATGGTCATCACATTTCTAACAGTTGAAAGAGGAAAATCAAAAAAGTACTATGCCATGTTTTATATTTGATCAGTCTACCTAAATTCATGGTCCATGGTTTAGGTGCTTAGGTGTCAGAAAGTTAAAATATGAAATGGCCCATCAATTTAGATAAAGAGCATGAAGATGAGCTGCTCAGTTATTGGCCTTGCTAAACCTATCAACTGGAATCTCTAATGACTCTTCATTGAATCCCTAGTTATATCACCAGGAATGACATAATTTTATGAATTTTGAGCCTGACTTCCTAAGAATGTTGAAACAACTGTGTTAGTAAATACATGCTGTTATTACCAACCTAGACTTAGCTGAAAGAAGCAGAGTACAGGAAACCCTTTTGCACTTGATATAGCTTATTCACAGGCTTTCAGAAGAAGATCTGTATTGATGGCATCCAGCATGAGTCCGGTATCCTCAGAATCAGAGCTTCCTATATCCCTAGGAATTTCAAGGTGAAATAAGAGCTACTAAAATAAAAGTAATAATTTGCACAAAACCTATGAGAATCTTCAATTCTGTCGACTTGGTGGGTTGAGTGAACATAGAACTCATTTGCCAACTTCAAGAAACTCTCAATAAAACACAATTTTTAAATGCCTTAAAAATACATGGTTAAGTTCCAAATAAATAAAAAGAAGCCTTCAGTAATCAGAAATAAAGTGATACAAAAAACCTGAGTCATAAACATGAAAGCTGACCCAGGGATCTGAGGAGTAGAAAGAGATAAATAGAAAAAAGTCCAAATTCCTAGAGGGTTTACTTTTAAAGTCTGTGCAAGTATAAGGCTGAAGTCTTGACTTGTAACATAGGGAGTTGAAATTGAGAAACCCTGAGTAGAGCATAGAGCTTCGAAAAGTTCTGTTCTTACTGAAAGGAGAATTAGAAAATGTAATCTGTTGAATCAGGACTTCAGAGAAACTTATCTCTGTCCTGTCTTTGAGGGGGAAAAATGTCATTTAGAAAGAATTAAAATTTATATATATATATATATATATACATATATATATAACTTATATACATATATATATTACTTAAAATGTGTAAGTTAGGAAATGTTACTTGGGATCCAACAAAGGAAGCCAATAGTACAAGACAAGAATGTATAAATAGATGAGCACGCTAGACAAGAGAGAGCAATTGAAGAGCAGCAGCAGAAGGGCCAGAAATAGAAGGGGGCACACATGAACCAAATGGGATGTTTCTGGAACAAATTACTTAAAACTACTCATATGGTTTCATTGCTGACCAAGTCTACCTGAAGCACTCAAGGCAACAAAATGAGACTGGTCAGAATTTGGGAAATAGATTTCTTACTTGATTTTACATATTCGCTCTTTTAAAAAATTCATATTGACTTCTTTTGTCATATTAGTTGAGATTCTCAGAAGAAGAGATAAAACATGATATGGTGGAAGATTCCTTTGTACTCAGTATTGATCCCAACCCTATCACACCCTTCTCAGGTGACAGCTATCTTGAATTTGATACACAATCTTTACATTCATATTCTGAAATTTTAGTCCACATGACTTGCACACATATAGAATATGAAGAACTGTTTTACATGTTTTAAAAAATTTTACAAGTGGTATTATACTGAAAGTACAATGTTTTATACTTTTTAAAAGTATAAAATGATGTTTTTGAGAATTGATCATTTTGATACATGGACGTAAGGTTCAGTAATTTCTGCTGACATATAACTTTCCATTATAGGAATATATCCCAAGTTATTTATAATTCCATAATGATAGATAGATTTTTTACTATTATAAACAATGTTGCCACGAATATCTTTATGTATTTTTTTTCATCTGTACGTGAGTTTGTGTAGTAGGTCAAATGTCTTGCTTGACAGTTTTACTCTTTTTTTTGTTTCTTTAAGTAGGCTCCACGCTGGGTGTGGAGCACCAACACGGAGCTTGAACTCATAACCCTGAAGAGTCACTTAATTGACTGAGCCACCCAGATGCCCCTACAGTTTTACTCTTTTGATTGTAGTTCAAATAATTAGTCAATAGTCCAAATTTCCACCACCAACATTATAATAGTTGTAATCTACTTTCTTTTACAGAAGGCAAACCCATTATAAAATTTTGAAGAAAAGTAAATGGAAAATTCTTAGTGTTCATGTGATGAATTTTTGGGGAAGACAACTTGACGGTATCTGGCAACATTTAAAAGATGCTTATCTTTTGATGCAACATTTTCACTTCTAGGAATTGGTCTTATAAATATGCTCACACATGGCATTCATTATGGCATGGTTTGTTAATAGTAAAAACCTGGGAATGACCGAAATATCCGTTAATGGGGACAGGTTTAATCAATTGTGATGCATCTTTATAACAAATATCATATAGATGTTAAAAACAATTTTAGGCCTTTATATACGGATATGGAAAAATAATCAAGAAATATTGTGAAGTGAAAAAAGTAGGTTTCATAACACTATGAATGGTGTTATCTCATTTGTGGGAAAAAAAGGAAAAGAAGGCTGTTATAATTACATATATTGATATATATTTACATATGTTTAGAAACATTTTGGATGAATATACAGAGTCTTTAACTGGTTTTTTTGGATTTGTATGGGGAGATTGGTATGTAGGATATTTAATTTATTTTTTTATTTTAATTTATTTTACTTTATTTTTATTTTCATTTATTTTCCTTTATTCAGTTTGCATTTTTAATAGTAATCATGAATTTCCTAAAAATACAAATAAAATGTTACCCATTATTTACCATCTGATAATATTTTTCCTTTTATGTTTAAATGTTATACTTTATATCAAAGTATTTTTTAATGTAGATCCATGCTGTTTGGATATAGTTTAATAATATTTATCCTAAGTGAGATTTTTCTGTAGGGGTTTTATTTTGTGTGTACTTTATTCTTTCTCTCTGTCTCTTCTTAGCATCACAAAATTATTCAAACTTTAAAAGCAAAACAGGATAAAATACTGATTCAGAATATTTGTGCATTTGGGTATGCATCTTCTTAGGAATTTGCACAAATATGTGATTCTTTGAAAATAGGAAATTGGCTTTAAGCTCACTGGCACTATCTCCAGCCTGACTCCCTTACCCAAAATCTTGGTAATTTCAGTTTGTATATAGATGGCTTTCCAACATATTGTTTGTATGAAAACCTACATTACCAACTTAGCTCTCTTTCTTAAAATCTTTTCCTCCACTGGTGGTGTTCTTTACCTTTCCTCAGGTATGCACTCCCATGGTTGTATCTTAGACATCTTCTTTGTCAACAACTGACCTGACCGTGATCTCTACTTCATGCAGTCTGCGCCACCTATCTTTCTGCCTCCTTTCATCTTGAACCCCAACTCAAACAATCCTTTAACCCAACCAGAACTCCAGTGCATTGATCTTACCACACTTTTCACTGTCCTTGCTTCCTGAATGTCCTCTTTACTTTTATTAAATAGATTAAATTCTATGGCCATCTATAATAATCAATTCTTACGTAGACATACACTCTTAACTACCCCCCCTTTCCAATTATCTGGAAAAATCTCCATCCTAGTCATATCCAACTCTCCCCTTTTCCATGCCTACATCCATGTAGCTAGACACAAGCACAACCTCAAGTGGGCCCTTGATACTGCCCAGCAGTCACACCACAGTTCCCCAGACCTCTCACTGACCTAGTTTCCTGGACTTGGATTCCACACCCTCTCTTTTCTCTTCAAATCACCATCACCTCCTACCTCATCTTCATTCTCAGTTGACAACTTTGGTTCCTACATCACTAAGAAAATTGAAACAATCAGAAGAGATTTTTCCCTTCAGACTTGTATCACTACATATACCTCCCTACCAAGTTCTACACCCACATAATCTGACTTCCCACCTGTTACCTTAAATCAACTATCCCTGCTTCTACCTAAAATAATTCCTGTGTCTGTTCACCACATTTTCTCTATTTCTTCTTATCTACACAAGGGCATTCCTTCAGCAATTTTTTTTCTCTCTCTCTTACTTCAATAATTTTAGCTCTTTAGTGTATCATCATGCAAGCATTTTATTATTGCTTCTATATTAAAATAATTTTTTTCCTTCATTAAGTACTTCTCGATTTCTTTCCTCCTCTTGGCAAAAATACTTACCATAAGTGTTCACTGTATTCTGTCTCTCTCCCTTTTTCTCCCCACACCCCGTTCCCTTTTAAATCCACTTTAGTCAGGTTTTCATTTCCAACATTTTACCAAAACAATTCTTGATAGGAATCCAGTGACCACCACACTATGAAATTCAGTGGTCCATTCTTAGTCTTTGTCTTACTCGATCATTCAGCAGTATTGGACACCGTGCATCACTGAATTCCCTTGATATACTTTTTTCCCTTGGACTCCTGGACAGCCTGTAATCCTGGTTTTTCTTTTGTCTCAATGTTCACGTCTTCACAGTCATTTTACTTTTTACTCTGCCTTACCAAATGCCAATATTTGGGAGTATCCCTAGTTTAGTCACGGATTCTCTTTTCTTCTGTATCTTCATCACTTTCTTGTGATCACATTGAATCTCAAGGCTTTAAATCTCATACAAATAATGATGACTTCCAAAATGTTTACCTCCAGTTTTCTGCTGCACTTAAGATCTATGCGTCCAACTGCTTATTTGGCTTATTGATTTGGATATTTGGTAGACATCTCAAACTTAACAATCGCTAAACTAAATTTCTGAACTTTTCCTCTCCCTGCTCCACCCCCAGCCTTCCCGCATCTTACTTATTAGGAAGGTAACTCCAGTCTTCCTGTTTATCAGGCTAAAAACTTCTAGGGTCACTTTTGAGTCTTTTTCTCATACCCCATATCCTACCCCTTAGGAATTCCTGTTTATTTCATATTCAGAACATAGCCAGAATCAGACTATCTCCTGCCACCTCCACTGCTACTAGCCTGGTCTAAGCCATCAAAACTCTCCTGGATTTCTGCCTTAATATCATAAGTGGACTTTATTCTTCTACTCCTCCTCCCAATCTATTCTCAACACAGCAGGAAGAAGTAAGATTACACCACATCTTTGCTCAAAATCCTGTAAGAGTAAATTTTCTCGGTCTAAAACCTATCTTATAATTTCCTTATTGAATCTGGTTTCCATTTCATTAGTTCTCTGAACTCATCTCCATTTTCTCTTTCCCTTACTCACTTTTACTGTTTCTTGAATATTCCAAGAATGCTCACATCTTTAGAGATGGTTCATCTTCCTGGAAGGCTTTTGCTTCAGATATTTGCATGACTAACTCCCTCACCTGCTTCAAGTCTGTGCTCAAATGTCACTTGAAATGATGCCACTCTGACTATCCTATTTAAAATCTCATCCCCCTTTCCCAGCCTTATTCTTCTGATCCTCCACACTCTGTGGTACTTTCTTTTTTGTTTCTTGCTTTACTATTCTTTCATTTCCTTTGCTTCCTTCCCTCCCATCTTACAACTCTTATCACCTTCTTGCATACTGTATAATTTCTGTCTCCTCTGTCAGTAATGTAACCTCTACATGGGCAGAGATTATTATCTCTTTGGTGCACTGATGTATCACAAGAGCTTAGAATGTATTCTGACTTACAGAAGAACTAAAATAATATTTGTTTTAAAAGTGAATGAATCTTTGAAACTTAAAGTATAATCCTTTCAGCATGCTAAGAAGTACCATGTTTTCTCTTTCCACTTTTATTGAGCTGATTCACATTTACAAATGCCCAGAACAGTCTGCCTGATTTTTCACTCAGTATTTCTGCCAATAACAGTGAAATGTGTATTAATATTATAAAATCTGGCCTTCCAGGAGGGTAAACATATCATTAATACTGGCTAGTGGCCTATTTCTAATTTATATAAAATTTAGCATGTTTCTCATGGGGCTTCATTTGCTTATTTGTCATTGTTCTGGATTGGGACTGCCTCAAAGTAAGGAACTTGATCTTCAAATCTGTCTTTCAAGCACCTACCACAGTGCTGGCACATAAGTTCTTTTTTGTTTTTTGTTTTTTTAATACTAGTTTACCTGTAGTTCTCTTTTATAGTGGAGTCTTTATCTGGTTTTGATATCGAGTAATGCTGGCCTCATAGGCTGAGTTTGGATGTTTCCCTTCCTTTTCTATGTTTGGGAATAGTTTGAGAAGAATAGGTATTAACCCTTCTTTAAATGTTTGGCAGAATTTTCCTGTGAAGCCATCTGGCCCTGAAATTTGGTTGTTGAGGGTTTTTTTGATTACTGATGCAATTTCTTTGCTTATAATCAGTCTTTGGTTCAAGTTTTCTATTCCTATTTCAATTTTGGTAGTTTATATGTTTCTAGTTTAATCATTGAATGAAAATACAAAAAAATTAATATCAATCCAGCATATGCTATGTGTCTTGAGCTTTCTCTGTGTAGATTCCTTTAATTCTTATAACAATCCTGAAGAAAGTATAGATCTCATTTTTACAAATGTGATGAAGCTGGTGTTTGATCCAAGATTCCATTGTTTCTCAACCATCACAGTATCCTCACCGTCTACTCTCTAGTGTTTATATCATAGATATACTTCCTTGTTTAGAGATGACTGGAAGGAATGTTTACAATGCCACATTTTGGGAAAATGTTTTGTTTTTGTTTACAGTTGGAAGCAAATCTTTAGCTTTGTGAATCATATGGAATTATGTGCTGTTTATTTTACAGTTAAGTTGGAAAATTTGACCTTATATTTTGTGCTTTTAATTCCATAGTTGTTAAATATCATTTACTAAATTTATATAAACCACCAGGATTTTTGTCCAGCTTTATTAAGATATAATTGGCATGTAATACTGTATAAGTTTAGGATGCACAATATGTTGATTTGCTATACATTGCAAAATGATTACTACTGTAGTGTTAGCTAATGTCTCAATCATGTCACGTAATTACCATTACTTTTTTTGTGGTAAGAACATTTAAAGTCTATTCTCTGAATGACTTCCAACTATATAATACTTTATTGTTAACTAAAATCTCAATGTTGTGCATTAGATATCCAGAACTTATGCATTTTCTAAATGGAAGTTTATACCCTTTGACCAAAATCTCTCCATTTCCCCTACCCCCAGACCCTGGTAACCACCATTCTAGTCTCCATTTTTTTTTTAATCAGTAAAAATTTTATTTTATTTATTTATTTTCTTTTTATTAACATAAAATGTATTATTTGTTTCAGGGGTACTGGTCTGTGATTCATCAGTCTTACACAATTCATAGCACTCACCCTCCCCAATGTCCATCATTCAGCCACCCCATCCCTCCCACCCCCCCCTACTCCCGCAACCCTCAGTTCATTTCCTGAGATTAAGAGTCTCATGGTTTGTCTTCTTCTCTTGTTTCGTCTTGTTTCATTTTTCCCTCTCTTCCCTTATGATCCTCTGCCTTGTTTCTCAAATTCCTCATATCTGTGAGATCATATGATAATTGTCTTTCTCTGATTGACTTATTTCGCTTAGCGTAATACCCTCTAGTTCCATCCACATCATTGCAAATGGCAAGATTTCATTTTTTGATGGCTGTATAATATTCCATTATATATACCCCCATCTTCTTTATCCATTCATCTGTTGATGGACATCTAGGCTCTTTCCATAGTTTGGCTATTGTGGACATTGCTGCTATAAACGTTGGGGTGCACATGCCCCTTCAGATCACTACATTTGTATCTTTGTGGTAAATACCCAGTAGTGCAATTGCTGGGTCGTAGGGTAGCTCTATTTTCAACTTTTTGAGGAACCTCCATACTGTTTTCCAGAGTGTCTGCACCAGCTTGCATTCCCACCAGCAGTGTAAGAGGGTTCCCCTTCCTCCGCATCCTCGCCAACATCTGTCATTTCCTGACTTGTTAATTTTAGCCATTCTTGCTGGTGTGAGGTGGTATCTCATTGAGGTTTTGATTTGGATTTCCCTGATGCTGAGCGATGTTGAGCACTTTTTCATGTGTCTGTTGGCCATTTGGATGTCTTCTTTGGAAAAATGTCTGTTCATGTCTTCTGCCCATTTCTTGATTGGATTGTTTGTTCTTTGGGTGTTGAGATAGTCTCTATTTTTAAGAGATTGCTACTTTAGATTCCACATGTAAGTTATATCATATAGTATTTGTCTCTGTCTGAATTATTTCATTTAGCATAATCCCCCAAGCCACCCATGTTGTTGCAAGTGGAAGGATTTCCTTCTTTCTGAATAATTTCACTGAACAATATTTGTGTGTGTGTGTGTGTGTGTGTGTGTGTGCATGTATAAAACATATATACCACATCTTCTTTATCCATTCATCCATTGATGGACACGTAGGTTGTTTCCATGTCTTAGCTATTGTGAATAATGCTGCAATAAGCAAAGGAGTGTAAATACCTTTACAATATTCTTTTTTCATGTCTTTTGGGTAAATATCCAGAAGTGGAATTGCTAGAGTGTATGATAGTTCTATTTTTAATCATTTGAGGAACCTCCATACTGTTTTTAATAGTGTCTGTACCAATGTACATTCCCACCAACAGTACACAAGGGTTTCCTTTTTCCACATCTTCACCTGCATTTGTTATATCTTGTCTCTTTGATGATAGTTATTCTAGCAGGTGTGAGATGAATATCTCATTGTCGTTTTCCCTTGCATTCCTTTGATGATTAGTGATGTTGGGCACTTTTTCATGTACTTGTTGTTCATTTGGATGTCTTCTTTGGAAAAGTTGCGATTCATGTTTTTGCCCATTTTAAAATCAGATTACTTTCTATGTTGTTATTGAGTTATAGAAGTTCTGTACATATTTTGGATGTTAACTCCTTATTCAATATATGATTTACAAATATTTTCTTCCATTCTGTAGGTTGCCTTTTTATTTTGTTGATTTCTTCTTTTGCTGCACAGAAGCTTTTTAGTTAATGTAGTCCCACTTATTAATTTTTGCTTTTCTTATTTGTGCTTTTGGTGTCATAGCCAAAAAAAAAAACAAAAAACAAATTGATGCCAAGACCAATGTTAAGAAGATTCTCCCCTGTTTTCCTCTAGGAGTTTTACATTTTTGGACCTTATGTTTAAGTCTTTAATCCACTTCAAGTTAATTTTTGTGTATGGTGTAAAATAGGGGTCTTTTGCATATGATTATCCAGTTTTTTCAACAGCATTTATTGAAGAGACTATTTTTCCGCCATTCAGTATTCTTGGCTTCCTTGTCAAATATTAATTGACCAAATATGTTCAGGCTTACTTCTAGGCTCTCAATTCTGTTCCAGTGGTCTATGTGTCTCTTTTTATGCCAGTGCCAAACTGTTTTGATCACTATAGCTTTATAGTATAGTTTGAAATCAGGAAATGTGATTCTTCCAGCTTTGTTCTTTCTCAGGTTTGCTTTGGCTCTTTGGTGTCTTCTGTGGTTCCATACAAATTTTAGGATTGTTTACTCTATTTCTGTGAAAAGTGGCATCAGAGTTTTGGTAAGGATTGCATTTAATCTGTAGGTGCATTTAATCTGGAGATAGTATGGACATTGTAACTGTATTAATTCATCCAGTTCATGAACATGGGATATTTTTCCATTTGTTTATGTCTCCTTCAATTTCTTTCATCAAAGTCTTGTGCTTTTTAGTATACAGATCTTTTACCTCCTTGGTTAAGTTTATTCCTATGTATTTTATTGTTTTCTATGCTACTATAAATGGGATTGTTTTCTTCATTTCTTTTTCAGATAGTTCATTTTTTGTGTATAGAATTGCAGCTGATTTGTATATGTTGATTGTGTACTCTGCAACCTTACTGAATTTGCAGATTACTTCCAACATTTTTTGGTTTTCTTTAGGATTTTCTCTACATAAGATCATATAGTTTGCAAACAAAGACAATGTTACTTTTTCCTGTCTGATTTGGATCCTTTTAATTCTATAAATTGCCTGATTGCTTTGGCTAGGACTTCCAGTGCTATATTGAATAGGAGTGGTGAGAGTGGGCATCCTTGTCTCATTCCTGCTTAGGGAAAAAAAATTTTAATCTGTTACCATTGACTATGATGTTAGCTGTGAGTTTGTTGTATATGACCTTTATTATGTTGAAGTAAGTTCCTTCCAGACCCAATTTGTGGAGAGTTTTAATATGAAAGAATGTTGTATTGTGCTGAATGCTTTTTCTGCATCTGCTGAGATGATCATATGTTTTTTCACCTCTCATTCTATTAGTGTGGTGTGTCACATTATTAATTTGCATATGCTGAACAATTCTTGCTTCCCAGGGATAAATTCTGCTTGATCATAGCATATGATCCTTTTTTTTGTGCTGTTGAATTCAGTTTGCTAATATTTTGTTAAGAATTTTTGCATATATATTCTTCAGGGATATTGGTCTGTAATTTTCTTGTGTCTTTTTCTGACTTTGGTGTCAGGGTAATGCTAGCCTTGCCAAATGAGTTTAAGAGTTTTCCCTCCTCTTCAATTTTTTTGGAAGAGTTTGAGAAGGATTGGCATTAATTCATTTTTAACCATCTGATCTTGGGCTTTTCTTTTTGGGAGATTTTTGATTACTAATTCAATCTCCTTACTTGTTATTGGCTTGTTCAGGTTTTCTGTTT
This sequence comes from Callorhinus ursinus, assembly GCF_003265705.2. Classification (NCBI taxonomy): domain Eukaryota; kingdom Metazoa; phylum Chordata; class Mammalia; order Carnivora; family Otariidae; genus Callorhinus; species Callorhinus ursinus. The sequence continues at coordinate 64,349,421 of NW_027397064.1, read as the reverse complement.
CTTCATGATTCAATCTTGGTAGTTGTATGTTTCTGGGAATTTATCAATTTATTCTAGGTTACTCAGTTTGTTGGCATATTCATAGTAGTCTTTTATGACTGTATGTATTAATGTAGTATCAGTTGTCATGTCTCTTTTTTCATTTTTTATTTTTTTGAGTCGTCTCTTTTTTCTTAGTCCAGCAAAAGGCTAGCCAATTTTGTTTATCTTTTTCAAAAAGTAGTTCTTCATTTCATTGATCTTTTCTATTACCTTTTTTGGCTTCTATTTTATTTATTGCTGCTCTCATCTTTGTTATTTCCTTCCTTCTACTAACTTTGTACTAGTTTATACTTAAAAATATATTTTTATATAATAATAATAATAATTTCAATAATTCCTTGAAGAGTAAAGTTAGGTTGTTTATTGAGATTTTTTTTTAATGTAGGTATTTATCACTAAACTTCCTTCTTAGAACTACTTTTGCTGCATCCCATGAGTGTTGGTATGTTGTATTTCCATTTTAATTTGTTTCAAGATTTTTTATTGACTCACTGGTTGTTCAAAAGTCTGATTGAAAATTTTCCAGCTTTAATCCTGTTATTGATTTCTAGTGTCATATCATTGTGGTTGAAAAAGATATTTTGTATGATTTCAGTATTCCTAAATTTGCTAAGACATGTTTTGTGGCCTAACATATAATCAATCTATCCTAGAGAATGTTTTGTGCACACTTAAGAAGAATGTATATTCTGCTGCTGTTTGATAGAATGTTTTATATATGTCTTTTAGGCCCATTTGGTCTAAAGTATGGTTCAGATCCATTATTTTCTTGTTGGTGTGTGTCTGGATGCTCTATCGGTCATTGAAGCGAGGTATTCAAATCTTTTACTATTCTTGTATTGCCTATTTCTCCCTTTGGATATGTGAGTATTGTTTAATATATTCAGGTGCTCTGATGTTGGGTGTGTATTTGTTACAATTGCTATATCTTCTTGATGAAATGACCCCTTTATCATTATATAATGACCTTCTTTGACTCTTGTTACTGTTTTTGGCTTAAAGTCTATTTTGTCTAAGTTTAGTGCTATCCCTGCTTTTGATTTCTACTTGCATGGCATAACTTTTTCCATCCCTTCACTTTGAGTCTGTGTGTGTCTGTAAAGCTAAATGAGTCTCTTGTAGGCAGCATATAGTTGGGTCCTGTTCTTTTTTTTTTTTTTTTTTTACTTTATCCAGCCACTGTATGCTTTTTGATTGGGGAACTTAATCCATTTACATTCAGTGTAATTATGGATAGGTAGGACTTACTAATGCCATAGTGCTAGAAATTCTCTTCTGGAAATCTGGACTTCCACACATGGGCTTTCTTGTCCATAGATGACTGCCTATGTCAGTGTTCTTCAGATACTCCTGGACTATGGCTGAGAGGGACCAGAACCAGTTCGTGGGTTTCTGCAGGGACCACAAGTGGTACTGAGGTCTCTCTGCCTATTACTTGATGCACAGGTAGTAAGACTCGAGTCCCTTAGCATATAGTACTGGATCCCACAAGTTCCATGGAAGCACTTCTGTTCAGGGATGGATACCAAATTTTTGTTGTGCAAGTTGGAGAGGGAAATATGAAGGATGCCTTATGATGTTGAAATCACTTCACTAAACCATTAGGATATAATTGAAATTATTCAGTTTATTTCTCCTAAAGAGTGTTCATGCTTTTGTTCCTTCTTTTGCTGTCTCTCTCTCTGTCAAATAAATAAAAATTAAAAAATCTTTGAGAAAAAAGTTTCCTCTAAATAAATATGCCAATTGGTTATTAGAAAATGTATCACTTTCCAATTGATCTTATACTGAAAACAACTTCCACTGACTAATTTTTCTGTCTTCAATAGATTTCAAGGTTTCAGTGAAAAATTTTTAAAATATATGTGAACTTTTCCTAATTAGATTTAACTCAAATATCACTTCTTTTGTAATGCTCTCTCTGATGTTTTCATATGCGATGTCACATTTTCCTCTGTACTTCAGTTGCATCCTGCAGCTGTCTTTCACTTGTCATAATGTGGACTAGTCAGATATAAGCATACCTGGGTCATCTCTCATATGAAATTGTGCGCTGTATAAAGACAGACATTGTGTCTTATAGTTCTACTGAGCTACCCAGTATCTACACATATTGCCTTCCAGAGCAGGTGATCAATATGTCTGCTGAGCTTTAGTCATTTAAAACTTTGATTGGGATACTATTTGAAATTTCTTACTTTCACAGCATAACTATGTTCTATTTCAAGTGACTTCTTAAAATAGCTCTCTGCAGTTTACTTTATTATAACTGTGTTAAATAGCTTTTAAATTTAGTGTTTTAGTAGACTACATAGTTATTTGTAAAAGGATATAGATGAAGCATATATTAAAATTCCAGAGAAAACTTAAATAATAAATATAATTGTGAGAAGGTCTCTCTGTCTCTCTTACACAATTTCAATTTCCAAATCTCACTTACAATGAATTCTATTACTCCATGAATAGTTTATAACCAATAACAGAATTAATCAACAATAGTCACACATATGTGCACACACACACACAAATATTCACGGTCTATCCCTTCCAGCCATCATTATCTATCTTCAAAAATGCAACATAGTAAATAAAATGACCTAGCTTATATAGAAATTAGTGAAATATAGATTACAATGCTCTTCTGACATCATGACAGCAGGAAATATATATTTTGTAGGATATTTCAAATCCTTAATTGCAGAATTGTTTAAGGTAACACCTTACTCAGCCAATATATTTAATCTCTGATCCCATGTAGAATATCATTTTCCCCTGAGCTTCCAGTTTCTCAGATTCCTGACCTTGGCTAACTCTTCAAAAAAATTCTGCTCATTATTAAAGACCAGAAAGAGTTATAAATGAAACAATATATGATTTAATAAGTCAATATAATACATTTTACAATTCAAAATATTCTAAAATGTGAATGAATTTGGGCTATATTTCAGTATATAATATTTTAGTTATTGTGACAATGTTTCTAGCAAATGAAGGGACGTGATATGTCATGAGCTAATGTTCTTTATAGCAAGTAACAGAAACAGACTAAGGAAAATGTTATTTAAAAAATATCTGGGTACAGGGTAGCTCATAGACATGATATCAGAAAGGACATGTATGCAGATGTTCCAATATATGGATGGTAAGAACCAGTGGAACATTAGTGATTGAAAAGGGAGTGTCAGAAAACAAAACACTACAAGCTACAACAATAATAATAAAAGAAAAAAATCAATGGGGGGGTATATTTTTACATCTAGACTTTCAAAGAAAGCATGACAACACTTTTGTCTCAGGGATTTAGTGCAAAGTTTTGCATATGTTGATATGTTGGGTATCTTCTAGCCCAGTGATTGTGTTACCTTGCATGGCATAAAGTTCTCCATGATAGTTTAACAAATGATAATTGATTAGAGAATCCTGAATTCCTTTGGACTAGCCACTGATAAGTCTGTCAAATTGAATAGAAAGATTAACTTCTCTACTGCATTTCTTTTGAATTATAATGTAAATTAATATGTGCTAGCTTTACACTTAGTGGTTCCTGGGAGTAAAGGGACAGATTAAAAGTGGGGGAAGAGAGAGATACAGAGAGAGAGAGAGAGAGAGAGAGACAGAGAGGGAGAGAGAAGGAAGGAGGGAGAAAGGAAGGGAGGGAAGGAGGGAACTTAAAGATATGGATTTTTTTGTGCAATTTTCAATTTGTAAACTAAGGACTTTCATAGCCTTTTGTAGTAGGCTGTCTAATGGCCCCAAAGATGTCCATGCCCTAATAATCCGTGGACCCTGTGTATGTTACTCTGTATGGCAAAAGAGACTGCAGATGTGATTAAGTTAAGGATCCTGAGATAGGGAAATTATCCTGAATTATCTGGATGAACACTAAAAATAATTACAAGAACTCTTACAAGAGGTAGGCAGAGGGATATTTAAGTACAGAACAAGTAGGAGACAAGATGACAGAAGCAAGAGGTTGGAATAATGCAAGGGAGGATTTACAGACCAAGGAATGTAAGTGACCTACAGGAGTTAGAAAAAACTGAGAAACATATTCTACCTTAGAGCCTCTCCTAACAGTTTGGTGTCAGCCCAGTAAGACTCATTTCTGACTTCTGACCTCCAGAAGTGTAAAGGAATAAATTTGTGTTATCTAAGCCACCAAGTTTGTATTGATTTGTTATAGCAGCCATAGGAAACTAGTACACTTTGCTATTAAGTATTAAATGACTAGGGCATTCAGCAAATTAGAATCCTTAATGCAACAACCTTTTTTTTTTCCTATGTGAGTCAATTTTTGATGATCTAAGGGAAGGAACTACATCAAATATTACCAGTGAGCATCTGTCATTTGTTCTTTAAAAGCTAATTTGAGGAGCATGTTATCAACTTTATAGTCAAAGGGAGAGGACTAATTTTCAACTTTATTGATGGCTACCTGGTGAACTGAAGCATAGGTTGAATTATCATATTAAACTCATATTTCCTATCATTATCAAGAAATATATTTGGGGCATTTGTGGTTTGGATTAGCAGATAGACTCCAAGTAGTAGCAACTAGTAGCATATAATGAAAGGTGATAGTCATACTTTAAACAAAAAAGATGGTTTGAAAAATGGTGATGGCCTAATAGCTGTACTGGATATGTGTAATTTGTTCCTCTATTCTGTTACACCATATTCTGAGACCTAGGATGTCCCTTGCTGGCCCCTATCAAGAGCTCCCCTTAACCTGTGGCTTCTGGCTAAGATGGCCAAAGATATCCACCAGCAGGGACTGGAGGGTTGGAGGCTTGGAAGAGAATGAAGTTAGGGTATTTATTCCTCACATTCCTCCCTTCCAGATTGCCGTGATAGAATGTGAAGGTCATATTTCCTGCCAAGCAACTCCTACTCCTTCCTGATTACAATAATCATTTCTTCCTCTTGCTTCTTACTATTGCTAGCCCTGGGGTAGTATAATCTTACCAGCACTTTGTTGGTTTCCCTTAAACCTTACAGGCATTATAAATAGTCTTTTTGTGTGTGTGTTTTCATCCCTTCAATTAAATTCTTTTGTGTTATCTATTTTTCCACCAAAAAAATTTCACCATAATATAGGCACTAGTGAAAGAGTTGATATGACTCATTATTTGATTTTACAGTGACCCTGTGAGTTACGTACTATTCTAACCAAATTTAAAATATGAGAATACTGAAAAACATAAAGTTTAAATAACTTGATGGTCACGTAGCTAGGAACTGTCTAAGCCATAATAGATTCCAGTGAATTTGACTCCAGAGCTGATCTTAGATGTAGTAGTAAATTAGTTAATATGATTTTAAAGATAATCTCATATTTTTAGTATCTATATAAATCCCATTGACAAATACAGAAAAAATAGAATAAATAGAAGCATGTCAGGAAAAGTTAATTTATAAGTAATAAAACTAACACAGAAGACACAGAGATCCAGATTTGGAAATAGTCTAGTACATGCATCCTTTATGTCTGAATGCTTCAGGATATTATTTAGTATCATAATTCTTATGAAAATGGAAATGAGAGGGACAACATTTTCTTCCATATACAAAGAAAGCCTTTTATTAATACAAAGATGTCATACAAATTAATTGAAACAGATAATCTACCTGCTGTCTGTGATCATTTTTCAGGGACCAGAAACATAAATTAGATTAAAATGAAAAAGTTAGTAAATTTCTAAAGATTTGTTACTGTAAAATCAGTAAATGCATTTCACTTATTAATTTTCTCCCTGAAAACTCATGTTCATTGTCTTTCTTAATTGGCTTTTTAATTTAAAAAAGCCTCATGCAATTAAAACAAAAAGATGAAAAAAATATTTACTGAGAAATTTTTGCTGATCTCAATAGGAGTATGACAAAAGTGACATCAGAGTTTATTGTTATTCCATCTATAGAAACTAGAAGAGAAGATGACAACTATTTTTTTTAAAACCTCTCATTGTCTCCTACCTGCCATTCCTAACCTTTATATTCAAAATACTCTTCTGACCCATATATCTGGCAGTAAAAAAATCTTTCTCTCCTGAAGGTTATGAAGTTCTTGTTGACATGACAGAGGTTTTGACACTGCTGTTTTGAGCTGCATAATACACCTTGCAGATGGATTAGTGATAACATCACTAATAGGCCACTTAAAGCGTATAGCAAGGGTCAGCAAACTATGGCCTTTTATAGTCTCTTGCTTAAAATAGTTGGGAAGTTAGGGAAGACTATTTTGTAACATGTAAAAATAACAGGAAATGTGAAGCTTAGTGTCCAGAAATAAAGTTTTATTGAAGCACCCATGTTTATTTGTTCATGTGTTGTCAATGGCTGTTTTCAGGCTACTAGGACAGAGTTGCATTGCTGCAGCAGAGACCATATGGCCCACAAGCCTAAAACATTTACTAAATGGCCTAACTTTTAGCAACTGAGCAGCAGACCTCTGGCCCATATACTCACATTGTACTAATAGCAAAGTATAGGTATCTGACAGTATTTAAACATCTGGATGAATGAACTTATACAGTAAAATGTATAGCTATATCTACGTTATAGGTGTAGTCTATTACTTTTACTATTTTTTCAGTTAATTCTTTTAGCTTTTCTATGTATATAATTTTGCTTGTAGATAATTATGCTAATTATATCTACTGTTTTCCAATACTCCTTTTTTAAAAGCGTTTATTTTAATTCCAGTCAGTTAACTTACAGTGTTATATTAGTTTCAGGTGTACAATATAGTGATTCAACAATTTCGTACATCACTCGGTGCTCATCACAAGTGCGCTCCTTAATCCGCATCACCTATTTAGCCCCCCCCCCCCCCGTAACCATCTGTTTGTTCTCCCTAGGTAAGAGTCTGTTTCTTGGTTTGCCTTTCTTTTTCTTTGTTTGTTTTGTTTCTTAAATTCCACATATGAGAGAAATCATATGGTACTTGTCTTTCTCTGACTGGCTTATTTCACTTAGCATTAGTCTTCATGTTATTGCAACTTCATTCTCCTTTATCCATTCATCAACTGATGGATACTTGGGCTGTTTCCATATCTCGGCTATTGTAAATAATGCTGCCAAAAACATAGGCATACATGTATCCCTTTGAATTGGTGGTTTTTTGTTCTTTGGGTAAATACCCAGTAGTGCAATTGATGGATCGTAGGATAGTTCTATTTTTAACTTTTTGAGGAAGCTGCACATGCTGTTTTCCAGAGTAGCTGTACCAGTTTTCATTCCCACCAGCAGTGCAAGAGGGTTCCTTTTTCTCCACATTCTCACCAACACTTGTTTCCTATGTTACTGAGTTTAGCCATTCTGACAGATGTGAATTGTATTTGTGCATTAAGGTTTTGATTTGTATTTCCCCGATGATAAGTGATGATGAGCATCTTTTCATATATCCGTTGGCCAAATGTTTGACTTCTTTGGAGATACATCTGTTCATGTCTTCATTTTTAATTTGGATTATTTAGTTTTGGGGTGTTGAGCTTTATCAGTTCTTTATATGTATAGGATACTAACCTTTCTTTTTTTTTTAAGATTTTATTTATTTATTTGAGAGAGAAAATGAGAGATAGAGAGCACGAGAGGGAAGAGGGTCAGAGGGAGAAGCAGACTCCCTGCTGAGCAGGGAGCCCGATGTGGGACTCGATTCCGGGATTCCAGGATCTTGACCTGAGCCGAAGGCAGTCGCTTAACCAACTGAGCCACCCAGGCGCCCGGATACTAACCTTTTATTGGATATGACATTTGGAATATCTTCTCCTATTCCGTGGGATGCCTTTTAGTTTTGTTGATTGTTTCCTTCACTGTACAAAAGCTGTTTATTTTGATGTATTCCCAACAGTTTTTTTTTGCTTTTGTTTCCCTTGCCTCAGGGGACCTATCTAGGAAAAGTTGCTATGGCCAATATCAGAGAAGTTACTGCCTGTGCTCTCTTCTAGGATTTTTATTGTTCAGGTCTCACACCATTTTGAATTTATTTTTGTGGATGGTATAAGAAAGTGGTCCAGTTTCATTCTTTTGGATGTTGCTGTCTAGTTTTCCCAACACCATTTGTTGAAGAGATTGTCTTTTTCCCATTTGATATTCTTTCCTGCTTTGTCAAAGATTAATTGCTCACATAACTGTGGGTTTATTTCTGGGTTTTCTATTCCATTCCATTGATCTATGTGTTTATTTTTGTGACTGTAACATAAAGTTTGATCACTACAGCTTTGTAATATAACTTGAAGTCCAGAATTGTGATGCCTTCAGCTTTGGTTTTCTTTTTCAAGATTTCTTTGGCTATTCAGTCTTTATGGTTCCATACAAATTTTAGAATTGTTTGTTCTACTTCTGTGAAAAATGCCGTTGGTATTTTGATAGGTATTGCATTAAATGTATAGGTTTCTTTGGGTAGTATAGACATTTTAACAATATTTGTTCTTCCAGCCTATAAGCATGGAATGTCTTTCCAATTCTTTATGTTGTTTTCAATTTCTTTCATCAGTCTTTTATAGTTTTCAGAGTACAGGTCTTTCAGTTCTTTGGTTAGGTTTATTCCTAGGTATCTTATGATTTTTGGTGCAATTGTAAATGGGACTGATTCCTTAATTTCTCTTTCTTCTGCTTCATTATTGATATATAGAAATGCAACAGATTTCTGTACATTGACGTTTGTATTGTGTGACTTTGCTAATTGTTTTTTCAGTTCTAGTAGGGGTTTTTTTGGTGGAGTCTTTAGGGTTTTCTTTTTTTAAAATATATTTTTAAATTTATTTTTGATAGAGAGAGAGAGTATGTGTGCACAAGCGGGGGAGGGGGGCAGAGGGAGAAGCAGACTCCCTGCTAAGCAGGAAGCCTGATGCAGGACTCCATCCCAGGACCCTGGGATCATGACCTGAGCCAAAGGCAGACACCTAACCGACTGAGCCACCCAGGCACCCAGGGTTTTCTGTATGCAGTATTATGTCATCTGCAAATAGTGAAAATTTTATTTCTCCCTTATTGGTTTGGATACCTTTTATTTCTTCTTGTTGTCTGATTGCTGTGGCTAGGACTTCTAGTACTGTATTGAATAAAAGTAGTGAGAGTGGACATCCTTTTATTGTTCCTAACCTTAGGGGAAAAGGTCTGTTTTTCCTCATTGAGGATGATACTAGCTTTGGGTTTTTCATAGATGACCTTTAGTATGTTGAAGTATGTTCCCTTTAAACCTACTTTGTTGAGTGTATTTTTCATGAATGGATGTTGTACTTTGTCAAATGCTTTTTCTGCATCTATTGAAATGATCATATGTTTCTTATCCTTTCTCTTACTGATATGATGTATCACATGGATTGATTTGCAAATATTGAACTATGCTTGCAACCCAGGAATAAATCCCACTTGATCATGGTGACTGATTTTTTTTAATGTGTTGTTAGGTTCAGTTTGCTTGTGTTTTTTTGAGGATTTTTGTATCTATGTTCATCAGAGATATTGGCCTGTAGTTTTTTTGTTTTTTTTTTTATGTGGTGTCTTTATCTGGTTTTGGTAGCTGGGTAATGCTGGCCTCATAGAATGAATTTGGAAGTTTTTCTTCCTTTTCTATTTTTTGGAGTCGTTTGAGAGGAATAGGTATTAACTCTGGATGTTTGGTAGCATTTGCCTATGAAGCCATCTGGTCCTGGACTTTTGTTTGTTGGTATTTTTTTGATTACTACGTCAATGTCTTTGCTTGTAATTGGTCTGTTCAAATTTTCTATTTCTTCCTGTTTCAGTTTTGGTAGGTTATATGTTTCTAAGAATTTACCCATTTCTTCTAGGTTGTTCAATTTGTTGGTGTATGGTTTTTCATAATTTTTTTTATATTTGTTTGTATTTCTGTGGTGTTGGTTGTTATTTCTCCTCTCTCATTTATGATTTTATTTACTTGAGTCTGTTCTCTTTTTTTCTTCAGAAGTCTGGCTGGAGGTTTATAAGTTTTATTAATTTTTTCAAAGAACTAGCTCCTGATGTCATTGAACTGTCCCTTTTTTTTTTTTTTAGTTTGTATATCATTTATTTCTGCTCTAATTTTATTATTTCTTTCCTTCTGCTGGCTTTAGGCCTCATTTGTTGCTCTTTTTCTGTCTCCTTTAGGTGTAAAGTTAGGTTGTTTATTTGAGATTTTTCTTGCTTCTTGAAGTAGGCCTGTGTTGCTATAAACTTCCCTCTTAGAACTGCTTTTGCTGCATCCCAAAGGTTTTGAACTGTTGTGTTTTCATTGTCATTTGTCTCCGTGTAATTTTTTATTTCTTCTTTTATTTCCTGGTTGACCCATTCATTGTTTAGTAGCATGTTATTTAATTTCCATGTATTTGTGGTCTTTCTAGATTTTTTCTTGTGGTTGACTTCTAGTTTCATAGCATTGTGGTCAGAAAAGATGCATGTTATGACTTTGATCTTTCGGAATTTGTTGAAGCTTGTTTTGTGGCCTAATATGTGATCTATTCTGGAAGATATCCCATGTGCACTTGAAAAGAATGTGTATACTGCTGTTTAAAATGGAATGTTCTGAATATATCTGTTAAGTCCATCTGATCCTGTGTGTCAGTCAAAGCTATTTCCTTGTTGATTTTCTGTTTAGATGATCTGTGTATTGATGTAAGTGGAGTGTTAAAGACCCCTACTGTTATTGTATTATTATCCATTAGTCCCTTTATGTTTGTTATTAACTATTTTATATATTTGGGTGCTCCCATAATGGGTACATAAGTATTTACAATCATTATATCTTCTTGTTGGATTGTCTTCTTTATTATTACATAGTGTCCTCCTTTATCTCATGTTACAGTCTTTGTTTTAAAGACCATTTTGTCCAAAATAAGTTTTGCTACTCCAGCTTTCTTTTGAAGTCCATTAACATGATAAATGATTCTCGATCCCCTCACTTTCAATCTCCAGGTTTCTTTAGGTCTAAAATGGGTCTCTTATAGTCAGTAGATAGATGGGTGTTGTTTTTTATCCATTCTGTCACTCTGTCTTTTGATTGGAGCATTTAGTTCACTTACATTTAAAGTAATCATTGATAGATATGTATTTATTGCTGTTTTATTATGTGTTTTGTGGTTATTTCTGAAGATTTCTCTGATCTTTTCTTGTCTTTCTCTCATGGTTTGCTGATGTTCTTTAGTGATATATTTGGTCTTCTTTATACATATTTATTAGTGGTTTGATTTGTGGTTACCGTTGGGTTTGTATATAACACCCTCTGTACATAGCAATCTATAATTAAGTTGATGGTCATTTAAGTTTGAACCCATCCTTTACTCCTCTCCTTCCCATGTTTTAGGAATGTGTTATCATATTTTATTTTGTCCTTCTATTTTATGAATTATTTTGTCCTTTTATTTTGTAAATTCCTTGACTGATACTTTACAAAAATATTCATTTTTATTGCTTTTGTGCTTCCTACCTTCTACTATCACTTTTGGATCTTTCCTTTCCACTCAAAGAGTCCCCTTTACTATTTCATTCAGGGCTGGTTTAATGGTCATGAACTCCTTTAGTTTTTGTTTGTCTCGGAAACTCTTTATCTCTCTTTCTTTTCTGAATGATAGCCTTGCTAGATAGAGTATTCTTAGCTGCAGATTTTTCCCATTCAGCACTTTGAATATATCATGCTACTCTCTTCTGGCTTAGAGATTTTCTGCTAAAAAATCCCTTGATAGCCTAATGGGGTTTCCCTTGTATGTAACTGTCTTCTTTTGTCTTGTTGCTTTTAAATTTTTTTTCTGTATCACTATATTTTGCTATTTTAATTATAATATGTTTTGGTATATATCTGCTTTTCTTGATTTTGTTCGAGGTTCTCTGTGCATCCTGGATTTGTTTTGTTCCCCAGATTAGGAAAGTTTTCAGTTATTATCTCTTCAAATAAATTTCCTCCCCCCTTCTCTCTCTCCTTTTCTGGGACTCCTCTAATACGAATGTTATTATGTTGGATGGAGTCACTGAGTTCCCTAAGTCTATTCTCATTTTGCATAATTATTTTTTCTCTCTTTTGTTCATCTTGATTACTTTCCATTACTCTGTCTTCTAGGTCATTAATTTGTTCCCCTACTTCTTCCAGCCTGCTGTTCATTGCATCAAGCATGTTTCTAACCCTGTTTATTACACTCTTCATCTCTGATTGTTTCATTTTTATTCCTTTGTTAAGGGTCTCACTGATATTTTATCTTAGAACATGTCCCAGAGAGACGGTGTTTATGGAGAGACCCCTCCAGGAACAAAGGAACTGGCCGGTGCCATTTCCCTCCTCCACCCCTCAGCATAAGCACAGGGCCACCTGAGGGAACCAGCACAGCACCAACACTTGCTACTTAACTTGCTTACATCAGGCTTTACCCTCACCATGCTCTGGTGGAACTGTGTTTCCCAGTCACTTTGCCTCAGTCCCTGCTTTGTGGCCCCCCCCTCCAGAAGACTGGCCCAACCCCTGCCAACATGACCTGAACTGAAGGCAGACGCTTAATGACTGAGCCACCCAGGCGCCCCCTGATGGAGCATTTAAAGCAGTGATCATAAGGATATAAAGATAATCCCAAGGTCCTGGGATCAAGCCCCACATGGAGCTCCCAGCTCAGCGGGAAGCCTACTTCTCCCTCTCCCACTCCCCCTGCTTTTGTTCCTGCTCTCTGCTATCTCTCTCTCTGTCAAATAAATAAAATCTTTAAAATGAATAAATAAATAAATAAATGCTCCATCACACATGTTGCTTATATCAGTTTTGCCTAGACCTCTGCCATGGCCTTGCCCTGTTCTTTCATTTGGGAAAAATTTCTCCATCTTCTCATTTTGTCTAAGTCTGTATCTGTTTCAGGATGTTAGGAAAGTCAGCCATATCTCCTGTTTTTAGGGTAACGGCCTTATGAAGAAGAGGTCCTGTAGTGACCTGCTGTGTAGTGTCCCCTGTTCCCCAGGGCCTCGTGCTTCTGGGAATGTCTCTCATGTGTGCTGCATGTGCTGTGCTGTTGTGTCCTAGCTGCTTTATCCTTTAGAACAGTCATCAGCAGAGGCTTTCTTTGCCTGTTGTGGGGAGTGTTTTATCCCTGGCCTGAATGCAGCACATTTTAACTAGGTGTGCTCTGGCCTGCTTGTGATATGAAACCTGTTGCCACCACCACCAGAAGCAAGGCCTCATAGAACTCCCAGGTTGAAAGACATGCGGCATACATCTCAGAGAAATATTTTTTAAAGATTTTATTTATTTATTTGACAGAGAGAGACACAGCGAGAGAGGGAACACAAGCAGGAGGAGTGGGAGAGGGGAGAAGTAGGCTTCCCGTGGAACAGGGAGCCCTATGTGGGGCTTGATATGGGGCTTGATCCCAGGACCCTGGGATCGTGACCTGAACCGAAGGCAGATGCTTAATGACTGAGCCACCCAGGTGCCCCCTGATGGAGCATTTAAAGCAGTGATCATAATACTCACTGGACTTGAGAAAAAAGTGAAAGACATCATGAATACTGTCTCTCTGGGACATGCTTCAAGATGAGCAAGATGAGCATGCTCCCCAGTGTGTGCTCCAGGTCTCTCCAGATTGCTGGTTCCATGTTGTATGTCTACACGCTTTTTGCCCTGCCTTTTCTCCCAGAGCATCCCCGATGTCCTCTGAACTCTCCCTGAGCCAAGCACGCTGGCCTTTAAAACTCTAGGCTTTAAGCCCCACTGGTGGCAAGAACTCACAAAATTCAGGCCTTCTGACTTTCCAAGCCAACTGCTATGGAGATTTGTTTTCCCCATGTGCTCCCCTGTGTGTTAGTCTGTCTCTTGCCCTCTCTGCAACCAGGGCTTCCTCCCCACCGCAGCAGCCACCATCCGGTTTTCTCCCAAGCTGAGTATCCGCACTTCCTACCTTCTTTGATGTGGCCTCTTTTCTACCTTTAGTTGTGGAGTTTGTTCTGCCAGTCTTCAGGTTGATTTCTGGGGTATTTAGGATGCATGGATATTTATCTAGTTGTTTTCGTAGAACAAGGTGAGCCTAGGATTCTCCTAATCTGCCACCATCTTCCTCTCCCCAATTTTTCAATACTTCTGCTAATCAGGTTTCCTCTAGCTATTTCCCATCAATGCTTTCTCCTAATTACACTGACACATTTTCTTGTAAAAATTAATAGTGAAAATATCTAGCTTTTCCTAACTTTGATATAAATATTTATAATGTTTTATCACTAAAATATATTTAAATCAGTACCCATAGTGATATATTATATCAAAGTAAATTTTATTTGAGACAGACTTTATCATGTGAGGTTTCTTTTATTTCTCTTTAGAAAGAGCATTTATAATAATTTGCAAATAAATATAAGCTTATTAAATGCTTTTTTCACACCTGGATATAGCTCATATTCTTTATTGATCCACTAACATAATAGATTTCATGAATATATTTTCTAATATTGCATCATTTTAAAATTCCTATCTTGGTGTTTTTTTTTTTTGGTGTGCTATTTTATTAAGTAGTTGATGAATTTTATTTTAGATTTTTATGTCTGTATGCACTAATGGCATTGGTTGTAAATTTAATTTTTTTTAAGACTTAATTCATTTATTTGACAGAGAAAGAGCAGAAGCAGGGGGAATGGGAGAGGGAGAAGCAGGATCCCTGCTGAGCAGGGAGCCCGATGCGGGACTCGATCCCGGGACCCTGGGACTATGACTTGAGTTGAAGGCAGATGCTTAACCGACTGAGCCACCAAGGCGCCCCTGTAGATTTAGTTTTTGGTAAAGTTTTACAATCAAATTTATATTTTTTCTGAAAAAACTTTTGGGTGATTTTCTATTTTTGTATTCTTTGAGATTTTTTTGAGTTTTTTTATTATAATTGAAATATAATTGATGCACAATGTTGCATTAGTTTCAGGTGTACACCATAGGAATTGGACAATTCGATACAATATGCTGAGTCAGTTTTTAAAATGCAGAAATGAAGTGTTTCTAGATAACATCAATATTTCTTTTCTAGAAGATATCAGTAACTCATCTATAAAATAACACATTATTAAAGTAGTTTTAAAAAATGAAATTAAAATTAAAAAATTTTTAAAGTAGTTTTACATTTTTTCTATTTGTCTTCTTATAATTTGCCTGATCAGTTTCTTCTTATGCCATTTTGACAATTTCACTTTCATTTGTTAACCATTTCACAGAAAATTGCTAAGATTTATAAATTTCAAAATAAGTTTTGTAAGTTTAATGTATTGTTGTCAAAACATACAGGTTAGGTCTTTAAATTCTACCTTCTAGAATTTATTGAGGTAGGATTTTTTGTTTAATTACTCATTTGTTTTCTTGCTGCTTTGTTACTATGTAATTGATTAGGTTTATAAATTACAAAAGAAAGTTTTCTTTGTACAGAACAAAGTTCAATATATAATTATTAAAATAACAGTATTAATAATTTTATTCAAATCTTTAATGCCTTTACTTTGTTTTCATACTTCATCTTTCAAAAACTGAGACAAATGAATTTATGTCTTTACAGTTATGTTGAACTTCTAATAGTTTTGCATAATAATACACTATTGTTAGCTTTATAAATTTACGATTAGTATTTTATTGAAATATTTGCCTTTATAAGTATACAATTACCTTATTTATCTATTTAAGTCATTTTTGCCTTGAAACATATTTTGTCTCTAATAACATTGTAAGCCCTACATTTTTTGTTTGTATTTGCCTGATATATTTTTTGCCCATTTTTTATTTTTACTTTTGGCAATTTGTTCCATGCTCTTTTAAATAAACAGCATCTGTTCAACTTTTGCTTTGTGATCTGATTTGGTCCTTTTTGTTATTTAATGTGAATAAACCAATTCACAATTTGTTATCATAAATGTTGGGTATATTTGGTCTCTCTTCTGACAACTTGTTTTGTGATTTCTACTTTTATCCTTTATTCTTTTTCCTGATTTGCTTATGGACTACATCAACTATATTTTTCCTTTTTTTTCTTTTCTATCTCTTTTTTTTTTCCTAATTATTTGGAATGCATAGAGAGTCTTATTTTTTACTGCATTATTTTAAAAGAAATTGTCAGCATCATAAATGAAGTTATCATATTAACTATTTCCATGTAAGATAAAAATATTAATTTTTTCCTTCCTTGTCCAACTATTTTCTAGTTTTTAAAAGAATTATTTGGTATTTCATACTAATTTAAAGAAATGTTCTTTATAAATGTATTGTTTTGTTACCATGCTTACAACAGTGATTTAAATTTAGCCCTATGGTTTAACTTCATGTCCTAAGAGTTTTTATTACAATTTCCCCATTCTTTCCATTATCTTCTGTAGAGTTAAAGTATACCTTAAAAACATGTTTTTATAAAGGATACATTGATGATATATTTCTTAACCTCTTGCTGTGTGAGAATGTTTCTTAAGTGCCCTCGTATAAGAATGGTAATTTCAGGTGGGAGATAATATACAGCCAGAGTTTTGCTTGTGTTTTTCCTCTCCTTGGAAGCTAACCATTTTGCCTTACCAGAAACTTGAAGGATTTGAATTTTTATTTATCTTTTTACCTTCCCTGTCTTAGTAGGATATATCTAGATTTGGGGTTATTTTCATCAATTTACTTGTATTTGATGACCCTTTTTGATTTACAGACTGGATGTAAAGATTGTATTCTTTCTTAAGATTAGAAATTGCTGCAACTATGTTGGCTTTAGTTTTTCCTTCTGAAATTACTATCTTTTATTATAGCATCTTCTGGTCTTATTCCTATTTTTTTCCTCTTAAATCTGTAGAAACTTCTTGTGTTTGTCTTCTATTTAACAGACTTAATTTTCTGCATTTCCAAATCTGCTGATTATTGTTTATATTGTACTATGAATTTACCCATGCGGTCCAATTGGACTCTCTTGCTAACTGTTAGCTTTACTTTCATATTTAAAATGTTCTCTTGCGGTGCCTGGGTGGCTCCATCAGTTGAGCATCCATCTTTTGGTTTCGGCTCAGATCATGATCTCAGGGTCATGATATGGAGCCCCACGTTGGGCTTTTGCACTGGGCATGGAGCCTGCTTGAGATTTTCTCTCTCTCCCTCTCCCTCTGCACCTCCCCCCTAAAAATTTTTTTAAAGTGTTCTCTTAATCAGAGTATATTTCAATATTAAAATGTCCTCTTCTCCTTTTTGTAGTAATTATGTTTCACAAGGAGTTATCTGCAATATTATTAAGAATATGCCCCTTATTTTGAACATGACCTCTTTTTACACATCTGATTTTTCTCTGCTTACTCATCCTTACAGATGATAGTCTATGCTGTATAACATTGGGATTTGAGATGGTTCTATCAGGTATTGGTTTCCTATAAACATCTAAAAATCTTTTAGGCAAAGAGAAAGCTTTAAATTCCCAGTTGTTTCAATTTTGCCAGTTCAAAGGTCCAGTGGCCTGAGAAAAATAGGAGGTATTCACAGCAGGGACTGTGTAGATTTGGCAGCCAAGACTAATCTTGGGAAGTGAGGCATTATTTCCTGAATTCAGTTGCCTTCACGGGGAGCAGTATTCCTATTCTTTGGCATGGCTGTTTGCACCTGTTGTAAGCTGGGCATACACTTTGCCATCTGGCAAACATCTCAGAAATATTGGTGATATTCTCAATGTCCTACTGCTGCTGCAAAACTTACTCTTGCTCCAACCCTTGCCATGGGATCCAGTTGTGATCATAAGATTCTATGGGCACATTTTTCATTTATTTCTGAATTAAAATGATCTTCCTTATGCCCACAATCCTGGATATATTTGGTTTTCCTTCAGTCAGCTCCTGTGGACTGTTCTAGAAAAAGACACTCTTCCTAGTTTCTAGCAACGACCCACGTTTTCCTTCCTCAACTCATTTCAGAGTGTGCAATGCTCTTTTCACTTGCATCTGGCAAATGAGAGGATGGTGAGTTGGAAGGAGAATGATTAGATATCTGTGTTTGACAGACTTTCACCCAAAAGTAAATGCCTTCAAATCCTAAGATTATTCCTGAGTAAAGAGATATAATAGAAATATTCACCGACTCTAATAAATAGATATTATTATTTACTTAATAGAAAACAATTCCCATTTTTATAATCATTCAGTTCAAATTACTTCTGTTATCTTTCTTTTTGAAAAACTCATAGCTTTTTCTTTTCTTCAGAAATAACAAATTATTACCAGTGAAAAGAGGACTGAACTAAGAGCCAGAGAAACAGCTCTCGTCCCAGATCTGATGCTAACTATCTATACTCTGAAAATAAGCTTCAATTTTTCACCCTTAAAATGAAAGAAATAGACTACATTCTCTCTAACGTGCCTTCTAGCTCTATAATTCTTCAAGTTCCCATTAATGGAACCATTGCTAGACTGAATCCACACTTAAAAATCTATATAGAGGAGATCAACAAGGAGGGATGAAATTAATCCTTTGTTTAAAACACAAGAGGTGGCTCAGCACTCTGGTTCTAGATCACTAGTAAAACAGAGAACTTAGAGACTAGCTAACCGATGTGCTATTCAATGGGGGTATTCTTGGCTTTACCCTATTAACTTTCTCTGTCTTATTGAACTCATATTATTTGCAGAAGAAAATATACCAACTACCTCAAGTGAAGTGTACACTTGTGAGAGTGATTTGGGAATGCACCATGGGGATCTTTTCTGCAGCAGATTGTCTCTCACAGACAATATTGCTCCAGTTACTTTACCTTTCCTCACACCTTGCCTGAGCATCCCCACCACTTCCATCACTATATATCACTGCGTATGATGTGGAATGTGTTTTGGATTTTTGAAAAAGAGAAAAGGGATTATCTTTCAGTCTTACTTAAGTGTTGATTTGTAATAAATAGTAATTTACTCTTCTGTTACTGTTTCTCTAGGTGTTTCTTTTTTTTTTTAAAGATTTTATTTTTTTGACAGAGAGAGACACGGCAAGAGAGGGAACACAAGCAGGGGGAATGGGAGAGGGAGAAGCAGAAGCAGGCTTCCCACTGAGCAGGGAGCCTGATGCGGGGCTCGATCCCAGGACCCTGGGATCATGACCTGAGCCGAAGGCAGATGCTTAATGACTGAGCCACCCAGGCGCCCCTCTAGGTGTTTCTTAATCCATGCGATGAAAAGTAGCTTTTGAGTGCTTCAGTTATCTCTCCAATGGAGTGGCCTTTTTTTTTTTTTTTAGACTGGTGATTAATGGAAAATGTTGCAAGCAAAAAAATGTTGCAATACAAAGTCTTAAACCCAACTAGTGTTTTATCCAGATGTCTATCCTACCTGGAAATGGTAGAAGGATACAGACTATAGTTCATAAAATACCCAGGTCTTTGACCTTCTGTGTATGTGTTGTTTCACGCCCATCTCTACTAATGACTGGGAATTTTTAACATGCTTTTCCACCCTGTTCCATACCAAAGACGCTGCCTTTTGTTAAATCTTTAAATATTGGTGGGTTTTTTCCCCCTATTATTGGCCTCTTTAGTGAAGCTATAATTCAACTTTCCTTTGAACAAAAATTCCACTCACTTTTTATATTCATTGACAGTTTAAAATATCAAGATCATCATTTTTATCCTTGTTCTAGAAAAAAAGTCTATGATTCTAATGAACTGCAGAAATATTCACCTACTCTTAAAAACCATATACCTGTATATCTTTGTATTAAAAAAGAGAATGTTTATTAGCCATTCAAACTTCTCAATTTTTTTTTCTGTTATGAAATAATAAAAGCATTCGTTCTTAACCGCCTCATCCCTGAACACAAACAGTTGAATTTCCAGCTGACTTGGCTTTCTTACTGCCCAAGATTCCTCACTACCATCCCTGATTTTAGTCCTCCTCTTGCTCTAGTATCTCAGGGCAGAATAAATTTTCTTTAATACAACTTTCATTCTGTTTTGCTCCATAAATTTGGGTGGCTTCATATGGAATTTGACTTTAGAGAACATGAATAATCAATAAGGGCTGTGAAAGACAGAAGTTGTCTACCTCCTGTGTATCATGTCCCCCAGACAAAACTTTGGAGTCCTCTTCATCTTCAGTAGCTCCTTCTCCACCTATGTGCAGTCAAACTTCAAATTTTACTAAAGCAACTTCAGAAATGCTCAGATCATCTCCTCATCCCATTCCTTCTGCCTTATTTTGGCATACATTGTCTCTTGTCTGGGCTCTTACAATAGCTTTTTATCTTATCTCCTGCCCTAAAGGACTTTACATTCCAGACCTCTTCTATACTATCAAAGCAGTATCGAAGAAATAAATCTGATTATATTGCTTTTCTGAATAGTGTTACCCAATGTTCCATGTGTCCTTAGTATAAAATCCAGATTGTTTAATTTGCACATGAGGCAACTCCAACCCATGGGCTTCATACTTCACATGAGGTTCTACTGGATATAAAGCCTGGAGAGATGGTATTAGTCACCATCTGACCTGATAATAGAAGACATAAAATAAAATGTTGAAATCATAATACTGAACAAGAAGTAGAGACATGACTAACATTTTATAGTTTACATAGGTGATTTTAGTCACTATGCAAACATCGAGGTTAAGAACTTGGACTCAGACATCTGGTTTCCCAAGTCCACATTCTGTCTTCTCTATTTACTAATTTGTCCTTGGGCAAGAAAGAAACCTCCTTGGGCCTCCTTGTGTAAAATAAGGTTAATAATTGTTCCTACCCCAGAAGTTATGAAAATTGAATTAAATAATACAATGTACATGTAAAACATTTAGAACAGTACTTGGCCTTAGTAAGATTTCAACAAATACTAGCTTTTGTTGACTAACAACACCAAAATGTTGGTTATTATAATGTTCTATTGTGTTACATTTCTGGAGTTTTCAGATAAGAAAATTTTTCTAATTTTAAGCCAAAGTTGACCTCACATGAGGACATCATAGTCTTTTTTATTCAAATGGGAAAAAATGCTAATTTTTTTTAAAAAATGCTAATTTAATAGTAAGAGATCCTATATATGTATGAATTTTACCTAAATTTAAGTATTTTTAAGAATCATCTCCACAATTTCTATGTTTTTGTTATTATAATATCCTATTTCTTCAGTAAATAACCAACAGAATCTGTTTCTCATCAGTGATGATTCAAATGGTCTTATTATTCTTTCCTGAATTTTCTAATTCCAGCTGTTTTCTCCTAACTTTTTTTTAGCAATATCTGACACAGTGCTTTGCTCAAAAGATTGAGGTGATTAGGTGAATTTGATCTTTCTGTTAACCTTAATTTAACTGTTTTCAGCCATTTACTCTGACTTTTCGCCATACTTAATATTAAATAAGTTTGTACACCTAATTCCTTTATTTCTTTATAACCCACTTATTGCTTATCTACTTGCACTAGTGTATGAAAACTGTAATCTTAAGTATGTATTATTATTTTCATATTCACATTTTATAATACTTAAGATATTTTGTAATATACACTTTTCTTCTTGATATTTCACTTTGCTTTTTAAAAGCTTCAGCAAGTTGTCATTGACCTTTGACATTCTATTTTGATATCTTCACTTTGGCTTGTATCATTTTCCCCTGATTAGATCTGCAACATGATCTAGTTCAGTCCATCTGATCTTTTTCATTTACTAATGCCCTGACCTGCCTTGTTTTCTCTTATAGGTCTGAGCCAGGCCCTGCGTAGGGCATTTTCTCATAATCTCCCTTCCACTTGGAATGTCCTCCATTTCTGGCCCAGCCTTTAAAGCTCAGCCTAAGTTCCACCTCATCAGAGAAGTCTTTGTTGATCATATCAGCCCATAACTTTTTATAAGCAACAAAAGATATAGAATAAATCTTTTGGGGGGAAAGTCAAAATACATGTTGCTGCCTTACAATCTGTTGTTTATTGGCTATGGCCAGTGACATAGGCTGACTAAAACCTTAGTTTCTTTTAAGATGAAGTTATTTACACCTCCCTGATCTACCTTGTTATAAGTTATTCATTTAAATGAAATAAGTCACAGGGACAAAAAGTATAGCATAAAGAACATAGTTAATACTACTATAATAACATTGTGTAGTGACAGATGGTAGGTGATACATTTATCCTAGTGAGCATTGCAAAATGTATAAAATTATCGACACACTATGTTGTAAACCTGAAACTAATACAGTATTTTGTATCAACTATACTTCAATTTAAAAATTTAATAAAAATAAAATTAGGTATATAAAAACATTTTGTAAAATTTTTAAAATATCTATCCAAGTTTATCATTGTTATCACAAACAAATCATATACTGTCTTGTTAATTGCTTTGTATTGTTTTTGTACATTATTCTCTTATGCTGTTACTGGGCTTGATACTGTTATTTAAATTTCTACATGTTAGACTATCTAATGAGGTTTTTAATTCTTTGGGGGCAGGGAATATTGATGGTATTAAGATCAAAATGCCAAACTCCCAATTATCTTAGGACTAATTATCTTAGAGGCATAACTGGGCTTGTACCTCCTCCTAAAGTATAAATCCATACCAGAGAAACGTATATTCTCATCCTAGCCACACAGAGACAATGAATTGAAGATACCTGATAAGAATACTCTTCAAATGAAAGAGGATCAGCAAGGGAGTGAAAAAAAGTTGGTTTGTCTCAGCTTACCCAGGTCTGGTTTGGTGTAGTCACTAGACTTTCTGAGAAACAAGAAGTAGAAGAAACACAGTATGGCTTCGGCTCATGCCATTTTCTTTAGTTGAAAGATAATTTGCACAAAATAAAAAGCATATTCGTTTGAGTTTTGACAAATGTATTCTTCCACTATCACCACCACCCTAATCAAGATGGAGAACATCTCTACCTCCCCAGTGATCTTTCCTGGTCAATCCCTCCTGCTCCCAGAGACAACCACTTTTCTGATTTCTATCACCTTAGCTTAGTTTTGCTCAAAAGCTTCACATAAATAAAGCCATAAAATATGTACTATTTTATTTTTAGCTTCTTTCACTCAGCACCCTTTTTGGAATTCAACCATTTGTTGCATGTATAAGTAGTTCATAACATTTTGTTGTTGAATAATACTTCATTGGATAAATATATCTTAATTTATTTTCCATTCACCTAGTAGTGTTCATTTGGGTTGTTTCTGGGCATTAGCGATTATGAAAAAGGTTGCTGTGAACATTCATAGGTCTTTTGTGGGTACATATTTTCACTGCTCTTGAGATTGTCAGCAGACTAGATAAAAAGCAAGATCCAAAGATATATTGTTTTTAAGAGACATATTTTAAGTATAATAATACAGATAGGTTGAAAATAAAAGAATAGCAAAAGATATAGTGTGTAAGCACTAAGCAAAAGAAAGCTGATATGACTATATTAATATATAAGGTAGGCTTCAAGACAAGGAATATTAACATAGATTTTAAAAAGTGGTCATTTCTGGGGCACCTGGGTGGCTTAGTCAGTAGAGCATATGACTATTGATCTTAGGGTCGTGAGTTCAAGCCCTACGCTGGGCATGGAGCCTATTAAAAAAAAAAAAAGTCATTTCAGAGGAATAAAAGGGCTGATTTGTAACAAGACATAATTTTAAATGTGTATGACAAAATCATAGAGTTCCAAAATAAAAGGAGAAAAAAATGGACGGAAATAGGGACACCTGGGTGGCTCCAATGGTTAAGCCCCTGCCTTCGGCTCAGGTCATGATCCCAGAGTCCTGGGATTGAGCCCCACATCGGGCTCCCTGCTCAGTGGAGAACCTGCTTCTCTCTCTCCCTCTGCTCCTCTCTGCCCTGCTCATGCTCTCTCTCTCTCTCTCTCTCTCAAATAAATAAAAATCTTTAAAAAAATGGACAGAAATAAAGTGAGAAATATACAAATACACAATTATTGTTAGAGAATTTAACAATCTTCTCTCAGTAGTTGATAGGGTAAATAGAAAAAAAGTTAGTAGACTTGAATAATACTATCAATTATCGAACATGAAGACCTAACTGACATTTATAAGATAATGCATCCAACTGCAGAATATACATTCTTTTCAAGTATACATGAAACACTCATCGAAGACCATATGCTAAGCCATGAAATAAGCCTTAATTCATTTCAGAGTATTTGACAACAGTAGAATTAAAGTAGAAACCAGTAACAATAGGTATGTATAAAAAACCAATTATTTTGGAAATTAAGCAACACATTTCTAAATAATCCATGGGTCAAAGAAGAAATTATAAAGAAAATTCAAAAATGTTCTATATTGAATGACAACTAGAATACAACATGTTAAAAATCTGTGTGTTCATGCCTTTTAGTCGTTCTTTTGTCTCGGGAACTGATTGATCAAATTAACATTAACAATCAAAATAATATGAAAGGGGATAGACAGAAAAGCAGACTGAAGATTAAAAATTATAGACATCATGCCTGCCATTAGCCAATGTTTTTATTCTATTACAATTATAATGAAGTCACTGGATATTGGTTAACCTAATAGGCAAATATCCTTTCAGTGTCAATAAACAGAATGCTAAATAAATATTTTGGTAATTTTTCCCTAATAAATCCCATATAGAGATATGTATGAAGCTTCCATTTCATCCAATGAAACAGTAGCAGAAATAGTCTGAATAGTGTTAATAGTGACAAAGATTATAACTAAAGAATAAGTTAATCAGTGATTAAAAAGCTGAATAGACAACCAAGAAAAGTTGTGAAATCTTTGTTCTGAGATCTGAGACAAAACCATCTGTCTCTGATTTTAGTTCAATCCTTAATGAATATAACCAGTCTGACTAAATGATCTGTTGGGAGGCCCCCTTCCAAACACAAAACCTATGATTTTAATTAGCGTTAGTTATGGTGCCAACACAGGGAAAAAATTTGCTCACTGCCATAAAGAATAATAGGGGTTTAATTCTAAATCTAAGTCGTATCTTCTAATTTATAAATTCTTTTATTTGGAAGACTATTTTCTTTATAGAACTCCAAACATTCCTCCTCCTTCTCTTTCTCCTCCTTTGCTTCTTCTCCCTCTCCCTCTCACTCTCTCCCTCTTGCTATGTGTCTTTTATGAGAAATCAAAGAATATTCCGTTTGAAATTTGTGATCATGATTTGAACTTTTCAAAAAAATGTGTGAGTCATGTCTTGCCCTTTGATAATTTCCAAGTGACGAGGCTGCTTTTACAGATCAGTCCCTACTTTTAATGATTTCAGTATATTTTGTTTGGTTGGGAGTGAGAAAAATAAATGGGAAATGTCATTCATGAGTATGAGCTTGCAAATGAATATGTAGAAGGCAAATGATTCTTACTTTATTGGAGGAAAGCAGTATGTTTTCCTGAGCCTTTTGCCCTTTTCCCTTCTCAAGCCTGCAGTTTCTCATATTTTCATTTACAGATGAAAGCAGTGCAGCAGTGTGGTGGGGTGGCAATCACATCTATGTACGTGGATAGAAGGCTATTCAAAATCTAACCATCTGATGAGTTTTAACCATACTTTTATAATTCACATACATGAAGTTATATAGAGCAACTTTCAAATATAGAATGCAAGGGATCATTTCTTCATTCATTCTTACAGGCAAAAATAGGTATATTAAATAATATTTAAAAAGAGAAGAAAATGAATGAGCAATGTCATAATGCTTTGCTATTCAAAAAATATTTTATCTCAAATGATCTGAATTCATTCCAGCAGCAACATTGTTGATTTGATCAGGACGGGAATTACCTTTATTCTAGAGAGAGAAGAAACAAGAAGGGAAAAAAAGAGAGGAAAAAGCCCTACAGGTCAAGAGATGAAGTGAACTGAGGAGCAGAATGGCTAATTCTCTATTTTTCTCTCTAAAATATAGGAGTGATCAGAAGTAAGGGAATTTGCCAGTGAAGGTGGTTACCAACATGTTGAACAAATACATTACCGAAACTTTCCACACATGAAAGCAAACAAACAAAAAGTTTTGTAACAATATTTGTTTTGTAGCTATATGTCTTAATTGGTGCTGCTTTTATATTGGTCTATTTTAAAAACTGCATCATGGGGTGCCTGGGTGGCTCAGTTGGTTAAGTGACTGTCTTCGGCTCAGGTCATGATCCTGGAGTCCCAGGATTGAGTCCCGCATCGGGCTCCCTGCTCGGCAGGGAGTCTGCTTCTCCCTCTGACCATCTTTCCTCTCGTGCTCTCTCTCATTCTCTCTCTCTCAAATAAATAAATAAAATCTTAAAAAAAAATAAAAATAAAAAAATAAAATAAAAACTGCATCATGGTCAAAAAGATTATCTCTTTTCTAATCTTTTAAAATTTCAACAAGTATTTCTAGGCATTAAGGCCAGGCAACATTTTGCCTTGTCTGCTTCTCTGACATTGAGCTGTTTCTAGATGCTAAATTTGGCTGCTGTACTTTTCATATCTGCAGGGCTGTTCCTGGGTCCACCCTGCATATAGCCATCCAGGTTTAGACTTTGCCGAGCAGCCGGGCATGGCCATCCCGCTTTCAATGTCCCCATTCTGTTCTGTGCTCAGGCTCAGGACGTTTGAGTGGCAGTGAACTTTCCTTTATTTCTGGTATGATTATTGCTTCTCAGGGTCTGGCTTGGGCTCTGATCTTGCCATTTATGTCACAGGTGCCACCGGTGAAGCTGCTGGGCAACCAGATGGCAGGCCTAACTGAGGTTGGCGGCATCTGCTGTTGTACTCATTGTCCCTGCTACCTGCTCTACTTTCTTCTTCCTGTTGCTCTTACTGTCTTGTGTGGCCGTTTCTTTCGTTCAGTGCTATTTACCTTTCTACAGGCCTTTCCAAATATGAGTTTCTTTCTGTAGCTCTTTTCATGCATTTTCTCTGCTTGGAACCCCATTATCCACGAAGGCTCATGACTTGGCTGCCTTCTTTGGGTCCTTCGGTGTCTTTTGCTTAAATGTCACTTCCTCAGCCAGACTTTCCCTAAGCACCCTATTTATATTTTCAACGCACCATTCTCCCCCACCCCTTACCCTGATATTTCTCCCCTCCCTTCCCTGCAATATCTTTTTCCACAGCAATTAGCACCACCTGCTCTATTCCATGTTGAAGTACTTGTGCATAATCTGTATCATTAGGATATATAAAATATAAGCTTCAGGAGGGCAGATCTGTTTGGTTACTTACTGTATTCTAAGCATCTGGAAGAAAGCTGGCTCTTAGCACTTTTAAAAAGCTGTGTTTTGTTGTTAAATGATACATTGCATTGCAAATTCTGAAATATTGGTCTTTGTATTTGGCCTTATTCATTCAGCTTGGCACTATGTGTAAGAGTTTTAAGGGCATAGGGAAAAAATTGGATAAGTAGCATCTGCTGTGTGTACTGGGTATTTTACTTATTTAATCCTCACTATAATCCAAGTCCTTTGCCTAAAGAAGCACAGCAAGAAAGTAGCAGAGTAAGCATGCACACTAGTTTCATCTGGCTCCAAAGTTACTGCCTTTTCTTCAAAGCATGGTGCCCACCAAATAATGGTAAGTCAACAAGAGCCCCTCAAAATCGGTGATGTTTGCATAAATCAGGTGTAGCTACAAATTGAGTGCCAAAAATGATTGCTTAAAAAAAGAGCTGTAAATTAGCTTCCTAAAAAGATAAGCAACTATGCCAAAAGAAGGACATCTAAAGAGCCATAGCCCCTTTGGCTTAAGTGCCTGGACCTACAAGGTAACTAACTTAAAAAGGAAGAGATGTTTCTGGACAAATGTTTTGACATATTTGCTGAAAATATACTATTTACAATATGAAAGTAACAAAGACAAATAGATTCTTTCTTGATCCTAAAAAGGCAGGAAGAACAGCTCTTCAGTGTCTTCTTACTGCAGTCTAAGAAATAGTAATTAATTGTATTTTTAAAACAAGCCAGATTTTATCTGTATGATCCTTTTTTACTGTGTTCTTTCTTTGATCTCTTTTGATCTAGTGATAGAAACGCAAGTTATGTCTCATTTTTTATTCAGTACCATGTATGTATGGAGAAACCACATGATGCAATGGGCACTGGAGACTGGAGGGTGGTCAGCAAGCCCAGACAAGCTCCCTGCCCTCTTGGGGCCCAGAGCCAAGCAGGAACAGCCACTGATCAGGAAGACAACATGTTCTGTGAACACCTGGATGTTGAGTTATCTTTAATCCAGAATTTATGTAAAAAACCTTAATAATTAATTTAATTCTGTCTTCATTTTTCTTCTCTTAGGAGATAATTTGATGCTCCTTGTTGTTGTTTTTTTAATATAATCATATAATCTGGAGGTTGGAAGTATTTTGCTTTTATACATTTCAGTTATTAGCCCAGACAGGCATGATTTCTACAGTATCTGCTTGAATCTTTCTGGTAATTGAGAATTATTTCTTATTAAAAAATAGTCACTTTGTTTAAGGCAGGTCTAAGAATTTGAACACTATTGTTTACATTAAATCAGATTTTCTTCCTATTACATTCATATTTGTCTTTGATCTGTCCTCTATGGTCAGAAGAGCCTTTTGCACATCTAGGCCCCCTGTAACATGACAGCTTGTTTAAAACTGTGTCTCTTTGAAATTGTCTGTTATCCAGTTCTTTTATTGAGAATCTATGTGCAGGGTATTGCTTTATGTACTTCAAGAGTCACAAAGGGAGTATATCATAGCCTTACCTCAAGGTACTTACATAAGTACAACAAATAGTGTGTGAGAAGCAAGTGCTATTGAGTTTGAAAAAGTGAAAGGCCATACCCAGCTGAAAGGATGTAGAAATATTCATGGGAAATGTAACATTTGAGATTTAAAATGGCTATTGCCTTGTCAGGTTGAATTGTAGTGAATTTCAGGTTGTGAAAACAACATAAGCAGCAACTTGGAAGTAGAAACACGGAGATCAGGGTGCAAGTTTAGGAAAACTTGAGCAAATTATTTCCTCTTTACCATAAAGTGCTAGTAGAGGTTGTCATTGGAAAGGAAATTTGAAGCATTCTTTAAATGTCAGCGAGAGGAATATTTTTTACTTTATATAAATGGTAATGGAGAATGGTTGAAGATTCTTGGATGAGGGTGACAAACATAAGTTTATAGTTTCATTAAGTTGACTTAGAAGTAGTTTTGGGAGTGAATTGAAGCAAAGAAAAATATATGTATAGGAATGCATTAGGAAAAATGGCACTCTACTGTACATATAATGGAAATTCAGAAAAGGGAGAAGAGATTTCTTAAAGAAAGTTTTCCAGAGCAATTGCATCTGAAAAATTTAAAGATTGGGAAAGGCAAATAAATGACTGTTGAACTGTCTGGGTTGGTGAAATAAGCCACAGAGGCAGAAACAAACATGCATGTGTACATGAGCATGCGCGCGCATGTGTACATGAGCATGCGCGCACATGTGCATGAGTGTAGTGTGTGCGTGTGTAGTGGAGAGGAGAGGCGGCGGAGAGAGTAGTCTGACTTTAGGAAAGGTAAAGTAAGCTCAAGCAGTGGAGGGGCCATAAATGTATAGAGTCACTTACACTGCCCTGTATAGCTGGAAGAAAGAAACAAACTGGAAACCTGGAATTAGGCTAGTGTATGACACATAAATATATACAGATGAGAAAAGAAAGTGTCCTGACTGAAGAGAACAAAAGAGCTTCTGAATAATATAGGGCTACAACTGTTAATTCACCAGTTATTTACTGGATGATCTATCTCAGGTGATGTACTGTGCTGGACATTGTGGAAAAACCACAAAGATAGATGGGTTAAGATAAGAAAGATGAGATAAGAGGGGAGATGGGTTTTACATGGATAACTTTAATAAAAAGTAGAACTGACAAACATCACTAAGATGTCTCTGAAAAAAGAAACCAGCATTTATTTAGTATCTACTATGTCCTAAGCATAGTGCTTAGTTTTTTCTTATAAATTTATTTCATAAAACTCAAAATGAGCCTTGATTTCTACTGATGAGAAAACTAAGCTTCAGAAAGTTTAAGTGTTATTCCAGCAGACGTCAAGATGACCCCACAATAACGTGATGATAAGGGGAAACTCAGTTATATTGTAGGTCAGCAGTTTAATAGCAGCGAGCTTATGGTATTGTGAAAATATCTCAGGTATAGATAGGGATCCAGTGACTTAAAAAATCAGACATATTTCACGTTACCCTTCTCAATTGGTGTATCAATGGTACATTCTTCCAAAAATGGGATGATGAAGCATATTTAGAATTTGAAACCAGACACATGTGAGCTTAAATGCTGGCTCTGTGTGGCAATCCCTCATTACAGCCTCCATAAGCCCAGATCACCACCACATTAGAAAAGTGTCAACAACACTACTTCCCTTACAAAATATCACAAGGATTAAATGAGATAACTAATATCAAGAACTAAGTAGAGTTCCAGAATTTAGATAATGTTACCATGACATGAAGACACAAATCCATGGTCTCTTATGGTCTCGTTCTCTCATATCTAGTTCTCTCTCCGTCTCTCTGAGGTGCACACATGTACATACACACACTCATGCACAAATTTTGTATCTAGGATATTTTGGAATGTAGCTATTTTTTGAGCATTGTTTTTCATTTCAGAGACCTTCTGCTCCTGGCTCTGCCTACCTGCTCTCTCCTGGGGATGATGCCCGGACATTCGGATCCACTACCCCACTGAGGAGTTTAGAGGCTGCTTTTTTTCTTCCCCCATTGAAGAGGGTGAGGGCTGAGGGGAAAAGTTATAGGTAGAGGTCCTCAATGAAATGGAAGGGATGAAGGAATGAAGAAAACGGAGCTGGAAATATTCAGGCATTTGGAACAATTTTTCACTTTTATGGGGAGGACCATGCCTTGGGAAATTTTCTTACTTGCCTGTTAAATCCAGAATTAGAATTCTGTGATTGTAGCAAATCTAGCCATCAAAAATAAACAAATATGTAATCAGAGTAGAGGCGGTCTTCCAGCTGATAAATCATGTAAGAAGGGTTAAGGGAATTCGTGGATGTCTACTAAATGCATTTACTCTATCTAAAGATTAAAAAAGGATGTAAAACTGTGTTGCCAGACTATCTGCAATGGAATAAAATTACTTGCGTAAAGATATAGGCATATGTCATTATATGTAATTTATTTTTTCCCAGGAAAGTTGTATGTAACGTGATTATTTGCTACACTGAATACTATTTCTCAGGGATCATCATGATCATAATAATATTGGTGTGCATATCTGTTAAAGAAAAAAATAATGTTTAAAAATACAACAGTCATCTAAAGGAATACCTATACTTTTATAAAGGATATTGCTCAACAATTATACTATGAATATAAAATAATGAAAATAAGTTTTTTCATATTGGAACTAACATTAGAATTGAAAGAAAAATGACGATTTATCTGAATAGTACATACCAAACCTATGTCTTTCATTTTCTATTATGTTCTGATCCTAATCTATAGTGGAAAAACATGTCTAAGTCTGGTTGTTCAGAACTTTCTCCCTTTTGTCAAAATTGTTAGTTATAGAAATGAGCGAGTGGATCAAGGTTAAAGAGAGAAAGATGTAAAAACACAGTAAGTGACAATCAAAAAGTTCCTGAATAAATAGATTGAAATCTATGGATTAAGTAAACTAGAAAATCCAAAAATAAATCTTCATTTAGCAAGTCTTTTCTTAGTTTATGTTTCCAGTATTATTCTAATGTAATGAAGAAAACTAAAAATTAGTTGTAAAATAGGATTAAAAAATAACTTTCAGAAAGACATTTCTTAGTCTTTCTCAGCTTTCTTGAGTAAAAATCCTCTAAATTTTCTGAACACTTATCCACAATCATTAATTATAACATAAACTATTATATAATTATTTCCTTGTCTGTGAGATTAAATAAGCCATTTTTTTTCAGTATAAATTGAACCTTAGAGTAATTATTCTAAAGTGAATCTTTGTGGAAAGAAATTAGAGTCATATACTATTTTTACTACATACCTTTGTTTTATAATTACTTTATCTTTCATATAACTCTATTATTTTTGTACATGTCATCATGTATAATAACATGGCTTCTTTTATATTTTAATTTAGAAAATTAATGTTCCTCTTTTATAAGTGAGAAAAATTTTTAAAAGACGGGATTGAAAGGCAAAAAAATGTTATCAGTATTTAGAAATCTAATTCATAATATTCGTTCCTTTCTGACTACTTAAAATAATATTGTTTGCCTTTCCAATTACTTATGAGTCTTCCATATATAATGTCTGGCCTGAAAAGTTGTAACGTAAAATCACCTGTCTGTAAAGCAATGCAACTGAATGAAGTTTAAAAACTTCACGTAACATGCCATTTAGCATTCTCATAAAATGTCAGTTTGTTGTTAACAAGAGCAAATGGAAGAAAAGCTAATGTGCAGACCTTCTGAAAACTTCATCCTGGGAAATCAGAAATAAGAGACTATGATTCTTATTTCAAATCTATATTGCATAAAAGTACTTTTAAAATGGAAAAAATATTCACACGTTGCTCATCATATATCTTGGATGTTTTGGTAAAACATTTTGTATTCACCCTTTTAAATATCCTAGGACACATTCACTAGCTAGGATGGATGGGACAGAAATGAGTGACCCTACAACTAACACGATGTCAAAGAAACTGTCCACTACCTTGGTGTTCCTGATAGCAAGTGGTTCCTGAAAAAGGCTGGAGAAGCATTGCATAATGGTTAGGCACATGGATTCTGTGGCCAGAGGGCATGAGTTCGAATTCTGTCTCTGCTATTTCCAGCTGTGAAAACTCATGCAGGTTGCAAATGGTTTAACCTCTTGGTGCCTCAGTTTCCTTGTGTTTTAAATGGGGATAATCACAGCATCTATTTTATCAAGTTGTGATGAGAATTAAATGATTTTATAGTTCTTAAAATAGTGCCTGACAAAAATAGTGCAGTGTGTGTTATTATGGTTAACCTCCCCCCAAAAATACATTTGGCAAATCACTTTGTAATTGTTTTACTCCTTAATTTATTTTTTTTGAATTAGAATCTTGTTATACAAAAGCCTGTTATTATGCACATTTGTAAAGTGAGACCAGAATATTCATGTATTCATTTGATAAGTGAAGCTAATGCTCATCACAGAGATTTGTGGAATATATGATTACAGTAGAACAACTTATTTTGGGGAAAGAGTCTTCTAACTATCTTGCAAGATTTCTAAGTCTTTAAGATGGTACACATAGAAGATATATTTTTTCCTAATGAAAACGGTAAAGTGAGAAAATATGCTATATATATGCATACAACATTTTCTAACTTATATATAGCATATTTTCTCGCTTTACCGTTTTCATTAGAAATATATCTATATATACATATGTTTATATAGATATATATATCTTCTGACATTTATAATATTACCAAGTATTGAGGCACTGCAAATATGACCAGTATGTGACTAAAGCACACACTTATTGTTTTTGTTGACAAGCATCGATCCACCTCTTGTCCAATAATAGTATTCCAACTCTGCTTTTGAGGGATGTTCCTATACCACCACCACGATCCTGACTGTTCATAGGTTTCAAGCAAGGTTTCCTTCTAGTTCCAAGGGTAAGGCATTTGCTTTAGGGGAGGCCAATCAAAGCACAAAGCACAACATTACCTAGGACTGAGCAATTACTTAAGGGATGGGCATGTTACCCATCTGGAGCCAGTGAGATGAAATGAGAGTTTTTCTGGATCTTTATTCCTATTGGATTTAAGTCTGGGAGGTTGGGAGGCTGGAGCTGCTATAGGACCTTACTACAATAAGGGATGAATCTCTAGAAAAGCTATCACCATGGAAGTCAAAGCCAAAGGATGCAGCATAACTAGGTGCTGGTAATGTCAGCTGTATCCCATGCCTAAAGCTAGCCTTAGACAATAAACTTGAACTAATGAACTTCCTTTTCCTTCCATCCTTCTTTCTTCTCCTTTCTTCCTCCCCTCCCTTCCTCCTTCCCACTTTCTTTCCTTCCTCCCTACCTTTTTTCTTCTTCCCTTTCTTTCTTTCTCTTTCTTTCTTTCTTTCTTTCTTTCTTTCTTTCTTTCTTTCTTTCTTTCTTTCTTTCTTTCTTTCTTTCTTTCTCTTTCTCAAGCCAGTGTGAGTCATCCTTTTGTCTCTTATAACCAAAAGAGACCTGCTTGAGTGATTAAAAAATTATTTTTGGCTATATCTTCTCTATGTTTAGTTCCAACAAATACATTTTCTAATGAAAATGAGGAAACTAGAAAAATGCAAAATATATTGATTTAATAATTAGGACTGTTTCTGGTTATAATTGGTACCACTGCCTGATTTTTATTTAATCTTTATTTCAGGCTTTAGTTGCATGAGCAAATGTTTCTTTTTATGACTGAATAAAGTTCACACATGTTTGGTGTCAGACTTTCAGTTTGAATCCTGCGTGTATGATCTTAGATGACTTTTTCTACCCCCTGTGTACTTCCTTTCTCCAGTTTTCAAATCAGGATCGTGAAAGTGTTTATTTGATAGGCTTGTGGGGAGGATGAAATGATATGGTGCATGTAGACATGTCAGCCCTGTCAGTGACTGGCACATAGTAAGTCCTCAAATCATTACTATATCACTAATTGAAAGACTGGCATTAGGATTTCACTGGCTTTTCAGTTTTCTTCTGGCTGCTTTTCAGCCACTAAAATCAGAGTTTAAATAGGAGTCTCATCAGGGTTATTTTATTTCTAGAGAAAGTTTATTTGTATAGCACAAAGACCATCTCTGTTGAATTAGCAAAGCACTTTATTGGAGTTCAGATACTCTGGGGCTGAGGCTAATGTTAAATTCCACTGTATGTAAGACTTTCATTAATATAATTGCTTTTTTTATGAGTTTTTATTTTTAACATTCAGTATTTACTTTCTTTTTTTACTTTTAATTTGAATTATTTGTATTGATTGACTTCTGGCTTAGCAAATAAAAAGTATGAACAGAAGCTTAATCTGTTAGCAGAATTAATGACTGAAATCAGCAAAGTCTTAACATTTTGTTCTAAGAAAAGCCTGTGAAAAATCAGAGCTCCGTTAGTGAAAGCTTTGGGCTGCTTCAAACACAGGGCTCTGTGTACATACACTGTGAGGGGTTTCTCTTCACAGTTCCCCTGCCCTCTAGTGGTAGTTATAATAACGCCATTTTGTAGTCCCCAAACAGGAAATGCCTGTTCTTACTTCAGTTACCAGAATCCTTTTACAGGAAGTTAGGTGTGGTCTTTGAAGGAGAATTTAAAAAAAAAAAAAAATGAAAAAAAGAAAAAAAGAATGATGGAATTTTAGCTGCAGTCTTCTTGGTGCCAGCTTATCAATCCCAAACTCTGGGTGTAAAAGATTCTGCAGGGGTAATGTTTTAATATTCTTATTATGCTTATTCTCTGTGATGCTTCTCTACCTTTACAGTAGAATCCTTGGGGGAATCTGCAGAGGACCACTTTCATTTTGAAGCTGCTGGCTGCATGTTTTAGCATGTCTCTTCTATTAGAGCATCCAGGCATGGCAGTTTCCTCCATGGAGTATGCATGGACCTTCTTCATGCCTATGTCCGTCGAGGCATGAGGGTCTCTGGGGATGGGTAAGGTAAATGAGGGATGTTTTGGAGGCAGTGTGGTACTGAGAGGGCAGTCTGCTAGCTAGTGGCTGAAAGGTCCTAGTCTACTTCAAAAAAAAAAATGTAGAAACGGTAGAGTAGCTTATGTTATTTTAAATTTCCCTGTTTGATCTGGCATATGCTACAGAAGTGATCTGGATATTAATGCATTTACTCTTTGAAAATGCACTTCATATAATTAAATAGCAATTCTCATTCCTGTAGGATGGGGGTTACAACGGATTGATATTTTAAAAAGAAGGAAAAATAGATAAGTGATTGTATACAGATGGCATTCAGGAGTTAAGCTTTTGGTTGTATGATTTCAAAAATCATAGAAACTCTTGCCACTGATTCAGAGATAACATTTGGAATGATTGGTGTGCTCTGTTAAGTTATATATGTTAGTCCGGTGAAATATGATTAGAATACAGTAAGCCTCCATTTATGTGGCAAAGACCAACAAATAGGAGTTTGTTTAAGAGATAAACTATCTTAAACTTGTTATTTTTTCAAGTCTAAATCTGCTATTTAGATTTTTATGAAATGGGCACTATTTGAGAAAATGAACTAATTCTACAGTATTTCCTAAGTACTGCAAATTTGTTAATTTCAGAAACAATTATACTAGGTAGCAGCAGGTTGCTCAGCCAGGGGGGTCCAAGATCCAGACCTCTGATGTGGATGACTTCCTGCCCAGTTTGGCAGGAGCTGGATCCCTTCCTGTGCAGCTTCCGAGCAGTTCCAAATGCAATCGGGCATCCCCCGCTCCTTCCTGCTCCCTTGCTTTCAAGCAGTATCTACCTATGTTTCCATAGCCTGACATTTCAGGATTTCCAGAGCTCTTTACCAGGTGCGTTGATTTTGAATAAGCTATTAAAGGTGGGAAAGTAGGCCAAAAGGAACATGGAAAAAATGGAGAGGTACATGCAAGATCCTTGCATAGCCCAGGTTCTATAATTTTGGGTGATTTTTCATCTCTTGTTTTGGATCCCTGATATTTTTTCAGAAAGGATGCTGAAAAAGATGGCTGCCAAAATATTCACAGTGAAACAGCAAGCACAAACCAGTATCCTCCATTTCCGAGCTCTGAATTGGATATTTTCACTTAGAACATTTTGGGAGTGGGAGACTAGATTACCTCATAGACATCCACTGAATGTGAAAGATCTCCATGCAAGCAAATGAATGCATGCCTGAGAATCCCCTGAATACAGCTTCCTCAGTAAAATATTGCAGAGAGCTTGGTTTATATATTTTATCTCAATCTCATGTTATTGCCACAGTTACCTTTTATCCTAATGACTGTTGCTTCTCTCTCTCTCTCTCTCTCTCTCTCTCTCTCTCTCTCTCTCGTTTCCATAGCACTTTCTTATGCAAGGAGCTAAACAGTGATTAAAGGAGCAGGATGAAAAGATGGCACAGTCAGT
This sequence comes from Callorhinus ursinus, assembly GCF_003265705.2. Taxonomy (NCBI): domain Eukaryota; kingdom Metazoa; phylum Chordata; class Mammalia; order Carnivora; family Otariidae; genus Callorhinus; species Callorhinus ursinus. The sequence continues at coordinate 64,312,425 of NW_027397064.1, read as the reverse complement.
GCTGGTACCACCAGGACCTGACAGCTTCCGCTTCTTTACCAGGGAATCCCTTGCTGCTATTGAACAGCGCATTGCAGAAGAGAAAGCTAAGAGACCCAAACAAGAGCGTAAGGATGAGGATGATGAAAATGGCCCAAAGCCAAATAGTGACTTGGAAGCAGGGAAATCTCTCCCATTTATTTATGGAGACATTCCTCCAGAGATGGTGTCAGAGCCCTTGGAGGACCTGGACCCATACTATATCAATAAGAAAGTGAGTTTTTTAGTCAAGTTGTCTTTACTTCCCCTCCCTCCTAATTGGTTCTGGACTAGTCCCACAGATGCCTGGTGAAGTGTGATGTGCCTCCTCCCCTTTGTCTAAAGCATCACTAGGATGCTGGGTGGGCTCGAGCATGTAATGGACCCCTTATCCTACAAGTCTTTTGGAAGTACTCATTTGAATCTACACTCCCAGGACAAACAAAACCGAGGAGGCAGCATGCAGTTGGGTAAATGGGGAAGGGCAAAAGTCTGTTCACCTTACAGTGTGATGAAGCAAAAAGTGAAAACAAGGATTATATTATATTTCCAGAAATCGTATTTAAATTCCTTTTTACAATCTCAAGCTCTGTATAAGTTACTTTGATCAGAGGCAGGTTTATGCCTTCATTACAGACACTTTGCCCTTTCCACGGCTCTCTGCAGAAGAAATAATAGTAGGTGACTTAAGTACCCCCAAAAGAAGCTCATCCAAAAACACACATGGAAAACTCTGAAGTTCTCATGAAAATTTTTTGTCAAAATGAAGAAGTAATCAGAGTCTCATTTTTATGCTTTTTGTGAATTACAGATATAGTTTTAAAATACTGATATCCCAAAACTTGTTAAAAGATGCTAAATTCCTACAGCATTGACTACAGGTTTTTTTTTTTTTTTCCTCCTTTAAGTCCTTATGTCACTTACCAAATTTAGGAAAGTTAATGGTGCACGGGCAGAAAAAGCCCCTATCGTCATGTTGTATGTTGGTAATTAGTGTATTACTATAGTATTCTATAAGGCAAAATTTTAAATGATGGTCTTCCTTTCTCTTAAAATGTTCTTAATTTTAATATTAAGATCCTAAATTCTGTTTTATGTGTTGTGTTTTCTTTTTCAGACATTTATAGTATTGAATAAAGGGAAAGCAATCTCGCGATTCAGTGCCACCCCTGCCCTGTACATTTTAACTCCCTTCAACCCTATTAGAAAATTAGCTATTAAGATTTTGGTACATTCATATCCTTTTTTCAAATAGTTGCTTTATTATGATTTTGTTCTTTGAATTATTGATCTGGGAATTTTAAAAAAATATATGTGGTTGGCTATGTTATGTGCTCTTCTTTTTTTCTCTCCTCTTACTCAACAGTTAGCATATTGCAAATGGGATTATAGGTAAGTGAACCCCCTTTTCCTCATCTTCTAGTAGTTCCTCTCTTCCCGACTCTTCTGCTTCCTTCTGAACTGCTGCTACATCTAAGACTTCTTCATTAATGTTGATCGTGTTGCCAGGCTCTCCTTTTATATGTCTTCATATTTTACAATGTTTTGCAATGGGTGAACTCCAGGAGCTAATTTTCCTTACTGCTTTCACATTTGGAAAATGTGTACATGATCTGAATTGCACAATTTTATATCTTTTTGATCTGAGTTGTACTACTTTCTGCTTTTTATTTCAGCATTTGAAAGCTTTGAGTTAGTAAATGCTTACAGTTGTGATTGTATACACACCAGCCTTTCAGATATCTCCAATTCTTTTCCCCAACAGCATCCCACTGATTTTCTATTTTCTTTCTTTTTTCTATTCTTTTTTCCTTTCTTTTCCTTTTCTCTTCTCTTCTCTTTCCTTCCCTTCCTCCCTCCCTCCCCCACTCTCCCTTCCTTTTCTTCCTTTCTTTCTTTTTTCTCTTTCTTTCTTTCTTTCTTCCTTCCTTCCTTCCTTTCTTTCTTTCTTTCTTTCTTTCTTTCTTTCTTTCTTTCTTTCTTTCTTTCTTTCTTTCTTTCTTCTTTTCTTTTCTCTTCTTTCCTTTTCTTTCTTTCTCACTTGTTCCTGTGTTTTATTCAAGTCAAAGATTCTGCTACAGCTGTCTCTCTCCAAAGGCTTATTGTCTGTCAAACCACATACATCTTCATTTTATTCTTCATTCTCCTTATTGAAGTAGCAACTTCCTGGAATTGAGATTGATGACACCTTGGTGGGAGATGGTAATTTGATTTACTCTTAGAAGTTAAATAGAGTAGTTGTGAATGAGAGGTTTTATTTTAGGTGAAGGACAGTGGTCTGACTGACAGCCAGTCCTGGGAAAACCAAGGAAGCAAAGGTTTGGAAGACTGGGGCTTTGCCAGGCAGAGACATTTACAGGAAGAACACTTAAACCTTGGGATGGGGATTGATACGCATCAGGAACCAGAGGTAAGGTTCCTGAAGGGGAAACTGAAATCTAAGCAGGTTCTCAGGGCGACTTTTAGCGTTGTTTCTTCTTTAGAAAGAGTCGTTGCCTTGGATTCCATGACATGATCAGGCCAGGGATTCCATGACATGGTAAGACTTTTGGTGTAAAAGCCTACTTCCTCCAGTAGTCCATGAAAATGTTTAAATTAGATAAAGTGAGGAATTCGGGATGTGAGATAAGCTTGGTACAGGGAACTCATTTCCGTTCTGGGTGGAGGGGCTGTAAATCATGTCCCCAGGCTTGCCAGGCAGTGTGGTAAATGACATTTTCAGAAGCATGGCATTCTAGAATTCAGTCTCCCTTTAACATCTAGTTTATTCCTCTTCCTCCCCTATGTCCTTTGCATAGACATCAACATACTTTAATTCGTTATTTCTTTTATGCTTTAAGATTTAATAATTTTTTTGTGAATTATCTAAAGGAATAACATTTCCTTACTTCTGTTTTTCAAGAAAGAGAAGCCATTGTATAGGGCATAAAGGTCTTTAAGTTAGCATTAGAAATGAATAATAAAGTTGAGATTTAGATTTGGGTCTCCTGAATTATAAATTATGGTCTATTATTATGTTTTGGGTATTTTTAATCTTTGCACTAAATAAATCTTTCCATAAATTATTTATTACATTATCAGATAACTGTATACCCTTTATGTAAATTTTATTTTTACATGAAATTATGTGAAAACTCAAACTTATGTCCAATGCTCTGTTAAGAGTAGATAACTAGGAGAGTATGCATTGAATAAATAAGGGACTAATGAGTCAGAGCCTAGAAAATTAGATGCAAACCAAGTAACAAAATGGGAGGTCTGAATAGGTCAGAAAAAACTATTTTGTCCTGAATCTGAATGATGGGATGGAATTAAGAAAGCCTAATAAAGAAAAAAAGCAGTTTTTATTCTAAACCTTTTGTGTGGGGATCATGTATTTTTTTGAAAATGTCATGAATATGATCATCTCTAGGAAGTTAGGGAACCCATGAGTCCTAATTTAAGACCCTTTGAGAAAAGAGACCTCCCAGTGATAGAGGACAAGGACAGTTTTAGAAGTTTTGATCAGAGGATCCAGGCATTAAGGACAGAGTTTATGGTGGGAGCTCTCTGAGAATTGAGACAACTTGAATTTGAGGGTTTGCACTTGCTTCCCAGAAGAAAGAAAATCTTCAAGGCGCAGAGTTATTTGGAGGTCTGCAGTGATGTGAGTTATGTGAAGGCAGCCAGGTAAATCTATTAAGATTTGCTAAAGTGAATGGTAAGATGCTTACAAATGTCCGATAAGCCACAAATTTCTTCTAATGTAGAAAAAGTAGATTTTTAAAAATCTCTAATTTCCTGAATTAAAATATTATATTTCACATATTTCATCTTGGAGCAAAGATATAAGAAAACAAAAAGGAAGTGGACCAAAAGTCTAAGATAGATAAATTCTTTAGTCTTTTGGCAGTAGTGGCATACTTGATGAGAGAGCCTAGTAAACTTTGATGCATGTAATACTGTAGGGTTTGCAAATGATTTTGCTAGTGATTTTGTCTTTTATTCTTCCCAACACAAGTCTTAGTAAACTTTGATGCATATAATACTGTAGGGTTTGCAAATGACTCTGCTAGTGATTTTGTCTTTTATTCTTCCCAACACAAGCCCTACACTCAAATCCTGGTTTTCTGACTTCAAACACATGCCTTTTGCTGTAAGGTTAAAATGCTTGGAAATGGTGATGGCAGCGGGTTTGAGCACAGTTAAGAGGTCATTGTGTATTTATTATCATTAATTTATAAACCAGAAAACGCCCATTCACAATAAAGAAATTTGTATTTTAGGCTTAGACTAATATATCTATTTCCAAAGAAAATTCTATCTTGTTTCTTAAAGAGCTATTATCTTCATTAGGAGTTGTTGAATATCAAATTAGCTTTGTTTCTTGACTTTGGCAGAATAAGAGGTTATACTTATGCTTACTATATTTGTGCCAGGGTGTATTTTGAAAGCTGAAAATCCTTTTGATATGCCTAATATCTTGTTTTGCTAGTTAAATAAAATATGGTTATATTTTCTAGATAGTAAACAAGTTAAAAATGATCCATATTCCTAAAATTCCTTATCAGTTTTAAATGTTTCATGTCAGTTTTTATTATTTTAGCTTAAAATGCATATTCCACCTTATTTTGCATTTGTCACTCATTCATTCGTTCATTTGCAAATATTTACGAAGTACCTAATATATGGCAGGTGTTTATAGGCATTGGATGCCACACTGAACAAAACAAAGTTCCTGCTTTCATGTAGTTACATTCATATATCTATGTGTGTTTGAGAGGAGAAAGATGAGAAAAATAAACCATATGTCAACTAGTGATAAGAGCTCTTAAGAAAAATAAAGCTGTGTAAAAAGAGAAGAATGGCAATGTACTATTTTAGATCAGACAAATCCTCTCTAAAAAGATACCATCTGAGTAGAGATCGGAAGGAAGGGAGAGACTGAGACATGGAAATCTAGGGGAACGTTAAGTGTAAAGAGAATAGCAAATGTGAAGGCCAAGTATAAAGATAGAAGTACAACTGGTGTGCTCAGCAAGGAGAATCAGCAAGGAGTTCAGAGTGATGGGGTGAAGCGGGGAAGGCAGGGTGCAGTAGGGTATGAGGTCAGTGAGAGTGGACGGCCGGGGCTGCGGTTGTAGGCCATGATGAGGACACCAAAGTCACTCTGAATGAGATGCAGAGTGATGGCTGAAGGATCTCCAGCAGAAGGATATCATAACCCAACTCACATTTTATAAATACCACTCTGGCTGCTATGTGGAGATTAGACTGCGTGGAGGGAAAGTTTGGGAGCAGGATTGATTGGGGACCTCCTGCCATAATGAAGGCAAGGGATGCTGGTGGTTTGGCTATGGTAGAAACAATGAGGGTGGCAAAATGGCATCGAACTTAGATATGTTTTGCAGAAGAGCTGATAGGATTTTCTAAGCAATGGAATTAGATTTGAATGTGTCTTTGAGACGGCTGTTAGCCATTCAGTGGAGGAGCTGAGTACTTGGATAGAATTACAGATCTGGAGTTCAGGAAAGGGTAGGCCTGCAGATAAAACTTTGGGAGACATCAGTATTTAGATGGTATTTAAAATCATAATAAAGACTGTGACGCTCCAAATCACACAACTAGCGCGGACTGCCTGTCATTCACACAGAGTAGGAAAATGAAAAAAGCTTTTGGTATCAGAAAACCTGGATTCAGACCCCGCCTCTGAGATTTACCTATTGCTCTATGTGACCTTGGGCCAAGGTATTACAACTGTTTTGAATCTCCGTTTCTCCATCTATAAAATTGGAATCAAAATTTATACATTAATTATAATAAAATGTATGATAAGTACCTGGCATCGTGACTAGCACCTAGTAGGTACTTGATAAGTGGTTGCTATGATAGCTGTTGTTGGTTGTAGTAGCTACAATTCTAGCAGCAACTGCTGCAAAATTAGTAAAGGAAAACTCTCATATTGTTAAGGAATTCCACAAAGAATTCTGTATAAATCACGGCTTTCTTCCGGCTTCACATTGCGAAGAAAATGTTTATATGGCACCAGAGTTTGGAGCTGTCAGTGACTAAAACACAATGTGATTGCGCAACCTTCTCATTTTGCAGACGATTTAATTAAGTCCCAGACGTGTTTAGTCCCTTTCTAAGGCTACATTTTGTATCAGTGGCAGAGCTAAAACTTCAGGCCAGGTCTTCTCACTCTCAGCCCCGTGCTCTTTGCATTTTCCACCCAACAGAAAAAGCTCTCTGATCTGATGTACTAGGTGTGTTGTCAATATCGCTGTCTGGATGCATTCTAAAGGTTATTTTCAGGGGCTTCAACTTACTATTTATTAAAAAAGAAGTAGGCTTTTTAGTTCATCCCAAAATTATATGGTATCCATGTAGAAATTTTTTAAAAAGTTACGATTTTCCCTGCAAAGTAGTATGTAGGCCTGTAGGAGAGGAAGGGGAGCAACTTACGATTTCCACGTCCCCTGCTTTTAATGCTCAGAAGTCATCATGCATTATCACATAGTTAGGAAGATGGTTAATCATAGAATGAAACAACTCCAGAGTTAAAAGTACATAGGTGACATTTAGTTAGTATTTCTGCTAGCTCTAAAATGTGCACTGATATGTAGAAAGAGGCCTATCCTACTCTGTTTTGAATTTTCCATTTTTATTTAAGAAAACAAAACAAAACTCTAACGTTAAACTGTTTTCTCCCTCTAGTTTAGAGTTAAAAATTCCTCTGCAGCGTCTCTGGATATTATAGAACATTACAAAGTCCCTGAACAGACTTACAAACAATGACTTTCCCTTCTTTAAGAATAATAAAGAAATGCCCTACATTTTATATTCAATAAGCAAATGATTAATAGTAATAAAAATAACCGAATCCTCTAAGGAAAGCATTAGTACTGTATTTACATAAGAAAACTGAACATCCAAGAATTAAACAACTTGCTGAAGCCCATGTGGTTGGTAAAGGATACATCTGGTCTGTCCTTCAGTGCTTTAAATTAATTTTTTGTGTGTGTGTGCTTTAAATTTAAAGATCACGTTGCTCCATCCTATCTACATGGAGCTAGGGGTATGCATGCCAGTATTTTAAATATTCAGGTTCCATGTCAAAGAGTACATAAACCATATTCAGTAGAAACTTGAAGTTTCTTTTCATCATATACACACAGAAAATATTTTAGATTGCCAACTGGAAGAATCAATCAAAGGTTAACACATTTTACCTGGTATAAATAAATTAATAGATTAAAAGGATCATTTTTTCCTGAAATTATTTAAGGTTAGTCTGCCTCTATTATATTTTACATACCAAGGCTCTTAAGGAAATATTGTTCTTAAGGATACATTGTTCTTTTGAAAAATATATTTTGTTGGTGTCTTGGCCTATATGTTTAGAAAATAATGTAGGATTTACATGTTTTATTACTAATTCTTGCCCCTTGAAATCTGCCTTGATGTGAAGTTTCTATACTTTTTCAAGGTGTGGTATCACCAAAACAAAATCCATACCTATGTTTTTTTTGTATATCTGTATATTTATTATGATTATCTGAAGCTATAAAAAGTCACTCACTAAATTCCAGGAATTTTAAAAGTATGTGACTGATAAAATTAATCCACAGTGATTTTTTAAAAATTGATGAATTCTGATACACATTCTATTTAGAGATACCTATTAAATCAAAAGCAGAAAACCTAACTCTGGTTATCTTTTATTTTGTTTTAAAAGCAAAATAGTTTTGTTTGCTTTCCTTTCCTGAGTGCCTGTCAGGATCTTTAAATTAGTGTATTTTTTTATAATTAAAAGGATAGTCGTGCAATGTAGAAAACTCCTGTTTGAGCATAAATGCTTTATTAATTGTGACTTATGCGACAATAATTATTCTTTCTATTGTTTAATCATATTGAAATTTATATTTTACTTCATTACATATAATTAAAATCTACCATTATAAAGAGTAAATATTTTTTAAGGGCCATAAAACATGGCTCAGATCACTATGTGACAAAATCCCAGGAGGCTATTAATTTCTACCTATGTTTGCCTTCCACACTCTCTTTCAAAAAACAAAGTGTAGAAACTTGTGTACTCAATGTACATGAAGACAAATTTCATGCTGTATTTTTAGACCATATCATATCAATACGTCATCAAAAATCATTAAAAGGGAAACATGTTATTCCATTTAGTAATAAATGAGTTGCAAAATTTATTTCATTCAATAGTCAACTGCCTGTGCAAAATGGCCAGGATTTAGTGGTGAACACTACAGACATGGTGTCTGCCCCCACGAAGCTGACAGTCTAGTAGAAGAAAAGATCAGCATTAAAATTAGTCATTGGAAGAATAATATAAGATGCTATGAGGATATATAACTGGTAGACCTAAACAGGTGAGATACTATGGTAAATAACTTTCTACTAGAAATCTTTTTCAAAATAAGTACTAAAGAACAAGTATGAGTTGGCTACAGTGTAGTAGAGAGCATTTCCAGGGAGAAGAGGTGGCATTTACAAAGACCCTTATTTGAGCAAGAGAATATTTCATTAGATGATCTAAAACAATTACAGTATCATGGGAGAGTGCAATTAAGAGTGAAGAATACAAAAAAAAAATAAAGAATGCAAAACTGGAGGAGTAGATAGGGGTCGGATCTTCTGGAATCTAGACTGTGTTAAGACATTTGATCATTATTCTAAGAATAGTGGAAAACTATTGAAATCATCTGAATTACATTTACACAGGTCATTTTAGCACAGTATGCAGAATGTATTGAAAAGAACTCAACATGGATTCAGAAAAACCAGTTTGGAGGAAACTGCAATAATCTAAGTTATACTTGGTGGCACTGGACTATGGAGTGATGTGGGGATGTAAAAGTGCACTGAATCCAGGGACAGCAGATAGAATTGACAGTATTTGTGCTAAATTGGATGTAGAGGTTTAGGGAGAGAGAAAAATCCAGGATTGCTTCTAGGTTCCTGGCTAGATCATGGGACATTTTATAAGATACAGAGATGTCAAAGGAGCAGTATGGGTCGGGGGAAGGGGAGGTGGGAAGGGTAAGATGAGAAGATTTTTACTTCACTTTTAGAACTCACAATCTTTTAGGTGACTTTGAAGTATCAGTGAGATATGTAGTACAGATGCCATTTGAACACTTGACTGTGTAGAGTTCAGAAGAGGCGTCTAACTTGGAGAGAAGTAGTTGAGATGGTGGGTACATAAATGACACGTGCACCTATGTTTGTTGATGAACTCTAACTGGATGAATATAGCAGGAGAGAGGGAAAATGGCTGAGATAGCCTATCTCCTTTTCAAAAGGGAATTGCAACATTTCAAAGGATGCAAAGAAATTGTTGCATCCTCTGGTTAGAGAATTAGGATTTCAATAAAGGGAAGGGAAGAAAACTTAATGAAAGAGGGAAGAATTTTCCTTGCTGAATACTACTGACAGAGCAAGTCAAATAAGAACAAAATTGCCCTTTTGTTTAATGACAAAATGTGAAGAGTCTGACATCTTTAGAAAGAAAAGCTAGTAAGCTGAGGATGTGCTGGATACATGCGGGAGAGAAAAGATAAACGGCTCTTTCAAGAAGTTTGGCTGTGAAATGGAGAAAAGTTAGGGCTGTAAGTACTTTAAGAGGATTCGGGTTTATAAGAAAGTCTGCCTTCCCCCAAGACAAGAGAGGCTTAAGCAAGTTTATATTGATAGGAGGCTCCCAATAGGATGGGAGATAATAAAGATAAAAGAAAAAAGAGGTAAGAGATTTCTGAAGTATTCTGGAAAGGTGTCCGGAGTATGAGCGGGGGCATTGAAAACTTTCCCCATTGAAACAGGAAGGAAGGAGGAAAGGGTAGGTCCAGAAGCCTCCAGAGAAGTTTATCAGCTTGAGGGTGGGAAGTAAGAGATCTGGCAGTCTGATGCTATCTATTCTCTCAGGGAAGTAGGAAATAAGGACATCAGCTTCAGGTAGGGAGGGAAGGAGGAAGAGGGTTGGAGGTCAGAGGAGACTGGAGAATGTTTGGAATTGTCTTTGCAGAGGGTAGGAGATGGAGCTAAGTGAGAAATACGGGACTGTGTAGAGTATTGGCCACGTTCAGAACCATGAATTTAGAATGGTGCCAATCTGCCAAAAGGAGTTGTTTTCTCCTGTAGGACCTAGCAAACTAGCAGACACAGAAGATCTAGTTTTATATACTAATAGCAAATCATCTTATATTTTATCTTTTTGTTTATTTCTAGCAATCAAGGAAAAGTAGGTGTTTCTTCTTTGAAATGGTGTTTTTCTTTAAGTGTTCTCTAGGTTCTAGTGCCCTCACGTGGCTGATCCACGTCATTCACTTAGGACTGTTTTTTGTTTTTTTGTTTTTTTTTTTATGTGGATGCATTTGAAGAAGCTGAGAATTAAGCAAGTGCCTTATATCACTGTTAGTAAAAACGAAAAATGAATTATGGCTTTGACTAATGGCAGTTGTAGGTGCAAAGAAACTTCCATTACAGATTAATGCAACATTGGCTACTCACTGTCCTATTTTACTGTACTTAAAATCATGTTACTATTCTGTTACGTGCAAGTAATGTGAAAACTTACAATAAAAATTAAGACTAAGAAGGGTTGTGAACAGCATCTACTCAATTTCTGGGATTTTTATCATTGCGTTTAAGTTTACTTTGATAAAGGTTGTCGCTTTACATAATTGCAACTGAATCTTTCTTGTGCTTTTTCTTAACTATGAAAGTCATTTTAATTATGTGACTACCGAATATTTTATCAGTTTTTGTTGTTGTTTTTTCAATATAAAGGAAAGTGAAGGGCATTGGCTGTGTCTACAAAGGCAAAATGGGTACAGTGACCCAAACCAAATGTTTGTTATAAGGAATGTTCTCTATGATCCAGGAAGTTAGGAAGGCAATTTATTGAGCATTGTTTCTTTACCAGGCATGCTAAGTATAGGAGCTTTTGTGTATTTTAACTAATTTGATCCTCACAGCAATCCTGCGAAATCGTTATTTTTTCTCACTTTTATAGTGAATTGAACCAAGTCTTAGGTACATTAATAAGTAATTTGGCCACAGTCACAAACCCAAGAAATGCCATCACTAATACCAGCCATCTTTTCTTACTATTCAAAATTTTATGAGCAGTTACTGTGTATTACACACTCCACGCAGAAAGGATCATATTAAAAACATTCTTTCAGAATGATCCTTAGAATGGAATTATTCTTTTGTTGAATTTTTGTCATAGTTTACAGACATGTTGAGGTAAATCTGTCATTTATCATTTTTTATTTTTTTATTAAAAAGGCATTTTATTATAAATACATTTCAGTTGTAGCAGTAAAATACATTTTGTGTTACCATGAATCTTTTAAGACAAAAGAACTTCACAGAGACAATGATAGCAATGTAAGAAGTATAGACCCTGCACCCCTCCCCCCATGGAAAAGTTGTTCAAAGGAACCAAAGTGGCTAAAGTAATTATGAAACCTGGTTAAAAAAAAAAAAAGGAAGAAAATAAAGACCCTGGAGTGGCTTTGGGGTTATTTTATGGTACAAAGTCATTTTTACTTTTAAGGATAAACTCTTTAGGTATTAGAACCTCTCAGATGAGGTATCGTTCACTGCGATGAAAAAAATAATTGTTATAGTTTTCCAAGAAATTAAGATTATTAGATGGCTGCACAACTGGGCTTGAAGGGGTGGAAACAGACCATCTCAGTTTTATAAAGCCTCCCTTGCCAAAGTAAGACCCCGTATGGATTTGCTAAGTAACTGATTGTATGAAGTTAGCTGAACAAGCTTAGATAAGAACTGTTATTTTTGAAGCATTAAAAAAAAAAAACTACACCCATACCTGTCACTAATAACAGACCCATTCCAAAATGCAAAACCCATTACCGTTATAATTTAGAGGAGAGGTATTTTGGTCACCATATTTACCTAGGATACAACTACTACATATAACCAGTACCTTCGTGGGTTCCAAAGAATCAGGTCAGATGACGGGCACAGAAAAAGCAGATACAGTACAGTGTCCTATACATGGCTTCACAGGAAGCAGGCACGGTCTGGATCTATGGAAATCCAAGACCCTTCCTCTGGATGGGAAGGGAGGACTGAGAAACATTCTCAAGTGGAACCCACACGTTGGGACTTCAACCTGTGAGCCACTGAAAGACAGAGAGAGGTCTTTGTATACAAGTCATGGTGCAAAGCCAAATGTAAATCACGTGAAGCTCCCTGTGGGTTGGAAATGGACAAAGGAACCTGTACCGAACATGGAGACAATCCCCGCGGAAGAGTAATCAAGGCTTTCAAGGAGGAAGTGCTGTGTTTGAAGAATTCCAAAGCTCTGCATTCCCTGATGCTTATCATGGGTACTTCTACACCTAAGTCATTCTAGAATCTATTGCCTTCAAAATTAAATCTGTCATTTAAAAAACTTAAATTGATAAATTATTTACCAATGAACGCATCTCTTTATATTTAATTACTAAGAAACACCTCAAATGGCCTCAAAAAAGTTGAGGGCTTGGCCTGAGATGGCCTAAATATGTGGTTGTTGAATTACAGAAATGGAAAAGACGAACTCAAGAATAAAATAATGAAGACATAAAAATTCTAAGCTTCATGGTGTAAAAGGCATGGTGGGGCATAAAAGTGAGATTTTTCCATTGAATTTTGTCTTCCTTGACAATACTCTTCTACTTTATTCAATGTGCTCATTATGTGCACTATTCTCACCAACTGTGTATTTATGACCATGAGTAACCCTCCAGACTGGACAAAAAATGTGGAGTAAGTAGAAAACAAAAAGATATTTCTCAATATTGTCACCCCTTATATTTCCAAATTTACTATCTTGAGACCCTATCACTTTCTTTAGCGGATCATACTAGCTACTCTAACCCAGACAAGTTTAAACAATGCCTCAGGATCATTTCAACAACTAATTTCCTGTAGGACAAAGCTTGCAGTGGCTCATTCATTGGCTCAAATTACTGTACTTGTTTGACAATATTAGTAGCTCTTAATCTTCCTTGTGAGTCTCAAACTCTTTTGAATATTATCAGTGATTACTAATATCCAATGATAAATGTTACACCTAGTCTGTATGTTCTTTTTCTCATGGCTATCACTTTTTTTTTAAGATGTATTTATTTATTTTAGAGAGTGGAAGAGAGTGGGAGGGGCAGAGGGCGAGAGAATCCTCAAGCAGACTTCCCACTGAGCACAGAGCCTGATGAGGGGCTCGATCTCACAACCCTGAGATCATGACCTGAGCCGAAATCAAGAGGTTAACCAACTGAGCCACCCAAAGTGCCCTAGCTATCACCTTTCTGTTTTATTAGATATTTCATGGCTCTTAATGATACATATTTTATTAAACACAATGCTTCATTAATTTGGAGGTTAATACCTATTTTCCTTAAATCAGACTGAAAGCCAGTGTATTTCAGGTAATATCATCATATAGAACCATATTATTTGGGCCTTCAAGTTAGTTAATGTAGCAAATACAGAACTTATTTACTTATAGTCAATGAGAATGTTTTTCAGAATGTAATGTTTCTTTTGCCTTAAACTCTTCCTAAGCTTACATCATAGGGAGACTAGTACAGTCCCATATGGAAGCTTCTAATTTTTGTTTGTTAAGTTTCCTTTAAGACACGTACATGTCAATTGCCTACTAGATCTTTAATGTGGACTTGGCTATTTCCTCTCAGGTACACCTTTACAGGAATTTATACTTTTGAATCACTTATAAAAATACTTGCAAGGGGCTTTTGTTTAGAAGATTTCACATTCCTGCGGGATCCATGGAATTGGTTGGATTTCACAGTCATTACATTTGCGTAAGTATCTTCATACAGTTTCCATCCTGCAATAATAAATCACTGGTGGGAGCCTATGCTGTATTTCTCCTCAGTGGCTTCCCTTGACAGATCAAGCATTTTTCTTAGTTATCATGTGAACTTAGAATACTTTTCTTCTAATCATATGATGCACTTTGGAGAAATTAGGAATCTAGTAGTAAATTGTATAACTTTGGATTCAATTAGCCCTGTAAAGTAGTAAAATAAAGTTTCCCAAGTATCAAAGATCATGGTTGAAGACAATGCCATTTTTCTCTTAATTGGGAAATCTGATGGCAACGCTCATTGAAGTTGAAAAGGTCTTGATGAAAGACCAACATAGACTTAGATTTCCCTAAATTCTGAATAACTCTGATTTAATTCTACAGGTATGTAACAGAATTTGTAAACCTAGGCAATGTTTCAGCTCTTCGAACTTTCAGAGTCTTGAGAGCTTTGAAAACTATTTCTGTAATTCCAGGTAAGAAGAAACTGGTATAAGGTGGTAGGCCCCTTATATCTCCAACTGTTTCTTGTGTTTTGTTATTGTGTTGTGTGTGAACTCCCTATTACAGATATGTGACAGAGTTTGTGGACCTGGGCAATGTCTCAGCGTTGAGAACATTCAGAGTTCTCCGAGCACTGAAAACAATTTCAGTCATTCCAGGTGAGAGCTAGGTTAAACACCGAGGCTGACTTTACTGCACTGGGGCTACAATTACAACTTTTGTGCATAAGCCTTTTGCTTGTCACACTTCACAAAGAAATATGTAAAAAAGCAAGAATCAGGACATCATATTTTGGATGGGTTTGATTCTTCGCTTTTACTTCTTGCTTTCTTTAAAACTGTTCTAAATCAGCCTTTGAGTTTAACAGGTCTTTGCATGAGGCATTTGCAGTAACAGGCTACATGGTTTGCATCCTGTAACATCAAGCTTTCCGCATAGAAGCTAAACTGTGAGGCGTTCAGACTGATGCAAATTTGGCCATTTAGGTCGAAAACTGGTGATGTTCTTATCTGCAGATAAATGAAGGAGCAAGAGATAGCATGAGTGCTGCATGGGGCTCAGTTTTCAGATGTCTTCCTTTTTTAACCCATATTAATCTTGCAGAATTCACAAATATATTACCTCATAATCCATTGACTCCAAGATTTGTTACTACTCTATTCACATAGATTTTTCTAAAATCAGTAAGAGGTTAGGGAGTAAGACATCTGCAAATAAAAGCAAAATATTTACACAAGGTTGATGTTTAAGCATGAATAACAAAATCATTTCTTTTGCTCTAAGGGGTATTTGGAAATACACTTTTGGTTCATTTCCATTCACAGTTTTCTAACAAACATACAAGTTCTGCTTTCATTCATTTTCACCAGCTACAGGCTTTTCATGAAAATGTTATTCAATCACAAACATTAAACTAATATTGTTGGCATTCTGCATGACATCTTTATTTTCCAGGACAAGCTCATGATGTTTTTGTCGATAATGTAGCTGTTGAATAGTATATTGACATTCCTCCTTCTGGTTTTGTTTGTAGGCCTGAAGACCATTGTGGGGGCCCTGATCCAGTCGGTGAAGAAGCTCTCTGATGTAATGATTCTGACTGTGTTCTGTCTGAGCGTGTTTGCACTAATAGGACTACAGCTGTTTATGGGCAACCTGCGGAATAAATGTTTGCAATGGCCCCCTGATAATTCTTCCTTTGAAATAAACATCACTTCCTTCTTTAATAACTCATTGGATGGGAACGGTACCACTTTCAATAGGACAGTGAGCATGTTTAACTGGGATGAATATATTGAGGATAAAAGTAAGATATACTCTTTTAACCATTAAGTTGTTTAGTCCTTTAGTTAAAAAAAATACGTATAGTGGAAATTGTCTCAATTTTAATGTGAACTAAATGACTTAACCAATTTAAGATAACACATATGATACAGAAGTCAAATGATGTTTATGATATGATAATGATATTTTACTCCTTTTTCCTTATCTATCAATCAGTATGATAAAAGTTATCATTTGAAAATGTGTTATCTTTTCCTAAACCAGTGTTGAAAGCAATACCATTTTATTTGGTATTTGGTAAGCATTGATCAGGAAGGAGTTTTCAGTCGTGTAGTAAATAAATTAGTAGTTTGAACTATTCGGTGTACTATTCTGAAATGCGTTGTTAAGAAGACTGTGGAAAAATTACTTGGCCTTATTTGGTTGACTCATTATATGTATTGAGTGCATATGATATATCTGGAAATAGAGAAATCTTTCACCAAGATGGAAATCTACATTTGTGTACTCATCGGAAAGTTAAGCAACCCCAATCCAGCCATTCACTTATTGATGATGGGAAAGTGTAAACTCAAACCTAACCTCTGTTATTGTAATTTATCCTTTTGGTGTCAGTCATTGTTTTAGAGTTGTTTATCAGCATAGTTTGATTTTATTTAGGAATAGACATCAGAATAAACTTATGATGCCATATGCTTCAGTATAATTTCTTGCCATTGAAGCCAGCCACTCTGTCATTTGGATGTTCAAGTCCCTCCCTCTGCATGTGCAATTAGCTAGCCAACTCCCATTGGTCTTTTGATTACCAATGTTCTACTGGGATACTTATTCTAAGGTATTCTTCATGGTTTTTAGAACCATATGAAATTTTATCCCTTCTCAAATTATATTCATGTTTTAAGAGTTAGTCTTCTTATGAAGATTTCTATAACAGAGATTAAGACGCATTGGATAAATAGTTTTTTTAAAAAATCCATTATTTATGGGGTTTCCTACTTATTAATGTTAATAACAGCACAGTAACAATATTTGCACATAAATATTTTCTCTATTTCTGATTATTTCCTTCAGATAAATTTCTATTAATAGAATTTGGTTGTGGGGGGGATGTCAAAGGGTATAACCAGATTAAGGCTATGGAGATAGAGTGTCAGATTGCTCTCAAGAAAGATCATACCACTATATACTCCCTACAGAACTGGTCATCTTACTGAACTCTCCCTAATATTGACTATTACCGTATTTTAAAATCTTCTGGTAGAAAGAAAAGTGTATTGTTCCTTAATTATTATTGCAGTAGAATTTTTAAACTATGTTTATTAGTATCAATAACAAGTTATATATTTTATATAATGTGAATTATCTGTTGTTTTTTTACCCATTATTTCATCAAGTGATAGTAAATTTTGGAGAATTCATATGAATTCTTTAATTTATCAAGCATGTTAACATTTTGTCCTTTTTTGGCAAATATATTTAGCTTGTTTTTCATCTTATTGCTTGTTTTTGATGTTTAAGTGGTTTTCATATTTAGTCAATATAGTCATCAAATTTGTTTTCATTTTTCTCTAAGTTTAGAAAATGCTTCTTAATTCAGAGAGCATAAAAATAGTCCCTTAGATATTGTATATATAAAGGAACGACCTATATATCCTACATAAAAACACTTATATATTCTTTGTATTATATTAATAGACTTAGTTTTTAAATTTTCAGTCTTTAAAAATCTAGAAATTTTTTTTGGCCATATATTGTGAGGTAAGGATCTAAAACTTTTTACAAAATTACAGCCCAGATTTCCCTGCATAATATATTAGGGGATTCTTTCCATATAGGCTTTAAAGTAGTCCTAAAAACAATTACAGTAATTTTTTATGGGGCATATGTATGTGTTTTAATGTTTGTGTGTTTTTGTATGTGAATATGTATGTTTATGAATGTATATTTTTTGAGATCATCTTTGCAACTTATCGAAGTTATATATAAGGTTTCCCCAAGAATAGAAATTAGATATACTTAGAAAATTATATATGTTCAAAGAAACAAGTTTATGCTCTTCCTTTGAAATACAGTAATCAAGCCAAAATCCAAAACACAACACTTATTTAGAGCATCATAGAAAAGAAAAACCTAACCCCACTTTTCACAGGAAATTAAGTTAAAACTGGTAGGAAAAAAATGTCTGAATCTATTTTGAGTCCATGCAAAAAAGTACTTATAAAGTAAAATTTTACTTGCATGGAAGCAATTTGAAGCAACAAGGCTTCCCTTTCTCTCACTTTTTGTGCCAAACAGCCTTAATTTGGCAACTCTTTTTTTGAACTATCCCAAGCAATTTGAGTGTTTATTTGCAATAAATGCTGATAAGAGAATGTTATAATAGTTCTTCCTTCCCCCAAAAAATTCTTTTTAAAACAGATTTTCTAAACATTTGTTTAATCAAAAATTTTATATATTGATATTTGTTTAGTATTCAGTTATTATTAAAATATTTTCATTTAGCCATATACATATTTATTACTTTATCCATTTCATTTTAGTTGAAAAAAATTATGAGGTTTATTACCTGAACACAATGGCTGAAGTGTTTTGAGGGCCTTTTTAATGATTCTTTCTATTCCTCACTCTTTAAATAGGTCACTTTTATTTTTTGGAAGGGCAAAATGATGCTCTGCTTTGTGGCAACAGCTCAGATGCAGGGTAAGTGATGTTTCGTATTGAGTTTCAGTCCACACTGCTCCATCGGCCCCAATAACTTGCCACCTCCCACCTACCCAGCCCTCCTTCACTCCTCATTCAAAGCCCTCCGTAAATTCCACTTCACGCTGATTCTCAAAATAGCTGAAATAAGTGTGGATTCTCACCTCCTTCACACACTCATATGCGGCAATTATTTTTCCATACTAGGTCACAGCTAATCTTCCAAATTAGTTCAATGGAAAATAGAGAAGCAGTACATATGTATTAGAAGATTAAGTTAATGGAATTCATAAGCATGTATTTTGTAAGTGTGATATTTTATACATGCTAATGTGGTCTCCATGGCTTCAAGTGTAAGATCTCTGGAGATAATGTCGGTATCTGAGTCATGGTGAGTGTATGTCAAGCATATAAGAGCACAAGCTGGGAAGTTTACATGGATTCAAGCCTGACTCTACCGAATAACACTCCTTCCCCTTGCCTTAGTTTCCTCCAGTGATAAATGGGTATAATAATAGAGTTTCTGCGATGATTAAATGGATTAGCGAATATGTAGCTATTACAGCATTCAGTAAGTGCTTTTGATTATTATGATTGACACGTGAACTTTGTTATTAAGAAGTATTGCGCTTGGAGCTAAAGCCTGTGAAAATTCAGAGAAATAATTACCTTTCCCTGTTTGGCAAGAATTTAGAACCATAGAAGAAGTTTAGTGTTCTTCAATGGAAGATGATATTGTGGACATACCTGTAGCAAAATTTCCAATGGTAACAGACTTTTCATTTGGCTCATATGATAAATATTGTGCTGCCTTTTCCTCCAAATTCCAGTGATAAGTAGAACAGACTAATTTTAATTCCTTGTCTGTACCATACTAAATGCTTTACATAGACTATCTCATTTAACACTTGTATATTTGTAAGGCAGGTTCTGTTATTAATCCTTTCTTACATATGAGGTGCCCGAAGATTAGCAAAGTTAGGAAACTTACTCAAGATCATGCATCTCAGAAGTGTCAGGCACAATACTGGGGCCAGGTTTGGCTTGATCATTAAAGTCATAACTATGAAATCTTTACTATGCAGAGACATTCCCTCCTCTCCATGTGCCGCCCTCCATCCTTCCTTCACCCCTCTTCTCTACTGCCTTACTCACACAAACACTCTGCATCTAGATATCTTCAGTGAAAATCAGTTTTTTCCCTGTAGACTTATTCTTCTGTTCATTCTACAAGTCCCAGGAGATATTAATCATGATATGATTGCTTTTATATGGAGACATGATAAATATAATGACAAGAAATCTGTTTTCCCTGCTGTCATATAAAGTAGACATTGGCATCTATAAAAACAGGGAAGACACCCAGCAGACTTGCAGTACTGACTGTTTCTTTTAATCTAATTACAGCCAGTGTCCAGAAGGATACATCTGTGTGAAGGCTGGTAGAAACCCCAACTATGGATACACAAGCTTTGATACCTTTAGTTGGGCTTTCTTGTCCTTATTTCGTCTCATGACTCAAGACTTCTGGGAAAACCTTTACCAACTGGTGAGAACAGATAAAACGATTCTTCTGGGAAGCATGAAATACTGAAATCAAGGGAATTGCTATAAAACACTGTATTACTTGGAGTGTGAGCTTTTAGCATCTATATAAAATTTAATAAAATATCTCTTACATTTTTACAGACACTACGTGCTGCTGGGAAAACATATATGATATTTTTTGTGCTGGTAATTTTCTTGGGCTCATTCTACCTTATAAATTTAATCCTGGCTGTGGTGGCCATGGCCTATGAGGAACAAAATCAGGCAACTCTTGAGGAAGCGGAACAGAAAGAAGCTGAATTTCAACAGATGCTTGAACAGTTAAAAAAGCAACAAGAAGAAGCTCAGGTATCGTTAGCAAGAGCATAGAGCTCTTGTGTTTGTTGATCTCAGTCTTCTGACCGCACTGGTGAGGTCAGTGACATTTACCAAGCAAAATCGGCAGTGGATAAAAGTAACATTTGAAACATGTCATATGTGTTTGGTGTTAGGAGCCGTTAGACTTTTAGATTATTATTTTATGTTGATGATTACTGTCGATGCTGAGAGCATCAAAACATCGAGAATTATAATTGCTTTATTGACTTTTTTTTTTCTCCCTTGTGACTCCTCATTTACTCAGGCTCACAAAGTATTTAGACCTGTATGCCCTCAATTGAAGTATTTTCTTAATTTTCTGGGGAAGAGGAACTTGTTATAGTTCCTTCTTCATTAGTGTCAGTAGAGGTGGGAAAGGTCAAAAAACCAGAGTCAAACTGAGAAGATATTTCCTAGAATCTGGAAAAGCAAAGACCTATTTAATATTTATTTTTTATTTGAAGGGTATTTAAATGCAAGTTTACAGGTTGCATAAGAAAACCCCTGGTGTGTAAATGTAGTAAATCACTACATTCTCTGCCTCCTACCCTATAAAAAATAATTTAATTTGGATTTGATAAGACTTCAGAATAAGGCAAGAATTGCTCTAATTGTATTTGCTTGACTTAATGGCATTAACCAATATAAGTGCCTATTTTTGGCTTCTCTTGGATCTTGACTACAATTCCCATTTAATACTGAGTATCCTAAATATTTAATAAAGGTCAGATAAAATATACTGGAGTAACAGCAACAAGATAGAATACCATACCTTTCCCAAAACTGTACTGTTATAATTTAGAAATACATTCAGATGCCACGATCTGGGATTCCTATATATATAACATATATATATTATGTAGATAATATATATATATAAAGTATATATGATCTGTGATATGTTTTTGTTGTACATTTCTTAGTGAGATACTCCACTTAAGTGAGAGACAAAAGTTTATCAAAATAAAATACTTGGCTGAATTAAGTTCAATAATTCAGACTGGCACTAAAAATTATTGTCAAGCGGATGTGTGATGGATCAGGTTAAAATAGGAAACCTTTAATTCTTAAATTCTTTCCTTCTTCATTAGTGGTTAAGTCATAGAAAAATTTATTATGATATTTGAGTGTCTTGCTCGTATTGTTGAATAGAGAGCATAGTGAGAGGCCAGAGCCTTAAAGTTTGCATCAAAGTCACACGTATCATCTTCCATGTGTCTTTTGAATTTAATTCTTTAATTGGTTTAATGACAATGCATGGTTTTCCGAAATATGGACCGGAATGGAGAACTGTTTTTCAAGATTGTATTCATGACACTGAAGACAGATGAAGTAGTAAACAGCGAGAGAGATTTTCAAGGTTTGTATGCAACTGCCATTTCCCGTCTCTGCTTCCAGGCAGCGGCTGCAGCCGCATCTGCTGAATCAAGAGAGTTCAGTGGTGCCGGCGGGATAGGAGTTTTCTCAGAGAGTTCTTCAGTAGCATCAAAGTTGAGCTCCAAGAGTGAAAAAGAGCTGAAAAACAGAAGGAAGAAAAAGAAGCAGAAAGAGCAGTCTGGAGAAGAAGAGAAGGAAGACGCGGTCCGCAAATCCGAATCAGAAGACAGCATAAGAAGAAAAGGTTTCCGTTTTTCCTTAGAAGGAAGCAGGTTGACATATGAAAAGAGGTTCTCCTCTCCACATCAGGTAAAGATATTATTAGCTTACATAAATTGCGTTTTCATAACAGACCACTTTTCTTAAAGATATGCCAGAATTGGGTAGAAATAAAACCGCCTTCTCCCTGGATGGCACAGTACTTTCAGAATTGTAATGATCCATCAAGTGTTGTGTTTATCACCTCAGAGACTTTGTGAGTTTTACAACTTTTTGAAATCCCCAAGACAGCATTTTTAGAGCATAGACCCCACTGAGCTTGGGAAGGTTTATGGTTTTGAGGTTTTGTGGAAGACTCAAACATCTTGGGGCAATTTTCCACTTGAGAAATTATCAGCAGATGGTTCCCATCCCTTTTTAGCTACACTACTGTGCCGGGACCCAGTGACTATGGGTTTTCCGAGTGGCAGGTTCCTAGAAGTGAACAGTGTATTCTTTCAGACCATCTGTGTAGTTGTTCCCATTCACATACAAACTTCACTGGAAGAATCATTCTTCAGACACTTGTTTCAAAGGAAACTGAAGCAAAATTTTTCTAGAAGTGTAGCCAAAATTCTTAGGTGGAAATGCGCTAAGGAATATTTATGACACTAAATAAATAGTGGTGTTTAATTGCACTTGATTATCTCTCTCATGTTTAATGTGGGATTTGTGCTGAAAGAATATCCTGATTATATGGTACAGTAAATGTTCACTGGATGCCTGTGGCTTATGTACCAACACAAGCTGTTGAGACTTTGAAATTTAGGATCCTTAAATTTTGAAATTACCAAGAGAATTACCAGAAATACAGAGTTTCTGTATTTTGAATTTGTTTCTGTATTTCACCGGTAGTGAAACCTCAGTATGATTTAGTAACCATAACAATGAGAACAAGGCTGATAGCAATGATAATGGCCAACACAGAATTCACGGCAGCTTTCGGGATAAACTCATTTAAGCCCCTCACTACAGCCCCGAGTAGGTACTATGATCATCATCCCCAGTCTACAGATGTGAGAACAGGAGGGCTATATTCTTTCTCAAGTGCTTGTTTTATCCTTGGTATTCTTTTTACATTTTCATAATCAATGTTAACATTGGTATTATTTTCACTATTTATTAGGCCCAGTGAAGTTAAATAATTGCCCAGTGTCATGTAGTTATTAAAGGCTGCAGTGGTATTCAAATTTGGTATGACACTAAAACTCCTGAACTTTCCACTTTAACAGCCTGACTAGAAAGAATATTTTAAAAAACTGATAAAGAAACTTACAATTTGATTTCACTAAACAGATACATATATTTAGGGTTATACTTGCTCTTCAGACAGTTTGTAGTATATATACTCACAAAACCTCATATTTAATATGTGTAAAATTTTTATAGGTCAATTTGATTCATTCCAAGTCCAAGTAACACTATGAGATAGAATAGATTAAAGGATTACTGGGGTTGAATTTATATTTAAAATAGAATTTGTTTTTAATTCTACATTTTACACTCGTTCTTATTCATGTTGTCTCAATCATTATGATTTAATTAGTGGTGACATTAATATTAATCAGTTGAATTCCTTAAAAATCAAACCCCTTTTTTACAGCATTGGTCATGTTGTAAAAGAAGGAAAGGAAGAAGGGAGGGAGGAGAGAAGGAAGGTAGGTTATTAGAGATAAAATGGCCTAAATTTGAAACTGCGGATCACCAGGTGCCCCAGCCTCTTCAATTACTTCGATTCAAATCCAATAGAACTAATTCTAAGTGAAATAGTGAAGCCTGAAAAGGTTAAGTTCTCACCTACTTCCTTCTGCAAATTTTGCGCACAGATAAAGCATTTCCCCAGTACTGTCTTCTTTGTAACCCTGTTTCCTAGCTAGTTGGGCGTGATAAGTAATGACTGACGTATACAACATGCAATATCTGGCCCAAATTGGTGTTTGTTTCTTAAGTGGTATCTGTATTTTAAAAGAGTGAGAAACTTTCCTTTTATCTGGTAAATAGATGAATAGCTAAGAAGATGGAGAGGAGAAAGAGGATGGGGAGAGAGAGGGAGGGAGGGAGGGGGAGGGGAAAGAGACAGAGAAGCCTGAGTTTGTACTATGCCACTTTCCTAGTCCCTGGAAGTAATAAAGGAACTATTAAGGAAGGTACAGTGATGAAAGGCCCATTGTTAGATTTTTTTTGAAAGTCCAAGACCCCAGAGTATTAAAGACTATTGTTTTGTGGTGACATGATGGAAAGGCAATTGTGTTGATAACCATTTCTATTTTCATATTGAAAAAATATATATATAATGTAGGCTTTTACTGCAAGATTATAATTTTCTCAGTAGAGTAGGTAGATTGTACGAAATATTTCTTAGGCTTCAGTTTGACTTGTTAGTGTGGGAGATGGGAGAGAAGGAAGTCAAGAATACAATCTCTAATCAAGTCTCAAGACAATGTGGATATTTATCTCTTTTATTTTATTTTTTAAAAGATCTATTTATTTATTTTAGAGAGAGCGAGCATGTGCAAGTGGGGGGAGGGGCAGAGGGAGAAGGAGAGAGAATCCCAAGCAGACTCTGCGCTGAGTGCAGAGCCTGATGCAGGGCTCGATCCCAGGACCGTGAGATCATGACCTGAGCCAAAACCAAGAGTTGGGCACTCAGTCTATTGGACCACCTAGGTGTCCCTGGATATTTTATTCTGAAGATATAGTCAACCTTCTTATTAGATATGGTCAACCTTCTTAAGTTATTAGTTCACTCCCTATTTATCATAAAGCAAGAGTTTTGCTTTTTAGAGATTCATTTTTTCATGGCAGATTTTTTTGTATTGGCCATCCTTTATTTGTGGTGCAACATTTGATTGTTATGGATTTAGATAATTAATGCAAGCAGTAGAAGCTGATGTAAACAGATGGGGCACAGTCATTTTTCATACAGCTGTCTCATGTAAGCTCTGCTCTTGTATGGCATAATTCACCTTTAAACTCAGAGAGAAACCCTGTGTGCAATTTTATAACTTATTTCCCTCCAACCCTTGTATTGGCTCTGATTAAGTTGAATACTTGTAGTTAAAATATAAACTCTTACTTATGAACAAACAATGAATCATGGAACACTACATCAAAAACTAATGATGTAATTTATGGTGATTAACATAACAATAAAAAAATTAAAAAATATATATAAACTCTTACTAAGAGTGATACGTATAGTTTCTACCTTATTTCTTATTGCCAAGCATTTCCTGCCTGCCTTTTTGAGCTGATGATAGCCAGCATGTCACAAATCCTATTACTCTCATGTTTTTATAGCTTATTCACAGTCCCTTGTGAAAAGAGAGAAAGGAGGTAAAAGAAATGGGGTAGTCTAAGAGAGACATAAAAAAAATTACTTTTTTGGAAAACAATAAAGGAAAAGAAGGAATATTACTAGTGAAGTTGGTAATAAGATGAAAAAACATGGGAACAGGAAAAGGAAAAAGGACATCTTTTGGGGGAGCAGATTAGTCTCTTTAAATGTCCTTCTTTCTGTAGATAATGAATAGGATTCCATAACATAAGATAGTTTAAAGCTTATAAATGTTTTATAGATGTTTATAGACATTATTGAGAAAAATTATTTTTTAGCCAAAAAGAAAATTAAAAGCATACTTTTGGTCAGGAAGTATAAGACATATATATAGGTACAAAATAATTTTAATTAGCTTTAAATCCTTTGGAGAAAAGAAGATCAAACTAATAACATTTAAATGATTAAATTAGTATTCTTTCTATTAATAATAATAGAAATCCAACTCCAGCCAGCTTAAATTAAAAAGAGAGAGAGAGAGAGAGAGAACTGATTAGATCAGATAAATAATATCTGTGAGTAGCTTTAGGCATGGCTGGATCCAAAGGCTCAAAACATGTTATTATGGCCAAGTATTTCTTCATATTGCAAGCCCAGGTTCCTCCAATACAGTGGCAAGATGTCACTGCAACTTCAAACTATAGTCAATATTCTTAACAACCCCAATTGAAAATGCACCTCTTTCTCAACAATTGGAAAAGAAAAAGGTGGCTGCCAATGGACCAAGCAGTGTCCCCTGCCCATCTTTAAATGGTTTTCTATGGCCTGAGGTATGGAATGTACTCATTGGCTGGGCCTGGGTCATAGTCTTGACTGAGGATCATTTGTCAAGGATAATCAGTGTACTGTTGAAAGAAGGAATGAATATCGGACAAGCAAGAAAGTGTTTACTACAGTGAAGTTATAAAAGTAGACTAGTAATAATCAGGAAGTGATTGTGTTCAATGCTGCTATGCCTAAGAATCAAGGAAAACTACATGGTGGCAGTGACAATGTAGCCATTTAGAAATCTGTGTAATGATTGTGACCAAATACTTAGTGAAAGCCAGGCTTTTGTGAATATGGTACTTTTCAGATTTCTTGAGAGACAGAAGAGTGAAAATCAGGGAATGAATCATACAGTTCTCTCAGCTTGATTTATTTAATTTATTCGTGAAGACATTATAAAATATGCAAAGGGAAGAGGAGAAGCTGCTCGTTGTACTATAGTTAAACAGACCTACTAGCAAGACTGATTTTATTTTCTTCTGTGGTGAGATCTGCATCAGGGTGTGGTCACTAGTTAGCTCTTACTGGCTATATTTTTGGCATCAAAGGTTCTAAATGTAAGTGTGTGTTTAGTTGCTTTCCATTGGCATGTTAAATGAGATTAGCTTCTAGAATAGGGTCTAGCAAAAAATTCTGTTTTAGGTGCCAATAATGGGGCAAAATAATATTGAGGGGTACTTGCGACTATCTTAAGGCATGTGTAAAATAGAAGAAAATAACAGAAAATAAAAAATGAAGGAAGGGAGAAAAAGGGAAAGCAAACCAGACGAGGTGAACCTGGTGGAGAGTGCCAGAACACCAGCAGTTACCACAGGAGCCCATGGTTCCAACTTGTCCCATGACTTATGCTCAGGTAAGTCAACAAATCTGAAACAAGTCAAGTCTCATATGTTTGGGGATGACTGTTCTTAATTCTGTTCCTCTGTGTTTTGTTTGTTTTCTTATTATTCGTAGTCTTTACTGAGCATCCGTGGCTCCCTTTTCTCTCCAAGACGCAACAGTAGGGCGAGTCTTTTCAGTTTCAGAGGTCGAACAAAGGATATTGGCTCTGAGAATGACTTTGCCGATGATGAGCACAGCACCTTTGAAGACAATGACAGCCGGAGAGACTCTCTGTTTGTGCCACACAGACATGGAGAGCGACGTCACAGCAACGTCAGCCAGGCTAGCCGCGCCTCCAGGGTACTCCCCATTCTGCCCGTGAATGGAAAGATGCACAGTGCGGTGGATTGTAATGGAGTAGTCTCGCTGGTCGGGGGCCCTTCTGCCCTCACCTCTCCCGCCGGACAGCTCCTTCCCGAGGTGAGGCCAATGAAAACTGCCGCTGCTGGGAAGGGACCTGTGGCTGGGGCAGGCAGGAGTGTTTTTGATTTCCATATCCAGGAATTTTGTTAAGTCTTTTGTTGGGGTTGGTTCAGTCCAGCTGTGAACTCACTTTGTCAAATTGTTTTATTTAGATGTTTCTGCAAATAAATTAAAAATATAGGTTGGCTCTCACAGAATCTAATTGGAAGTATTTATCATTTTTGGGAAGAAGAAAAGGATATCCTTAATGGCCTAGGGGTATGAAACTTGCCAAAAAGCACAGCAACAATTAATCAAACATAATATTTAATTAATATAATCAAATGAAATGCAAGAAATGATATAAATATTCAACTTAAGGATCTTATTAGCACAGTTACATTAAAAGGAGAATTTGATACTTCTTCTTGAAGTAGATACTATTACTAAAGACATGTAAATCCTGTGATGCAACATTCTTTTTCTTTGCAGGTCAGAGTGCTGTAACATTTTTAGCACCCACTCAAATGACCCCAGCCATTGTACCTTTGTGTGGTAAAGAAGTCACTCAAAGTACCTGGTAGGGTCAAGTATTGCAATTTTTAGAGCAGATTTCAATTTTTGTATTACTATCATGATTTATTTTTGTAAACAAAGAGGCTCTAAATCAAGCATATAAAAAAGAGTTTCAACTAAATAGCAGACACTTACAGGGATATATTATTGACATTTTCCTTTGTAAACATAAGGTCTTTTTAACTTTGGTATTAAATAATACAGGAGCTTCTTACCTCTTCCCTGGGTTATAGAAATAGCCATTGATCACTTTTTTCCATGGCGTCTCCCCACCACTTTCTCCCAAAGAAATGTCCAAGTACCTGGAGTCAGATAAAACTGTGAGAAAAGTAGAACTTTGTAGTGAAGGAACCAGGAAGAATGCAGAAGGAATATCAACTTCTCTGTTAAAATAATCGTGGCTGACTATGTACCAGGCACTGCCCAGAACACTTTACATGTGTTAGTTCATTAAGTTCTCACAACAACCCTTTATGATAGGTACTAATAATTACCCCCATTTTAAAGAGGAGGAAACTGAGGCCTGTGCATGGTGGAACTAAGATTTGACCCCAGGTGTGCTAGCTACTAACCCTACATTCTATCCATACTATAATACTGCCTTCCATTGATTTTTTTTTTAACTTTCTTAAATGGAAAGTAAGAAATGGCTAAGGAAGCAAACATTTTCATTTTAACCCAGTATTTCTTAAAATATACTTCATCCTCAAACTACTTACATCAGAATTCCCTGGGAAGCTTCTTAAAAATGGAGATTCCTCATTTTCCTCTCCCCCAACCCCTGGCAACCACCATTCTGCTCTCTACTTCTGTGAGCTTGATGGCCAAAGGGTACAACATTTCCATTAAGCAAGATAAATAAGTTCTGGAGATTTATATAGCATAATGCCTATAGCTAACAATACTGCATTGTATCCTTAAAATTTGCTAAGATGGCAGATGTTATGTTAAGCATTCTCATCGCAAATCATAACAGCAATAACCACAACAAGAAAGGGGATGGGAGGAAACTTTGGAAGGTGATGGAGATGTTTGTGGCCTTGATAGTGGTGATAGTTCACAAGTGTACACTCACTGAATTATGTATATTAAATATATACAGCTTTTTACATGTCAGTCATTCCTCAATAGAGTGGTTTAAAGAAGAAAAAAATAGAGATTCCTGGGCCAATCAAGACTTACTCAGACCAAAAGACTGAAGAGAACGAAGTCTGGGAAATTCCTTCCTTGATGATTCTTACACATAATAAAGTATGAGCATCACTGATCCTGAGAAATGTTAATTGAACAAACAAAAACAAATCCACAACTTCTTTGCATAAATACAAGGAGTATCTCAGACAATAGAATTTATCAGTAATTACCATAAAACTCCTGCCCTATCCGAGAGGGTAAGATACATCTCTGAAGGCAAATGGGAGCCCATTTGAAGCAAAGCTTAGTGAGATCCTTTTATTTCCCACTCCATCGTGTTCATTCTGCAATCAGGCAGGAGCTCAGAGGCAGGGCACTGAGCCAAAGGTGCAGACAAAGGAGTAGGTTTTGAGACACTGCAGAGGGGGAAATGAGAACAGAAAATAAACTGCTGAAGGCAAATGATACCTACCAAAGTCCACAGTATCCTCGACATGTAAATTCAATAGAAGCAATTTAACTTAAGAATTTCCTCAGTAATATCATTAGAGGATCAGAAATCTTTTTTTTTTTTTTTTAGATTTTATTTATTTATTTGACAGAGAGAGACACAGCAAGAGAGGGAACACAAGCAGGGGGAGTGGGAGAGGGAGAAGCAGGCTTCCCGCCGAGCAGGGAGCCCGATGTGGGGCTCGATCCCAGGACCCTGGGATCATGACCTGAGCTGAAGGCAGACGCTTAACGACTGAGCCACCCAGGCACCCCTAGAGGATCAGAAATCTATCCTTAAAGATGAGACAGATCTAGGTTTGCACATATAGTTCTGTATAAGGCAGAAGAGACTAGATGACCTTTAAATGACCCTATTTCTTTTCTTAAAACTTTGCCTCTCTGACCAGGCCAAATATTTTAATTTCTGAGAAACAACCTTTTGATTGGAAGGGCTTTAGCTTCAACAGGGAGGGGTTATTTTTTTTCTCATTAATTTTGCTTCTCTTCTACCATAAAATTAATTTTAGAGTGACCTATATGGGTATATATCACCATTAAATCATATCAACTGAGTGGAAACTTTGCTTTTGAATATGTCTGCATTGGAAGTATGCAGGTTAATAAAATAATGTTAATTACTCATTCTACAATAAAGTCAAAGTAGATGAACAGGACTCATATTACTCTTTTAGAAATAGGGAGGATCCTCAGAGAACTAAAAATGACTTCTTATTTATTATTAGCACTCAGATCTGCATTTGAAATGCCTGAGTTTTGCCCTTTCTTCCTGTGATAATTAACTTCCTTGTTTGATCTCCTAAAGTAGGAATAAATTTCTGCCCATGTTAAATCTTGGTGAGTTTATTTTGGAATAGAAAAATATCAAATCATTTTATCATGGTTAAAAATCAAAGTTCCCCAAATTGGTGTTATTGACTTAGAGTTTCAGCACCAAGGATGTTTGTTTTGTGGATTTGTTTTGTAAATGTAAGACAGTTATAAATTAGTTCTAATATTTGCTTTTATTATTAAGGATGGATGTTAGGAAATGTTACCTATTTATAATGAACAAAAGCATTTTACAAGTTGAATTCACATTTTAGGGGAACTGTTACTAATACATCTTAGGGAAACCTTAAAAATTCTTTCCATACATTAAACTGAATATGTGTCTATAAAGATCAACCTGAGAGTAAATCAAGGAACAATGAGTTTCAATCTGAAGTTCTAAGTAGGATTGGTTGAAATACTAAAAGTTTATCTGTGCAATGGTAGGCATGATCCCTCCAGCCAAAAGCTCCACCCTCTTGATAGCAAACCCAAAAATCACTGAAGGCTGAGAATCTGATGGGCTTTCAAACACTTCCCAAGAATGTTGATTTCAGCAATATCTTAATGAGCTGTTCTCATCTGGCAGACATTTAGTTAAGTAGTACCTGTTATAGGAACACTTTGGGGTTTGCTACCCTTAAGAATAATAGTTATTTTATCTAAAATTTTATTTTTAGGGCACAACTACTGAAACAGAACTAAGAAAGAGACGGTCCAGTTCTTATCATGTTTCCATGGATTTGCTGGAAGATCCTACAGCAAGGCAGAGAGCAATGAGTCTAGCCAGTATTTTGACCAACACCATGGAAGGTATGTCAAAAGTCTTACAGCAGAGCTACTTGGTGGTGCTTCGGTAATGATGCAAAAAAAATACGTCCATAAATTCAAAGAGAATTCTTCCTGACTTTGTATCACATCAGCATTATGTCTTTTACCAGATAAAAATAAAATCCACATACAACACATAGATTCTACTATCTCATACAGATTTTTACATTTACCCTCCAGGAAGCTACTGCAAATTCAAGATATATTGGAATACTGCTTTTGCAGATTAAATTCTAAACTGTTGAAGCTTGTTGTGTGCATGACAATGAAAGGAGTGTAATGATGAATGTTTATTTTCATGATGCTAACCCATTTGAATTGTATTAACTGCTTGAGACAAAAGTTATAAAGTCCTTTGATTTAACCAGAAATATAAATGAAAAATGTGGATTAGGGTTTGATATTAACCTTTGAAGCAAATTTTTCAAAATTTTGTAGAACTACTTTTGCCTCTTTTTGACCAGAGTTTTACAATATATCAGCTCTTTCCTTAGTTGCAGATTGCATATCTGAGTAGTTAACATATTTGTTTAGCGGTCTGGATCTTATAATGCCAAAATAAGGACTTTGGGGACAGCTTGATCTGTGATCGATTCTTGGTTCTGCTACATGATAAATGTGTTAATTTATGACTCCAAACTTCAGGTTTTTTTATTAGTAAAATGCAGATAATGAGGTCTAGGCATCAGGTTGTTGTAAGAATTGAGACATCATGTATAAAACACCTATGTATCTGGAATGTAGAAGGCAGTCAGTAAATATTATCATTATTGTCGTTCTACTTTCATTGTTTTTAATACACTTTTGTGTCTTTCCACACTAAGTGAATTTAAATGTGAACTATCAACTTCAACTACTTGAAAAATACTTTCATATAAAATATATTCTATGCTCCTTCCTTGCCCTCCATCTCTCTTCTCTCCCTTCTCTTTTAGAGCCCCCTCTTTCTGCCCTCTCCCAGGTTGTGTGTGTGTGTGTGTGTGTAGATGTGTCAAAGGGAAAAGAAAGATGGTGAATGAGAGAGCATGCATGGGCACTTGCCTTTCTTATTGTTAGTTATAGTTTCTCTTGGCATTGGCTGGATTCTTGGAATAATTCTTTCCCAGGCTGAATGCAAAGATTTTTTGATACTAATACAAGTACCAAAAGCCTAAAATTCACAGCCAGAAAAAACCCACAGTGTAGATGGCTGAATATATATCACAGCCATGTCAATATTACAAGACCCAATTTTCATAATATCTTAATGCAGTATCAGAAATCTTCTTCCTGATTTCTATGGAATATTAAACTCAGTACGTTCTTCCCCAACCTCGCCTGCATTAGCTTGCACTCCCTCTTCTCCCCCAGCTGCCAGTAGCTTGCTCCTCCCTGTCCCTCCAGGTAAATCTTTTGAAGATTCTCTGGTCTTCTGCTCCTTGCCATAGCAAAACCACTGAGAGGAAGCTGCCAGTGGTTCTGCTACCGATGTCAGCAGCATGTCTGCTCCCTAAAGCAAGAAGTAGAGAAGGAGACAGGGTAAGTCTAAATCAACAGTCCTAACTTTGCACTTCTGATACCATTAAGTTTGAGCTAACGTAAGAAATTACTTGAAAAACATCAATCCACCACAAGACTGGACTTGTCCACTAATTAAGATAGAGTTCAAAATGAGTGTATCCACATGGCTCTCCACTGAAATGTGTCTCAGTGGAGTTGCCTAGGATGTCCTAGAAATACATATAATTTAAGAAGCAGAAGACTGAGTGTTTGGCTTAATACCTGCAGAGCTTTTTGACTTTATACTTTTGTGAGGGACAATGGCAACATTTTCATTCTGTTTTTCATTGGTTATATAGAATATAAACCTTTTCTTTATTCAATTGTATCTAAAAATTTTGAATGTGACATTGATTTAGGTTGGTTGTTAACAATACTTCACATACACATGCATATATTAGAGCTGTCTTAGATAGTCCTTCCTTTTTTTGGTCCTGCTAACAGTGGAAAGGTTTCTTAAGTTGACATAATTTGTTTATTTGGGGATCCTTTCTTCTAAGTCTAATCATGGTTCATGGTTTAGTTTACTTCCCCCCCACACCTCTCTTTTTTTTTTTTTTTTTTTTTTGAACCAGGCTTGTTGATCCAGCTGGCTGGCATCTTTTGTTTTCCTTCTTTTGAACTGCAGTCAAGTCTCCATTGTCCAGGGTAATGAATAGCCTCCTACTTAATGAAACTGTAGGAGATGAGCAAAAATGAATTGTTTGCTTTTCAAGTTTTCAATGCAAAAACCATATATAAATGTTTCCTGGTCACATCCTTGGGAAGGGTAGTGGGAGGGTAAATTATAAACACCTGAGGAATTGAGGAGAACCAGCAAAATATCTAAACTTGGATGTAAGTGAATCTCAGTGCGGATAATCCACACAGGAATAATGGAAAGATGGCTGTTGTTCTTTCCTGAGTGCTTTGTTTTGTTTTAAAATGTAAGATTCTTCTCTCTCTCCCTCTTTTTCTCTCTCTCTCTCTTTCATTCTCTTTCTCTGGCATGAATAATTGAATGATTTTATTTTAGAACTAAAACAATTTTGATCCACTTTTTCCTGGTGTCAAGATGAGCAACACTGGCTGAATTTTCCCCTTTGAACTTTTCTCTGGTTTGTTTTTTTTCTACACAATTCCTGTTTGCTTCTCTTTACCTGCTAAATGACAAGTAGCATTAAAAAAAATACTTATTCTGACTGTACACAGGCCAAGAGTTATTATTTTATTTCTCTTTTGTTAGTTACTATAAATGATATCTTTTTATCTTCAGTATAAACAGGGCATTGTTTAGGAGTCTTAAAAGCATCTATGCAGTAACTGGTTATAGATATTATATTTTTCCTCTGATTTGCACCTCAACTATTCTTTATTATTTACAAAATTACATATTAAGAAAAAGAGAAATAAACTGTGTACTTGAAGAATTTTAGTATCTAAAGAGACAATTGAAGAATCTACCTACCCTGATGGATTTCTGTTAAAAATAATCAGGAAATTAATTTACTTTCGGGAAGTAGCGAACTTACAGCATTAGTTAGTAGTGAATGTTTATCAGCAAAGCAAAAAATCATTAACTATGGTTGTGTTTATGCATTCAATATGCTGTTTTCTCACCCACAAAGTTTATCTTCTAGTGAACTGTATCTGGTTTGAAGGGATACTCCAGTTGCTACAGTAGTAATACTAAGGTAACTGACCAGAGTCAAATATACCATGAACGAAAAAAGAATCTTTCCCTTTATATTAGTTCTAAGAAGTGGTGATCTCGTATTTGGCAGAGCAGATAACCAGGTGTGAAGTAATGATATGGGCAGAAAACCAGTTCTGCATTCTTTTTCCACTCAAGAGTTGATTAGAAGATCATCTTACCAAAGAAAATAATAGTTTCCCACTTCTTATTTTCTAAAATTCTTTGCCAGTATTTACCAAGTTTCAGGATTTTGAGTATCACCTTAAAGAGCTATGCAAGGCTGTCTTCTTTCTCCTGTTATTCAGTTGAAATGTTTCTTGAAATCATTGTACTTTTTTCTTAAATAAATGTATTATGATATGAAATTTTATATCATAGGTGTGGTATGATAGTTATACACTTTAATACATTAAAATAAATTCACACCATGAAAATTTATGAATTCTACATATGTCCCACCTAAAATCCTCTTATGTTTTACCATTAGCGCATAAGTCTCAATTGAAACATTGATTTATGCTAACAGTGAGTATCCCGGTTTCTTAATATGCATATTTTCTCTTCTTTTATGCACTCTAGTTAAATAAAGAAACTTAGAGAAAAAGAATCTTACTGAATTCAATATGCAAGCCTATATCTAAAAAAGCTTAACTGGAAACTCTTTGACTAAGACTGGTGACGCTGACCAAATTATTAAAAGACCCAAAATACATATCTAATCCAAGAAACTGAGATTCAACCTGACTGATAAAAGTTTTAGGACATCTCCTGAGAAAGGAGTTCTTTGATTAAATATATATGCATCTGGCTCTATCTGGAGCATGGATGAGCTTAACCCAAGTCCTCCCCATTAGTTTCAAATACACTTGAAGATAATTTTTGAACAGTTTAATATTGCAGATAGAATCTGGGAAACTATGTGTAGCCCAGATAGATTTGGAAAGTTTGCTTGCCTTTCTGTGCCCATGTTTTTATGACAGCTAACCCATGTTAGGTCTTTTCCTGTTCCACCATCAGATTAACCCATTAATACCTTTTGACAACTTTAGATTTCTAAAAAAATCACTTTCAATTTAAACCAAATGCTGCCTAATAGAAAGTAAGCAGTTTTCATGAGTATTCTAACTTTTTTCTTCCAGAACTTGAAGAATCCAGACAGAAATGCCCACCCTGCTGGTACAAATTTGCTAACATGTGTTTGATATGGGACTGCTGTAAACCATGGTTAAAGGTGAAACATCTCGTCAACCTGGTTGTGATGGACCCGTTTGTTGATCTGGCCATCACCATCTGCATTGTCTTAAATACACTCTTTATGGCCATGGAGCACTATCCTATGACAGAGCAATTCAGCAGTGTGCTGTCAGTCGGGAACCTGGTAAGACTCACTTGAGGGTCCTTTTCCCCTTGAAAGAGTTCATGATTGCCTTAATGAATTTCATATGTCACCTTCAAGTTAAATGTGTATTAATTGGCCATGTACACCTGGACAGCAAAAGCTAACATCCCTTTTTTTATAACAAAAATATATTGCTGCAGTTAAGCAGTGCAAAAGAGTGAAAGATTTTACGTACAATTTGATTAGGAATTAAATTTGATTAGAAAGATGATTATGAATTATAGAGGACATTTGTCTATGGTAACAAGATTGTGATGTGTTTCTGAGGTAGTTAGAATAAATTCTTAATGACATGACCACATTTGTCAAATTATAAAATATGCCAAGTCAGATAATTTTGGAAATATCATTTATAAACACTGAAGATGGAATCTTTGGGGAGGAAATAGCACATAGAGATAATTATTTCTGTTTGAATTTCTCCTATAAATTTAGGAATTTGTAATGATAAATTTTTGCATACATTTTCACTTAAAAATCTGTATTAACATTCATTGGATATATGGTAGAGTGACAGAAAGGAAAGCGAAGAGATCTTATACAGAGAAACAAAAACTCAGGCAACAAAAATATACTGATACTGATGTAAGAGGCTTAAGTTTTCGTGCACCTTCCAACTTGAGAAATGAAATTGACATGAGCTCCCTCTCTCTAGGTTCCCATAAATTCAGTCCTAAGGCAGATACTATGATTGTCTGTATTTTACAATTGGGGAAACTGTACCCATAAGAAATTGACAGAGCAATGGAAAATCTGAATACTATATGAGACTCTGAAAGCTATTGCAGAGAATATCATAAACTGTAGTCGGAAATCACAGAATTGTGGGATAGGAAAGAATAATAACATTACCTGGTCCAAATTTTCACCTATATGGGAACCACTTCAATATTATCTCTAAAAAATGAGCAAGGGCTGGAAGAAAGCTTAGTGGAGGTGGGTATTAAGAAACAACTCAAATGGACATGAGCAAAAATAAAGAGAATTCATTGCCTCAAGTAGCTAACACCCATTTGGGCATAGCTCCAGGTTTTAACCTGTATAGATTCTGTTTCTCAAGCAATGTCACTTGGGAGTCATTTTCTGACCCTACTTCTTCCCAATAATTGGTTTCCTTTGTCTCTGGCTGGGTATTCTATTGGTGACAACATCCCACCAACTTTTATCCTACCAGCATAGATTCCTGAACAGAAGGATTGCGCTTCCTAACTAGTTGCTTAACAAAGGTCTAAGAATTCATGATTATTGGCCTGGTTTGAGTAACATGACCATTTCTAAGCCAGTCAGTTACTCTGGTTCTAGAATTAGAATGCCCTATTTGGCCAAACCGGAACCATTTCTTATCACTGAAGACAGAGTAAATGAGTGGAATTAATAAAGAAAAAAAAAATCAGTTCTGCCATTTCTAGATGAAGAGAGAGTAGATGCTGGAAAGACAAAAACAACAAATGGACAATTTAAACTGGGACTTGTCTTATGTGTTAAGGAAAGCAAGGTTTGATTTGAGGTGAATCATGGAATAGTAGAAAATATATGCACAGGATATACACATTCTTGTCAAGTGCATATGAAATAGTCCCCACGATAAGCCGTATGTGAGGTTATAAAACAGGCCTCAATAAACTCAAAAAGATTGAAATCACACAATGTACTTTTCTGACAAAAATGGAATGAAATTAGAACT
Organism: Callorhinus ursinus; assembly: GCF_003265705.2. Taxonomy (NCBI): domain Eukaryota; kingdom Metazoa; phylum Chordata; class Mammalia; order Carnivora; family Otariidae; genus Callorhinus; species Callorhinus ursinus. Next base: position 64,274,974 of record NW_027397064.1, on the reverse strand, counting down.
CAATAACAAATAAATTTGGAACATTTACAAACATGTGGAAATTAAAAAACTTCTCCTAAATACAATGGGTTAAAGAAGAAATCACAAGAGAGATTTCTTAGAAATACTTTGAAATGAATGAAAATGAAAACTCACCAAACTGAAACTTATGAAGTGCAGTTGACAACAATGATTAAGCTGAACCTTTCATGTAAGAAAATAAAAATGACAATATTAATTTTATGGTCTTAATTCATGTACTCCTCATCACTTAATAAACCTTAAATATAGTAAACAATTAAATATTGATTTGAGTACAAACCATTTGAGGTTAGTGATTTGCTGGACCTAAACCAATTTTTAAAATTTGTAATTTAACTGTGGTTTGTTGGGACTAAGTTAAATTGCTCAATAATTATTTATGTTTTCAAGAGTATTCACTTGTGTAATAACATTTCTCACTTAGGTCTTCACTGGGATCTTCACAGCAGAAATGTTTCTCAAGATAATAGCCATGGATCCATATTATTACTTTCAAGAAGGCTGGAATATTTTTGATGGTTTAATCGTGAGCCTTAGTTTGATGGAACTTGGTTTGGCAAATGTCGAAGGATTGTCAGTTCTCCGATCATTTCGGCTGGTAAATTAACTAGGAGTATCCATAATGTTTTTATAATTAATTTAATCAGACTTCTCTCTTATCTAGTAAGAATAAGAATTATAAGATCTCCCATAGTTAAATATTATTTGAATATATCTGAAAGCAAACCGGATTCCTCTACAACCGGCTGATAATTTGTTCTTCATCATAGCTTTAACAGATAGATGAAGTTTATTCAAATGAACAACCAACTGTTCTGTCTTTAGTAATTAAATGGCAGGGCTAATAGTGAGGGAGAAAAAAGGATTCATATATAAATCCAAATACAACTAAAGAACACAATATTCATCTTTCAGTTATGTGAAGCGTGCTTAACTGTGCATAAGACTTTGAGACTTAGGATGAGCTCACCTTTCTCTCAGAGGCTCAGGAATTATGGAGTTGCCCACTTTGCCCCCATAGAAGTCAAGACTTGAGACTGGGTAGAGTGTGCAAGGGAAGAAGGTGGAGTTCCCCACACATTTGCCCCTTCAGCCAGCTTGGAAGTCACCAGATCTAGTCCTGAGCAGACTTGCCTATATTATGTTTTGTTAATTTTAAAGAAGGAGTCTTTTATTTGATCTTTATATTCATCAGTTCATGAATCTTTTAAAATTAAGAGACAAAATATCAGTTGACACATTTCCATTTAAAGTGTGATATGTTTTATCATGCTGTTACTTTGAGTTGGCTCTTTTTGTGATTTATTTTCAATTAACAGAGGTGGTAGATAGTTACTAAAGACAGGTTCCTATCGGTAACGTATTAATCATGATTAGATTCAAGACTTTGCTGTGAAGTTTATTTAGAATTTCCCATACCACCTCAAAGATGAAATTTGAGTTGAGATCCTTAGAGCTATGGTTTCCTTCCCTAGTTGTCATGGATAGCTGTGAATCTAATTTGAAGCTAGAAGGATGCAAAAAACAGAGCAAAAATTAAAAATGATTATATAACAAAAAATATGGGCAACTACTTAAAAAATGTTTAGTAAATCTTTGTGATGATGTGATGCAATTCGGGGAAATAGGAAGCATATTAGCATTAGCGTTTTGCTTAGTCTGTAGGCTCTTTTGCATTAATTATTCTCTGGGAATAAATTAAACATTTTGGTGCATAACCACTCCTTTGGGTCACTTAGATGCCATTAAATAATGCACTACTCTTGGCCTGACATTTACTGAAGCACCAGAAATAAAATGCTGCTGCAGTTGAAATGTAAATGGTACCTTAGAGGACTCCATGAGCTCATACAACTGACACATCAAGTACAGTGGTGGCAAGCCATTTACACACTATAATGAACTGATTGATTAAGTCACTGAAGACACATAAGAGTTGACAAAATACAGCTTTTTACTTAAGTCCAAGTATTTCTTATTCGAATGCAGTAGTTGCAGTAGTCCCCTCCCCCTTATCTGTGGGAATATGTTTCATGACCCCCAGTGGATGAAACTGTGGATAGTACTGAACCCTATATATACTGTTCTTCCCTATACATACACATCTGTGATAAAATTTAATTTATAAATTAGGCGCAGTAAGAGATTAACAATAATAAGTAATAATAAAATAGAACAATTACAACAATATGCTCTTAGTAAAAGTTATCTGAATGTGGTCTCTTTCTCAAAATATCTTATTGTATTGTACTCACCCTTCTTCTAGTGATGATATGAGATGATAAAATGCTTATGTGTTGAGATAAAGTGAGGTAAATGACATAGGCCTTGTGACATAGTGTTAGGCCACTAAGAAGGAGGAAAAAGCATCATCTGCTTCCAGACTGTGGTTGACCATGGTTAACCATGATTAACAGAAAATGAAAATGCAAACAAGGGCAGGGGGGACTCTGGTGTAATAAATCTCCTTTAAAATAGAGCTTGATGTTACAGCAAACTTATGATATAGCAAGATTAAAGCAATCTAAAGATTTAAGAAATTAGTTTTTTCTCTTGTAACTTACATAATTTGTGTTAATTTTATCTGTACTTATGCATCTCAAGTACACTAAAAAATATATCCACTTTGAGCTTTTAAATAATGACAGCCTCAGCTTCTGTGAATCAGTCTCTGCCAATTAATCACCGTTAATCTTAGCTCTATCAGTTCCCTATGGAAAACAACAAAAAAAAATCTTACATATACTTATGTAAGATTCTGGAAATTTTGGTATATCTTATCATTAAGATGCCAATAAGAACTGTATATTTGTTTTATTTATAAAATAGACTATTTTAGAATGAAAAATAACCCATGGTATTAAATAACTGATACATTTGCTAGATAGTAGTTTGACATGCAAATAATCCAACACCCTATAATTGAGACAATTATGCCATAGATTTTCCCTGTAAATAAATTTACAGATTCTTTAGAGGGCAGGGCACTAATAGCCATCTCACTTTTGTTTCCAGCTCCGAGTTTTCAAATTGGCAAAATCCTGGCCCACCCTGAATATGCTGATAAAGATCATTGGCAACTCAGTAGGGGCTCTTGGTAACCTCACCTTGGTGCTGGCCATCATCGTCTTCATTTTTGCCGTGGTCGGCATGCAGCTCTTTGGTAAGAGCTACAAAGAATGTGTCTGCAAGATCTCCAATGATTGTGAGCTTCCACGCTGGCACATGCATGACTTCTTCCACTCCTTCCTGATTGTGTTCCGTGTGCTGTGTGGAGAGTGGATAGAGACCATGTGGGACTGTATGGAGGTTGCTGGCCAAACCATGTGCCTTACTGTCTTCATGATGGTCATGGTCATTGGAAACCTGGTGGTATGTAGTAAAAACATTTTCCTTATTTTTAGTAAAAGAAATGTAACCATTAAAAAGTATGTTCAACTGAGGAATGTTTTATATGTTTTTGGCTTTTTAAAAATCAATGCTTAATTATTCAGTATTGCAGGAGCCACATATAGTTTAGACTATTGAGACCCACATAAACTTTTTAAAAAATATTTTATTGTTTATTTTTATTTTTTCCAGTTTTATATAATTGACATATAACATATAACATATAGCATATAACAAACTGTTAAAATACCGTTTGAACCAGAGTTGTTCTTCATCACTATACTTCTTACTATTCCGTGGAGAGGGCCATTTCTGGCTTTTATCTTTTAGTTCTTGTATTAAAGCATGGATGTGTTACTAAGAATAATCACTCACTTTATTTTTAAGTATCAACAATTGTATCACTTGAAGATCTTTCAGATTTGGGTTTCCTGCAAATTGGAGTTAAAAAAAAATTAACGATCATCTCAATCCATTAAAAGCACATGAGTTATTTGGTGCCTAGGAACTACAGTATCAGCAAGTAACACTGACTCAAGAATCACTTATTATCATGTCTATGTCAAATGAACCATTCCCAATACATCTTTACTGAGTCCTGGAGGCATGGAAAAGGTGATAAGAAGATACATATATGTATCTATATATATATATATATATATATATATACACACCATGATATGACTTACTCAAACAGGAGTAAAGATAGAAGTATCTAATATGTGTCAAAAATGTAAAAACAAAGTGCTATATGTCAAGTTCACAAAGTGGAAACATTGCTTTGGCAAGGATAATCAAGGCAGGCTTTGTCAAGGAGTTTGAACCTGAATTATCTTTAATTAAGATGTAAGATTTAGCTTGGTCAGAAGAAAAGTAGACCGTCACAAGCCAAGCAATAGTAGACCCAGTGGATGGGGAAGAGAAGACAATAGACTCAATGAGGGGGATCAGGTTCTTATACTTTACATATTAAGTAATTATTCTGAGTGGATTGATTAAGTTCCAATCCAGTGGACTAGAACAAGGACTGACATAACCATAGTTTAAAATATGTAATTTATAGACTTAATTTCCTTTCACATAAAAGTAACCTCCAATTCCCCCAAAGGAAGAAAACAGGGAGAGGAAAAAAGGCAAAAGGTAATCAATTCATTTGCAGATTTCAGCCTCTTCAATATTAGCTTAGATAATGCAGACCTATTTTTGAAGTAACAAGAAACATGAGCACTGTGCAATCCAGAAATGTGAACAGTGACTTAAAACAACAAATATTTATTATCTCTAGTTTCTGTGGATCATAAATTTGGGAGCAGCTTAACTGGGTGGTACTGGCTCAGGTTTGTCATAAGGTCGTTATCAAGTTGTTGGCTAGAGCCCCAGTTATCTTGACTGAAGCTGGAAGGTCAGCTTCCAAGAAGCCTCCTTCTCGTAGCTTTTGACAGGAAGTCCCAGTTACCTGTTGGCTGTTGGCACAAGGCCTCAGTTCCTCTCCACATGGACCTCTCCACAGGATTGTTGACTGTCTTTAGGACCTGCATCGGGCTTCTCCTGGACAGGTGACAGGAGAGAGAAGGCTTTGTTTGTGTTCTAATCTTGGGTCCTACACTGTCCCTTCTGCCATATTGTATTCATCAGAGCTAGTCACTAAGAAAAACTCACACTTAAGAAGGAATTAGGCTTTAACTTTTGAATGGAGGAGTAACAAATAATTTGTAGATATATTTTATAGCCACCGCCAACCCCAATACAATTTGCTTGCTTTCAGGGAAGTACAGGATTGCGTAGAACAGGAAGAGATAGTCCTGGGGAGAGATACACAGAGCAGAAACAAAAAGTCACAGGCTTGTATTATAGATCTGGTTTGATTTTATGTATATATACATATATATTTGTCATATATTGGAAGAAAAGAAGAAAAGGCAAAGAACAGAATCCTTTATGACAACAATGAATGAACAGATCAAACTGCAGCAGGGAATCCATAGTCGGAGTAGTAGAAATTTAAGTGTAGGCTTAGACTGTGTAGAGTTTAATTTATGAAAAGGCCAATTGTGCATAACAAAATTGGATTTTTTTGTAGGCAATTCAGAGCTACAGATGGGTTTTTATTAGGAAGCTAACAATGAGCAAGTGGAAAATGCAAAATGGATTTAAAGAGAAAAAAATTCAACATATTCCATATAATCTATTAATTTACAGAAATAAGACAAATCTGACGTAATTATACAGAAGATTCAAATTGAAAAGAGAATTTCAGAAGCATCGATACCTATGGATGACATTTAATATAAATTTGGATTACTCTAGGGTACTTGTATGGCTCAGTTGGTTAAGTGTCTGCATTCAGCTCAGGTCATGATCCCAGGGTCCTGGGATTGAGCCCTTCCCCCCCCCTTCAGGGTCCCTGCTCAGCAGGGAGTCTGCTTCTCCCTCTCTTTCTGCCCATCCCCCTTCTTGTGCGCTCTATCTCTCTCAAATAAATAAAATCTTTTTAAAAAAATTTGGATTACTGTATATGATTAAAGAGATATAGTCTGTAAAATAATCCTTTCCTTCTACATGCATACACTGAAATTCTGTACCTTTAAGGAAAAAATTAAAGGCTCTCCTTTCTCTTTTGACTATCAGCTTAAAAAGTTCTCCCTTTTGGGATATCCTGGATATTATTTCTGGAGTAGGTAAGGTAGTAATAATATCTGTCATTTTTACCACCAGTAAGGAAATGTGTTCATATTACATATGCTTAAACAAGGTTGAATGGACTTTGTGCACGGCCTCCTATAATTTTTCTTTTTCATCCTCACTGAAGAGAGAAAGGTCCCCCAAAGGCAAGCTGACATAACCCCTTTTGAACTCCCATAAACTTCTGACGGTGCTCCACCACAAGAAGTGTCAGTAATCACTGCCATGACTGGTCCACAGACAAGACAGAGACGGGGCCACAGACTGCCCCACGCTCATTCTAACAAGAAAGGGGAGCGGGCCATACAGCTATAACAGTAAATGACACACTTAGAAATAGAGTCCTTGCCTCAGTACTTCAAAGAGGAAGTATAAGTTGTATCTCACTCTGGGAGGGTCGATTGATACATATCAAGAAAAATTTCCTAATAGACAAAGACAGTTCATTAATAACTTTCAGAAATCAAATCTAGAAAACAACTTTGACACCAAAATTCAGTTTCATTATGGATAAACAACAAAATGTAGCATTTAATTTTTTCTTTTCATCTATTTTTCATCCAAATAATAAATTCAAAGGCAAATCACAATAAAATATAATTTTATTGGTAAAGGAGTAAGCCTTAGTATGAATACGAGCAGCCATGGTATAGCAATTGAGAAATGTCAATATAGACTCACAGATTATGTGAAGTCCTTACTGGATCTTACACATTTTTACATTTCCTATTACCATTTGTTAGACTAACTTGTAACTGGCTAAACAAAGGAGCTTTAGGCCTTATTAGCTTATTGGAAAGATAGAATGTGGCAAGAATGCAACATCCTTTTCATTGGAGTTTTACTTAAAGTCTTTTCTAGGACTCGTCTTTATTACTTACATTTTGTCTTTGGCTCCCTTTACTACTATATCCTTCTGTGGTTCTATATGCTTCAATAATCAGAGACTCATAAAATTATCAATCAAATCCTGAAAAAAAATTATGCAACTTGGTCTTGTGCCCATCTGAGTACCTGATTCATTAGTAAATTACATCTTTTGAGTACATACAATGGGTTTATAGTCACTAATCTTTTCACTCGCTCATACCAGTGGCCTATTTTTGGAGACTCAAGTTACAGACTAATTAGTGATTTTTGTCCATGGCAATATCTTGATTCCACAATCTTTAACTCAATATTAACATCATGGTTATTGTATAATAACATTTTTATAGATATTTCCAGCCATTGTATAGATCTAGTGGCCATGATTTTCTGAACCAAAGACTGTGACTTTTGATCTAACAATAGGCATATTTTTTTTTTCTAATTTGGTAAGTTGTCTGGTGCAAAAATTGGTACAAATACATAAAACAAAATCATGTTTAAATGTATTACAATTATCTTTGGTTTTAGGAATAAAGTTAAAATAAATTATCAGTGTCCTGGAAAATCCAAGTTACATGGGGAAAATACTTAGCATCCCAAATAAAACTTCTTTTTCTTTGTTCACTGTTATAGTTATCTAGATAACTAAGATTTCTCTTTTGGAACTGAACTTAATTTAGAAGTTTCACATAGTAGTGGTTTCAGTAATTTTGTAATGACTAAAAAGGAAATAGTGTTAATAGTATTACTTGATATTGGACAGGTATTTATTTCATTAATTTTTTTTCAGGATAGTTTATCACAAACTAAAAGGAGTATCTATTGGTAAAAAAATGAGGTATAAGAGCGATCTTGGAAAATTTATACTTAAGAGCAACTGAAACAACGCAATGTTTTCTTTTTTTTTTTTTGAGTGGATTTGTATGTTTTTATTGAATTAAGACCAAGACAATCATAGCATATAGAAGTCCATGTTGTTTTTGTTTTTAACATTTTATTTTTTAATAGATGTATATATTGATAGTGGAATTATTTTTTTATTATGTTAATCACCATACATTACATCATTAGTTTTTGATGTAGTGTTCCATGATTCATTGTTTGCGTATAACACTCAGTGCTCCATTCAGTACGTGCCCTCTTTACTACCCATCACCAGGCTAACCCATCCTCCCACCCGCCTCCCCTCTAGAACCCTCCGTTTGTTTCTCAGAGTCCATAGTCTCTCATGGTTCGTCTCCCCCTCCGATTTCCCCCCCTTCATTTTTCCCTTCCTGCTATCTTCTTCTTCTTCTTTTTTTCTTTTTTAACATCTAATGTATTATTTGTTTCAGAGGTACAGGGCTGTGACTCAGCAGTCTTGCACACTTCACAGCGCTCACCATTTTCATCACCTATTTTCCTACTGTGTGTAGGTTCTGAACCTCTTCCTGGCCTTGCTCCTGAGTTCATTCAGTTCCGACAACCTCGCCGCCACTGACGATGATAATGAAATGAACAATCTCCAGATTGCCGTGGGAAGAATGCAGAAGGGAATCGATTATGTTAAAAGAAAACTACGTGAATTTATTCAGAAAGCCTTTGTTAGAAAGCAGAAAGCCTTAGATGAAATTAAACCTCTTGAAGATCTGAATAACAAAAAAGACAGCTGTATTTCCAACCACACCACTATAGAAATAGGCAAAGATCTCAATTATCTCAAAGATGGGAATGGGACCACCAGTGGCATAGGCAGCAGTGTGGAAAAATACGTTGTGGATGAAAGCGATTACATGTCATTCATCAACAACCCCAGCCTCACTGTGACTGTACCAATTGCTGTCGGAGAGTCTGACTTTGAAAATTTAAACACTGAAGAATTTAGCAGCGAGTCAGATATGGAGGAAAGCAAAGAGGTAGGAATTTTTAAATAAGATAGTTTAACATCACGTATGCTTTAAACTAGGAGTCCACATTAAAGTTATGTTTTATCTCTGTAAGAAAATAGAAAATATCTATTGACACACTTTCTATGGCAAAATTGGTGGTAGATAAATTAACGACAGAAGAAAATGTAGCCAGATATTTGATATGCTGACTCATTTTTTCAAATATTCGCCATTTTGAATTATTGATAATATTAATATTCAGATTAATATGAATTTAATTATCTGAAAATAATTTGAGATTTGTGAAAATGCTTCAGTTTGTTCATTTTCTTCCTTTTAATTCTCCCACAATGGTGGTTTTTTGTACGTACTAGAAAAATACTTGGTGAGAGGGCAGTTCCAATTCTCACTTGGATTTTTTTTTTTAAGATTTTATTTATTTATTTGACAGACAGAGACATAGCAAGAGAGGGAACACAAGCAGGGGAAGTGGGAGAGGGAGAAGCAGGCTTCCCGCCGAGCAGGGAGCCCGATGTGGGGCTCGATCCCAGGATCCTGGGATCGTGACCTGAGCTGAAGGCAGACGCTTGAAGACTGAGCCACCCAGGTGCCCCTATCACTTGGCTTTTATGAAATACTTCATAAAATGTGATCTTATTTAGTTTGCACAGGCATTTTTATTCATGAAAAATCTGGGATCTTGGCTTGATACTTACATATAGTTTCATGTTTCTGAAGTAAATACTTTTTTTAAGGAAATGAAGCTAGTAATGACTCATGCTGAAAATGTGTAACCCTACTGAGCCCAGAGCATGCTGTCTACACAAACAAGACTTGATATGTTAGAATATGTAAAATTCTGAGTTTATCAACTACAGTACCAGTCTCGGCAGTTTAAAGTATTCTTTGATTTACTAGAAAAGTATGAGTACCACAGTATGCTTTTAATTTGTTTCTAGGTTAATAAGCACAGAGTTGGGGATAAAGAGAAGAAAGAATTTAAACCCTTGGTGTTTAATTGTTTAACCATACAAAAATTAAAACAGAATTCCCAGTGATTAAAGCTTGCATAAGCAAATAAAAATAACAGCCAAAGGCAAAGATTCATCCTTTCTTGTCTTTTGAATTGGTTGACAGGAAGAGAAAGACCTCCAATACTATTTTCATTCTAAGAAAGACAGAGGACTGGGGAGCTTGAGGCACTGAAGGATAAAATTTAAGTAGTGTAACAGTCACAAAAATTGGACATTAGTTAATAAAATTATGAACAAAAATATATTTCTATGAAGGAAACCTTAGCTGTTTCAGTCAGTATTCCCATGTTGATTACCTAAAATTACTGAAGAATATGCTATTTTTCATTCTTTCTTGTTTTAAGATAAGTATTGTTAATTCTGTGATTAGGTAGAAGTAGATGTTAAACATGAAATCCAGAGAAAGTTTATTTATTTATTTATTTTTATTATGTTATGTTAATCACCATACATTATTACATCATTAGTTTTTGATGTAGTGTTCCATGATTCATTGTTTGCGTATAACACCCAGGGCTCCACGCAGAACCTGCCCTCCTTAATACCCATCACCAGGCTAACCCATCCCCCCACCCGCCTCCCCTCTAAAACCCTCAGTTTGTTTCTTAGAGTCCATAGTCTCTCATGGTTCGTCTCCCCTTCCGATTTCCCCCGCTTCATTCTTCTCCTCCTGCTATCTTCTTCTTCTTTTTTTAACATATTTTATTTATTTGAAAGAGAGAGAGTGAATGAGAGAAAGCATGAGCAGGGGAAGAGGGAGAAGCTGAGCAGGGAGCCCGATGTGAGGCTCGATCCCAGGACCCTGGGATCGTGACCTGAGCCAAAGGCAGTCGCTTAACCGACTGAGCCACTCAGGCACCCCAGAAAAAGTTTAAATATAGGTGTTAAAATTAACAGGTAAATAACAAGGCCATAGTTATTAGTTTCACAAAATAAGTGATGTGATTCAAGGGGAAAATTATAAAACTTTATAGCCTGAGGCAACGAATTGCTGTAACTAGTTGAACTCAAATGTTTACTAATAAGGCCATTATTTTAAAATTTAATAATATCTTAATATATGGTTAATAAAATTTTGGATAAGCGTAATTGGTTAGGCTATGCTGAAGGAAAGGGTGGGGACTAATTGTTCCTATAGTATATTACTAGAAATTGAAGCCAGCATTTAGAAAATAGAATTGGGTCATTAGATTTTACTATATAGTCCCCTCTTGTTATCCTGACATTATACCAAATAGCAAATATTTACTGTAAGGGAAGTCAATTTTTCTTTTTTTTTTAATTTTTCTTTTTATGTATGCTTAATTTTAGAGTGTTTCATATAAACCAAGAATAAATTATGAAGAATCAAATGTTAAAGGCATCAGTCAGTTTAAACCTTCGGTTAAGTTTGAGTATCTTTTGAGGTGTAGTTAACTTGACATCCGGTCTTTTTAATTTTCAGAAATTTTAAAGCCTCAGGCTTCTCCAAAACTGCATGTGTTTTTGCCTCACCTCAAATCCTTGTATTTGAAATGTCCAGTCAGGTGGGGCTTATAGTAGGAAAATCCAGACTCTCTTTCTAGTTACCATTAAGCTTTTTCATTTGTTTTGTTTTTCATTTTAGTACTCCAAAATAACATATGTGAAGTCATTACTTTGGAATTGGAGGCAGAGAACTGATCTGCCCGTTGGAAATAGAATTATTTTATTGCTTTGGCTGTGGAGTCCTTTAGATTCGTTCTCACATAGAGATTGTTACCTGGTTGCTAAAATTTATTATTTGGAGAAATTTTCAAGTATATCTTGATATCAAACTTCCTAAATATAAACTCATAAAAAAATTAGGGCAATGGTCTAGGAAGAAAAATGTGCAGGTTTTAATCATTTGGTATTTTACCTAGTAGCTCTATACTAGAAAACAAAAGAGATTTGAGAGAATTATCCAAGAATTCCAAATATTCCTACCTGAGATATCTGTTTAGTGTTCTGTCTTCTAGTTATTTTTGTCTGTTCATTTTTTTAAACTGATGGGATGGGGTTGTGCTGTTAAATATCACATGTAGAGTAGTAAGAAATGGTATGAAGGCTATTGATATTCTTTTCTAAATAATTTTTAATTAAAGGAAAAAATATGGCACTTTAAAATTTTTGGAATGCCTGAAAATCCCTTTTTATAGGACAGACTAACCAAGTGGACTCGGAGGTTGTTTGGGTGTTTGAACTAAATCCTCTATGTCTTTGACAAAGTTGTGTGATTCTTTGATACCTTTCTGTGGATTCTCTAGAGCTTACCATGTTATAATCATGTATGCTTTAACTCAACATTATTTGACTATATTTAATGTAATTCCTTTCATAGTTTGCAATTTTGAATGATTTCTCTTTTAGAGTTTTAATAATGTTGAAAACATGCTTGAATGATTATTTTTCAAAGTGAAATTTACTAGTACAATATGGTGACCTTCACTGCTTACCATTCTTACTTCTCACAGGGGTAAAATCAAGCTGGAGCCATCAAGAGTGCAGCTCTGGTGTTTTTTAACCAGCCAGAGGCTCGTGCCACCACTTTTACCCAGGTTACCCAAGCAAGTTGTACATATATAAATATAATCAGTTTCTAAATGAATTTTGAGTGGCCTGCATGTTACTCAGCTACATTCCTTGCCCATCCATTGGCAGTAAAATAAAAATATGCACAGCTGCTCTTATGCTGAGTCATATAAAGCATGGTCAGGCAAGTCTGGCAACCCTAAGTTTTTGAAACAATGATATAGTTGCTAATCTTCTTTCATAGATTTTAATAGAAATTATATTCACTGAAAAATAAAAGTGCATGCCTTTATGGATTATTTAATTTCCATTTAATGCTACAGAGTTTTGAACATGCTAAGGGCTTAAAGGAGAAATGTAGGTGCTCTTTGAAAAACTTGCAGAAAAGCTTTCTCACCCCTGTTTTGTTTTGTTTTTTTAATATAACCCCAATGGGTGTACTTTGTTGGTAATTTTTTGTTCACTGTCATATTAAGTTTTTCTGAAAGGTAATCTGAAAAACAAAGTAATCCCTTATTCATGTGCAAACTGTTTAAAGGGTATTTTAATGTGATAATAATGTAAATGAATTGGAATGTTTATATTTTGGCTGCTAGCAGCATGGGTACAATTTTTATCTGCTTCATTACAGAGAAAATGACATTGTTTTATTCAGCAATTGACCAAAAGTATTTTACATTTAGAATATGATTACCTTGGAAATTCTGTTGATATCTACCCCTAAAACTCCTAAGACTGAAAGAAAAGGGGAAAAAATGCTTTTTGTATACCAAAAAAAATTAGATAATGGTCTTTTAGGTGGGAAAATAGATCTGGAATCCACCTTCTTTACTTGGTTGTTCCTCTGTCCTTTGTGGTTTTGTTTTTCCTTGTTTCATCCAGACCTGCTGGGAAACTTTCTCCTGAAGAATATTATTTACATATATCATGCACTACAAACTCCTATATAGGAAGAGAATCCTTGTGAGGTCCTTCAGTGTTTTTAAATGAAAGGACCTCCCTTGTCATTGATCATGGCAATGAGTGTAACCCACTTTGGGGTCCATTTGGTGGACCTTTGCATTTCCTAATGTTGAAATCATAGTTTTGTACTCAAATATGTTAACCAAATTGCTCAGTGCGATTGAATTATTTTCTTAAGAAATGTTAATTAAATACTTTGTCACTTAGGTGCAGTTTCCTCTTCTGCCATTAAAACTGTAAAACAACCCCAATATAAGCATATTTGGCTCTCTGGAAAGGAGCAATGATTATGTCATTCTTATAGTATTCTTTTATACTTTGGAACAAAATATTCAGTCTCTGGCACTCTAGACTTTTGAAAGATAATGCCCTGTATATTGAAGAATGACATACAATAGGACCCAAGATATCTAAGCGTTTGCAATGAAACACAGATAATACGTATACACAAGGACTAGAGAGAATTTTTTTCCCTATAATTTATTAATTCTTCAGAAAAGTGTGGGACTTGACTCCTTAGGATAATAGCTTGTTTTTCCCAGTTTCTTGGAAAAAAGGAAGGTTCATTTCCTTATTTTCTGAGTATTCCATATTCCAAGTTCTTGAATAAACAGGTATACCAAGAAAGTGATAATCAGATATATTACCTACCAGTTTATTTCGGACATTTATTGGAGTACATATGGTGAAACACAAACTAAGCAGAAACTGGTTTAAATTGACTTACTTATTCTTAACTCTTACATTATTACAGTTTTCAATGTCCTTGAATATGTCTCTTATCCTCCCTCAGGAAACATTGTCTGCTCCATAAAAGAGTATACTAAATCCAATACAAGGGGTGGAAGAGGGAAAAAGATGTAAGAGAAGGTTTTGGTGGGAAGGATTCAGTAAGAACCCACTTACGATTTTATCCTGGAGAATGTTTAGTCCTCGAAGGAAAGTTTTCCAGTAGGATAGTGATTAAGGGAGAAAAAAGCTCTTAATATCCTTCATGTAAGAACAAAATGGACTAAACATGTGTGTCTTTGGGGCACTATCTATCTGCTGAGGAGTAGGCCAACATGATATAAGGCTTACTTTTGCGGGGCCAAGATGGATACTTCAAATCCAATTTATGGTTTGAAAATTGTGTAATGTATCCATTATAAAGACAGAAATGGTTTCTGGGTAATGCAGTATAATACTAATGATACTTTTTGTCATATGTTTGATTTTGCCATCTTCCTTATTAAGACCATAACACCAACAATCCCTTTCTGGTATTAATGTGCCACTTTGGCCTTAAGCTTATCCCAAAGCAAGCAAGATTATAACTTTCATTGTTCTAGTGTTAAGATTTTTCATGGAAAATAACCCAGAGCTCCTTAAATATAAATTTGAATTAAGATCCATGTGGAACAAAGGATTGCCATTCTTGGGGGTCAGAATATTTAGATGCAAAATATTTGATTTAATCTATATTTGAAGCTATTTCGTTCTTTAAAATCCCAGCTCCTTTTATTGAGTCAGAGTAGAATATACCTCTTTTCTAAATTATATAAAATCTTTATAATATTATATACAATCTTTGCAATAATTATATTTCCCCTAAAAATGTATCTCAGTTTTATAATGAAAAACAAGCGTGCCTATGAAAAAAATAACAAATGATGTTTTCTCTCCCTTTTTCTGCTGTGATTAATTATTTTAAAAAATACTTTACTTTCTGAAAAAAGACTATTACTTTGGCATGTCAGTGTTTAATAGTAATATATCAATGACATGAAAAGTAAAAGAGATAGAATGTTTAAAAATACAAAATGAGATATTATGTGCCTTGATATTTATTTATTAGATCATTTAGCAAATATTAGCATTTAATATTCCAATAAGAATCTGGCAGCTTTTCAATAGGAAGAGTCCTGCAGTATGAGATTTTCATTAAAACAAATGTTCATGTAATATTCCACCTGAAAATAAATTATTGCCAGTGCTATTCATAGCAAGTAACAATTGGCTATTCCTGTTTGATCTCTACTATCCTGATATTAGAATACATCATATTTTGTTAAAATTTAACTAGGCGAGGGTACTCTAACAATATTTAGTTCATTTATTTCCTAATAAATAAGCACAAAAAATAAAAAGGGAACCTAAACATTTATATTTTACCAAAGGGAAATATAAAACTTGCCAAGTGTGGAACTTCAAAGTATAGAACTGGTTCTATTTCTAGCCAATTCATATTTTGGTCTGTTACTCATGGGGTATTTTGCAGTGGATGATGCCTAGTTTGGAGCATTTGCAAGCAACCTTTATTTGAAAATTCTTCAAGTACATGAGTTCTAAAGTTCCATATAATGATGTATATTTGACAGTTCTATTTGGTGAATTTGTGCGATAGTTAGGATTTGTTATAATTATGACCATATCTGAAGCTGGAGTTTTATAGTCTTAATTTGATTCCTTTGATTTTTATGGATTCTTTACACATTTTAACTTTTACTTGACATATTTTATATTATGATATTTGCCTCTTATGTAATTTTAAGAAAGTCAATGGATTGATGTTATCAAGAAAGATTTTATAAATCACAGTTTCTTGCCTACATCTCGGTACTATTGTTTAAAGTAAACTTTTTGTTCATTTAATATTCCAATGAATATTTAGTTCTACTCTACATTAATACATATAGGAATATGAATATAAACTGAACTAATACTAAGTTCATAGTCACAAAACATGGGAATCAATAATATCACAAGCACTATCTTGAACCTACAACATTTAACTACATATCACGTCTACTAAATATTTTATACTGATAAAGGTTGGTTTTACTTATGAATCATCAAAAAATTCTCTAGGAAGTTCTGGTAAAATAGGGTACAGAAGCTCTAGAGTCCAGTTACTGACTCACTATAACTTAGGACAAGGTATTTAAAGCCACATTTCCTTCTCTAAATAGACACCAGATTGGTTGCTGTTCCACATCAGAGGGAAGATGGAGGAGGAGGAGATTGCTTCTCCTTAAAAAGATTCCATTCACCAATGGGACGCAGATCTAACGATAAAGAGTGAAAAGAAAGAAAACACTGTCAGAATGATTCAGTATTAGTTTACTAACTCCAGAGTTAAACTACAGTTTTCGTTGTAGACTGATTTTAGGTCTGAATAATTGAGAACCTGATGTTGAGACAACACTCCTAATTCTAAAAGTTGTTGGCCACTATTTACACAATTCAGAATCTTAAAGGATTCGTGTTACTCTGCACCTAAGTGGGGATTTTATTTGTATTCCCTTGAATGTGAAAGTATTTGATAGGCGGTGTCAGAAGTAGTTACTGGCAGAATAAAAGAGTCCATGCACTGGTCATTTATTCATTTACTCAACAAACATCTATTAAACATAAACATTGGTGATAGGTACTAGGGACACAGAGATGGCAAAAGTAGTATCTTTGCCTCAAAAGATTAAGTCTTGTGCTATACGTCTTCTAGAGACAAAATAGTTTCATGTTGCACTTATAAAAAAGTAGTAACCTGACCTTTAAATACACAAATATTTGGCTTCAATAAAAAGACATTATTTCTATATTAGTATTAAGGAGCTGCACCAAATGAAAGGGGTGAGAGTTGATGTTACAGGGATCCTCTGGAACATTTCAAACCAAGATTCACTGGAATTTGTTATCTGATGACTTCTCCCCATCAGTGTCAAGAGCTCACCTTCATTTTGTTATGGAGAAGTCATTCATTCATTATTTTTTAAACAATATTTATTGAGTACCTTTGACATACCCAGCCCTGATAGGCTGTAATGCCATCATTCACTAATGCCAGTCTGAGCATATGGAGTACTTTGAATATGGAGCCTCATTTTTTCCTTGGGTTCGCCCCTAGGTCTTCCCCCAATCTCTATTTACAGTGTTACCCTTTTTTCCTAAAAGGAATGTTTTCCATTTCTTATTGTGGGCTGTCTGCAGTTAGATTAGGTATGACTAAGCTTCAGTTTTTCCGATTGCCATGTTTCAACATCCTGCAAATGAAAAGATCAGTATTTCAGCTCCCTGATATGTAACAATTTTATTCAAGTCAGATGAATTGGAATGAGAGGATAATTTGGTCATATCTTAGTCAATTACGTGTACCTAAACACAGCTATATTATCAAAGAGTCTAACCAAAAGACGAAGGATAAGAAATTAGAAGTCTGAAAAATTAAAATATTGTATAATAAATATTCCCACTTTGACATTTCACCTTAAAACTAAATATATTTAAAATTTAAGGACAAAGATATCGTGATTATCTGTCTACTATTGTGATACACCTGGTGAGCAGAAGAATTCAACAAACTTCAAGCATTTTATAATATATAATCCTTGATTTAACTGTTTCAGTCAAATTAAAAAATAGTCCTGAAACTGGTTCTAAGAAGATAGACACATCTAATATTTATGCTTCTATCACTGATATTGTTAAATTACACAAGACAAAAGCATTTTCAATCTCATATTTATCATATATAAATAGTTTTACTTCATCAGCATCACTATGCCAAGTAAATATTTTAAATAAAGAAAATTATTTTCATAAAATAAAGGAACCAGCTTCCCAGAGCAGATCCATATAATCCTTAGCTCAAATATGAGTAGAGTGTTTCTAGTACTGACTACAATATCCACTTTGTAGTAGTTCAACATACTTCAGTGTGCATTTTATCGTGTGCTTACCTCATCCCCTTTATAAAGTAGCTCTTATCAGCTCAGCCATTTCCTAATGTTATGCACTAATGGTAATAACATTGTAACAGGTCCGGGAATGCTGTGGCCCAAACTACTCTGATTCCATGTGGCACTCATACCTGGCCCTGTGTCATTCCTGCAGCATTTTAAGACCAGGCTAAAGACTGGCATCCCTTTATTTTTAGCTGATCCCTTTAACACCCTGACCTGGCTAAAGTTTGTTATATGTCAAGGTCCAAAACAACTTCTTTCTATTATATTTTTCTTTTGGTGGTATTTGATGTAGCCTAAAGGAAACCAAAGTGACTGCCAAAGATTCGCTTCTCCCCGTATTAACAGGACAGGTAAGAGTGCCAGAGTAACAAGTAGTTTCCAAATGCACAATGAAACACAGGGGTGCATTGGCCAAAGAGAATGCAAAATACCAGCTCTTGCTATAAAGCTAACAATGTGCTGCTCTTTTCTGAATTAGAAAACTATAGAATATATTTAATAACAACTAGTGGTATATGTTTTCATGTCAATGAAAAGTGGATAAATTTAGATTGTTGCTGTTTATGTGCATTGGATCAATCTTTTCTGCATTTGACATGAAAATACACTTGTGCAGCTTTCATTGGTTGGGTCACAATTTTAGAATAAAACAAACTATACCATTTGCAAGCTAATTTACAAAAGCAAGATCACAGATGACCATATGGCTCTGGCAGCTTACAAAGCTCTCTTCAGGATTTTATTTCAGAATCTCTATACATGGGCTTAATCAAAAATTATTTAAGTTGTTAGCACCATATTTTTAAAGAAAAAATATGCTGTGGCACTGCATCTAATCTTGTGACCCCCACCTCTACTAAAGCGGACTGGCATTATGTTTAAGATACTCTTGAATTACAGATCAAGGAAATGCATACAGAAGACTTGAGGTCACGCCTTTTGAGTTTTTATATTATAAAGAAAATATTTTAAAAGATTTTCTGTGGAATTGATTTTCAGAAGCTAAATGCAACTAGTTCATCTGAAGGCAGCACAGTTGACATAGGAGCTCCCGCTGAGGGAGAGCAACCTGAGGTAGAACCTGAAGAATCCCTTGAACCTGAAGCCTGTTTCACGGAAGGTAAGTGGGAACAATGCATATGAGCTCACTGGACCACTCTTACGTATGTCTTTCCCCATCTTCTAATCATCTCTATCTAGTGACTATCCGTTTATTTGTTTGGCTTTTGTTTTTTTTTTTCTGTATCAAAACAAAGATAATTTTTTAGAAGATAAGATTTATGTAATCAGACATTACTATTTTTGTGCATACTGTTCAGCTAAGAAATGCTGCTAACTATATGGGTGTTTTAGTGGCCTTCTAGAATATTGAATCAGAGAGAATGACAAATCAAGCATATTTCTTGTTAGCTTTAAGAACAAAAAGAAGAAAAAATTTAAGGTCCAAGAGGTAATTTATTGTTTACTGTTTTGTCAGCTTACAATGGGGAGTAAATGATAAGTGTACATTTAAAACTGTCCATGAGTAATGGTTACTTGTATCTGTCAAGATTAATTTTTTTACTTGTTCTGAATGATAATAGATAAGAGATAATGAAATGCCAAAATATACTATGAGTTTTATAATATGGGACACCATGCCATCAGGCCAATAATACCAAGAGGATTTTCTGAAGAAACCTAAAATTATGTAATTTGAGGTATGGATCAGTTATCTCTTGAACAATAACACTATATACCCAGTATTTTTGCTCATGAGTCCATGGCCAGCTAGGTGGTTTTGCTGATCTCGGATAGGCTCTCTTCCAAGCCTGAGGTTTCGCATGGACTCTTGGGCGCACTCAGCTCCACGCCACTCTCAATCTTGTCCTCCGCCCAGTGAGCAAGTGTGTTCATGGGGTGAAGGCACAGGAGCAGGAGAGGAAGCCGAACTGCCAAGGCTCCTCTTCTGCCAGGTTTGCTCCTGTGCTGTTCACCAAAGCAAGTCTCCCGGCCAATCCAGACTGTGGGGGAATTCACCGCTAATGATCAAAGAGACAGAAAAATTTAGTACAATTTCTTCCCACAAGATCAGAAATTCTCTTCATTTCTTATATAAATCCCTATTGTAGGTACAGGAACATTCCTCTAAAACCCTGGATATCACTTCACATTTAACTCATTTTTTTAGTTAACAGCTGTTTAATAATGCATATCATGTCTTAGTCTCAAAGCAATAACATATAGCAATTGCTTAAGCAAAAATTTAAAAATAGAGACATGCCTCAGGGCTGCCTGGGTGGCACAGTAGGTTAAGTATCTGACTCTTGATTTTGGTTCAGGTCATGATCTCAGGGTCATGAGATCAAACTCAGCATTAGGCTCCACATTCAGCGGGGAGTCTGCTTGGGTTTCTCTCTCTGTCTCCCTCTACCCCCTCCCCCTCTCTAAAATGAATAAATAGATCTTTAAAAAATTAAAAATAAAGATAGCGACTGCCTCAAATTGCTACTAGTAATGCAATTTTATTACAACTAATTCTAAAAGTGTTTCATTTGGGTTATGCATGTTTACATTAAGAACACTAAAGCTGTTTTAATTTAAACTTTAAGCAAATTTTAGAATATGTAATTACATTAAGAACACTAAAGCTGTTTTAATTTAAACTTTAAGCAAATTTTAGAATATGTAATTACACAGATGTTAGAAATCACAATTGACATCAGTGGATTCTTTCAAGGTTGTTACATAAGATTATGTTGTATATACTTGTTGATTTTGGACTTTAATGCATTGGTGAAAATAAATACTTAAATATTAATTGTGAATTTTTAAATAATTTCAGAGGGAGAGCTGTTTGTTCAGCATAAGTTATGCAGGAAGTCACTATTTGCTATTTTCTTCAAAAAGTCTTCATACATTCCAGTGCAGTTACTTGATTATGAAAAAATATATGACTTCCCAAAACATTCAAGTGGTATATCACAAAAATAATTTCTGTGGTATTAGTTTTTACTCTTAGCTTATCAGACAATTAGCTTATCTTTAGGGTCACAACAGACTCATATATACTTCAATAATAAGGAAATAATAAGTAATTATGCAATAATAATTATGGTACTATCAACATTTGTCTTTTGTAAGGTTTAAAAAACCACTTAACTATGAAATATTTTAGAATATATTCTATATAGGATATAGAATAACTTAACATTATAGAAAATAATAATGAATAATAGGTAGATGCCCACCAACCAACTTTAACAATTTGAATACTTCTGTCATATATGCGTCAGACTTTTTATTTAAGACAAAACAGATAGAGTTTAGGCCCATTTTGTTCCCCTTCCTCATCCCATTTTCTTCCTTTCTTCTCAGAAATAAACCAGTGTCTCAAATTTGGCATTCATCATTCCTGCTAAAATTGGTCTTTTTCTATTAAATTGTTTTTTCATCTCATATCCTCTCTAGAGAAAAAAAAAACAAACCTAAATTTAGTTCCATTTAATTTAATACAATGAATATTTTCAGGGCATATAAATCTTCTTGATCTTTTGGGAAGCAGGAATATGAAAAAGATCTTCCTCCTCAAAGAAACAACAAATACAATACTATTTATTTCTTAGATGAGAAGCTAATAACATTTTATAGCACATCGTTAAATTTTCATGAAACAAAGGATATGATCTCTCCGACTGACATTATAAAGTAGCATCTGATAAATACCTATGCAGTAAAATATTATGCTCTTTTCAAGATGAGGTTTCCATTTTTTTCTTCATTGAACAAGAGCCCTCTTCATGGTTCAAGCCTTATCTCATGACCCATCTCCCGCACCCCAGCATCCCCCTATTCTGTGTGCTGCCAGGTCCTGTCAGCTCAGTGGTATCTTCTGATTCCTAACCACTGTCACCACTGTCACCCTTGTTTGAATCTCATACACTTTTTTTTTCATGCACTCTTAACTCCTTTTTCGTCTTCTTTCTTCTATTCATCCAGTGCCTTTTATAGGCAGAGATCATTCTAAATCAGTGTTCTTATCAGGTAAATCTTCACAACTCCCAAATAAATCCTTCAATGTTTTACTCGTTGGACAGTATATAAAATCTAAATTCTCCAGCTGACTCCCCAGTTCCTTTTTTCAGATTGGCTCTTAAGTGTTTTTTCTAGTCTTGACTCCTAATTCTTTCCTTCATGCAACTTCTAGACCTATCATTAAGTGTTATTGATGTCGTCGTTTCTCCATTCCTTTATAGCTCCTGTACCAGACCTGTTCTTACATATCCCTCAAAGTCTAAGCTGAAATTCATTTCCTCTATAAAGCTCAATATCAGAAATAAATCTGTACCAATCAACTTGTACAATACCTTATTTAATTTGTGATTTTTTTTGCTTTCTATAATTATAGAATTTGTGAACAAAAGTCCCCTACTTAAAATGCACACTTAAAAAAAAAGATTTTATTTATTTATTTATTTGAGAGAGAGAGAGAGAGAGAGAGAGAGAGAGCGCGCATGGGGGGAGGGGCAGAGGGAGAGGGAGAAGCAGACTCCCCCCTGAGCAGGGAGAGGACGCAGGGCTCGATCCCAGGACCCTAGGATCATAACCTGAGCCGAAGGGCAGATGCTTAACAGACTGAGCCACCCAGGCGCCCCTAAAGTGCACACTTTTTTTTTTTTAAGATTTTTATTTGTTTGACAGAGAGAGACACAGCGAGAGAGGGAACACAAGCAGGGGGAGTGGGAGAGGGAGAAGCAGGCTTCCCGCTGAGCAGGGAGCCCGATGCGGGGCTCGATCCCAGGACCTTGGGATCATGACCTGAGCTGAAGGCAGACGCTCAATGACTGAGCCACCCAGGCGCCCCAAGTGCACACTTTTTTAAGAGAAAGTCTATGTTTACACATTCTGTTATTATACTTTGTCCAATACAATTCCTTGAGTGCAACAGATATTCAATAAATATTTGTTGATAAGCCTTTGATCTAGTAATCCACAAATTACACAAAGATGTTTATAATATTGTTGCCGATAATAGCCAAAATTAAGGCAACATATTCAATAATAGTGGAATAATTCTGTAAATTCTGGTTAAGTCCGGTAATCTTATTTAGAGAAGTATTGTGAAACCTTTCACAGTTCTATTTACATACAATAAAAGGGAAATACGTATATTATACCATTAAGTGAACTATTTAGAACTCAAATGTCCGTGTATGAATGGAATCATAAGATAAGGACAAGATGGAAATACCAACATTTGGTGATTTTATTTTCTTTCTGTTTTTCTATATGTTTTTATGATGTAATATAATCCATTACAATAATCACATATACATAAAAAATATTTGCTGAATGAATGATTTTAAAAACCATACAGATGATTTCCATTTGTGTAAGTGGAAGCCATCTTAAAAATAGTTACTTACAATATATCAGGTAATAATGTAGATGAGTCTTCCATCAATAGAAATGTACATAATCAAAGAGTAACTATTTTTTCTTCATTTACTTTGACTTATTGTAGACTGTGTGCGGAAGTTCAAGTGTTGTCAGATAAGCATAGAAGAAGGCAAAGGGAAACTCTGGTGGAACTTGAGAAAAACCTGCTATAAGATAGTGGAGCACAACTGGTTTGAAACCTTCATCGTCTTCATGATTCTACTCAGCAGTGGGGCGCTGGTAGGTGACATATGATCTGCTCCTTTTCTTTTACTGAAACTCTTTACCTTCCCCCTCAATGAACCTCTTGTTATATGTTTTTAAAATATGTTGCTTGTGACGTACGAGACATTGTGTGATATTTTTAGCACAGTGTGAGCCTCAGTAAATAGCAATTTTTATTGTTGTAGAGTAGGTCTCAGATTGAATCAAACTCAGATTATGGTTTCTGCAATATTTAAAGAAAGATATTTCTGACTTTGAGTCATCAGAGGCAGTTCTTATTAAGAGTGATTATGCAGACATGATACAGGATTATCAGCTAAATATCAAACTGCTTAGCATAAGCTCCATTTTGCAGGGAATTCACTTGTTTTGTTCATGCTGATTCACTAGTGCCAATCATAGTGAATGGCAAAATAGTAGACTGACTTAATTACTGACTAGTAGCAAAGTGAAAGCATTAAAACTTAATTTATGTCCAATTTCATTCAATGGAAAGGTCAGTTTGGTCAAAATATTAATTAACATACGAAAATAGTGTGACCCATTTTCCCATTTGGTGATAGAAATGTGGCTGCATTTCTTTTATTTTTTCAATTAGTCACTACAGGGTTTGGTGAGTTGATTTCATTAGGATTATAGTCCTGTACCTGGAGGCCTCTAAGCCTGCCTCTGATTTGACTAAGAGTCCTGCGTCTTGCCATGTACTTGAGCAAAGAGGGTCAGCCCTGCGCTTTTAATGCCAGGAGAGAGGGAACTCTGAAGTCTCACCAGTAATTAGTGCCTTTGCTGTCTTAGCTCTTGGTTCTCAGTTATACCCAGTCAAAGCTCACCGAAGTGCATCACCATGCTGGCACAATGGCTGGCTTCTGAGGGGCTTCCAGCTTCAGCTATAAATTGAGCTGGAGAGACTTTAGGCCCTTGTGCCCTGATCACAAGCCCAGATCCCCCTTTTCTCCAAAAAAAAAGAAAATTTTCTTTTGTCCTTAATCCAGGCCACCAAGTTATCCTGATAGTTTTTCCTATAAGGCGATTGAGTTAGATAAATGATCTTTTCATTCCAGAACACCCAGAGGCTCTTGAAAATGAATTCCCCACACTGTCTCAAGAGCTCTGCAAAATGTCACAGAGCCCGGCGGAGGGGGCTTCCCCACATGCACCACACATGTGCCCATGCTGAGGGAGAGAAATAGAGAGGTGAAAGTGATAACCCTCTGTTCCTCTTTCCTTGGGCTATGGGGGTGGGGGGGGTGTCTCCTTGCCTTGCATTTGTATTACTGAGAGAAAACATTCTAGTGTAATCAACAAAGCAGATCTACTCACACATGACTTTCTGCCTCCTGCTGTAGAGAGAAGCACCTGACAGTTTCTCAATATTTTTAAGCTCTTTGGGATATCCCGATACCCTAATTTAAAAATTATTTGAATTCATTGGTTGACTGAAGTGTGCCTGCAGGTGACCCTAAAGCACAGTGCCACCATGGGGAACACAAAGCCTTCCAGACGCAGGCCCCTGAGACGAGGTTTGCAGCAGGTTTGCTCTATTGAGACATCAGTTAGAGACAAGTTTATGACAATGAAATTACATGGAATTTTCTCACTCACAGGCCTTTGAAGATATATATATTGAGCAGCGAAAAACCATTAAGACCATGTTAGAATATGCTGACAAAGTTTTCACTTACATATTCATCCTGGAAATGCTTCTCAAGTGGGTCGCATACGGTTTTCAGATGTACTTCACCAATGCCTGGTGCTGGCTGGATTTCCTGATTGTTGACGTGAGTGTTCTGCACTTCCGTGTTTCATTCCATTGCCATGTGATGATAGTTCTAGCAATGGTGACTGGCATACAGTAGGCCCTCAGTAAATATGTAAATATAAATGATGATTCCCATTTTCCCAACGAGAAGATACCCCAAAATGTTTTTTTGCTGATTTAAATTCATAAACTTTCATAGGTGAAACAGTCAAATGTTGCCTTACTATACTTATTGATTTCATTTCAAATTAATATTTAAATTCCAAGTATACAGAATAATATATTAATGTAGAAGTTTTGCTTTTTTCACCCTTACCTTTTACACAATAACTGTATTTAAATTCCTCACAGTTATCTTTGACATTAGTGTTTTTGTTATCACCAGAGCTTATTGAGAAGTGTTTGTCCCACAGATGGGTTACTAATTACAAAGAAACTTGGAAGTCAAAAAAGCAGGAGACATACTTCTTGATTTATACGATGGTTGAAACAGATTGGCTGTGGGCCAATTATTTAAAAGTTGTATTAAACTGCACTGGTGTTGAAAATAAAGTAAGATGGAGTACCAGAATATAAAATTGAATACCAGAAAATTTACAAAATTGAATACCAGGTTACTCTATGATTTCTGAGGGAGAATTTTGAAGAAGATCTTACCTTTTATTCACAAATATAAAATCTTAATTTAGCAAAAAAATTAAAAATCATTTTCATTTAGTTCTGGAGGTTTACTTCTTAAATACCTTTTAAATTAGTAGTCCATTCATAATGGCTAAAAAGAAACTTAAAGGCCTTTTGTTTAGAAAAGACTAGGCAAGCCAGTGGGGACAGGGGACAGGCACATGGGAGGTGACAGGATGATGTTCACAGCCAACAAGGGAGGAGGAGGACCCTGGAATTTGCAAGAAAGCACAGTGCTAACTAGTGCATTTTAAAGATAATATTCTGTTGATTGTAATTCCATGGAAATTAAAGACATACTTTTAACTTGAAATATTTTGATATATAAAATTTACTTATCATGCTAGCAAAATAAAAAAAATGGAGCTTTTCATGGAGAAAGTTATTTTTTTATAGTTTCAAATGAAAAAATATAAACTTTTGGGGCGCCTGGGTGGCTCAGTAGGCTAAGCTGCTGCCTTTGGCCCAGGTCATGATCCCAGGGTCCTGGGATCCTCAGCAAGGATCCTCTGCAGGGAGCCTGCTTCTCCCTCTCCTCCCCAGTCATGCTCTCTCTTGCTATCTCTGTCTCTCTCTCTCAAATAAATAAATAAATAAAATCTTAAAAAAAAAAAGAAAAAGAAAAACTATCAACTTTTAATCCAGTTTGAGCTTTCTAAGCACCAAACCAAAGAAACGAAATATGAGGAAACAGAGAGTTCTTTGAATTTAAGAGAGAAGAGTATCCTTGTTATATTTTTTCCTAATCTGTCTATAGCAAATCTACTATTAAATATAATATATAAGGCTACATGCAGAATTACATCAAAAGTTTTCTGGCAATAAAAGAAGACAATAAATAAATACTTAAAACCACATATGATTGGATATTACACAATGGAAAAACATACCAGTTCTTTTATTTGTATAATTAGATTACCAATGATACTTTTTAAAATTTTTTTATATGTGATCACGATACATTGGAAAATTTGTAATAAAAATACCTGATATATAATGTACCTGTGTAACATTAAAGACATTAAATCAATATGACCTGAATATAAAGAAATTCTTAGGAGCAATCTAGTTGCCCTGCAGCCGATGCTCATATTACTGAACATATCCTGATATTTACCTTCTTAGATTTAAGAAAATTATTATGACAATATATTAAACTCATCAGTACTTTGCTTTATGTCAAATATATTCTTGATCATCTGTTTTGTTACGGAAGATACAAATACGAATGTCATTTTTCTGGCTTGTGGGAGCTTACAGTCGACTAGTGAGGAAAGATACGTACACAACAAGATGACATCTGTATTAGAAGTGCCGTTCACTTCCCTGAGGAAGGAGGCAAGGCTTTATGAGGCAGTGCCCTTGTGAGCTGGAGTTTGAGGGCTGAGAATGTCAGCTGATACAGATAAGGGGAAGGACACCAAAGCATTAAGACCCATGCATGCCAAGCGGGGCCTGTGCAAGCAACAAATAATCCTAGAGGGTTAAGGATAGTGCCACGGGGTGAGGGAAAGTGTTTTCTAATTGGATGACAAGATAAGAAAGGTAAGTTGGACAAGAGTTTAAAGAACTGTGATGCCATCCAAGGAGATGTAGGCCTCTGATCTAGTTCAAGAAGCCCCTGAAGCATTCTATATGGAAAGTGACAAGAACAGCTTGCTCTTTTAGGGAGAGAAATTTGGTGCAGTTGTGAATGATGGAATAGAAAGGGGATTTTTTAGAGACCAGAAGACCAGTTAGGAGATTGTTCCAGGAAGAGGAGAAAGCATAAATGTATCTCCTTCTCACATTCAGCTACACAAGTCACATAAAATTGGGTATTTTACCACTTCTTTTAGTTGGCCAATAAATACTGCCCCTGTTCAGAATTTTTTTTCTTATGTCCTACTTTTATCTTTTATCCTTTAGTTTATTCCTATTTCTTATTGATTCTGTCTTCAGGGAAGATAAAGTAAGTAGTCCAGGTCCTCATATTTTATATACAGAAAATCTTCACAACAAATGATAATCTAGTAACTTTATTTTCCAATTATTAGTGAAGAGAGGGCTTCACTAGGCCTAAAATTAAAAGTTTAGATTTTAGGGGCGCCTGGGTGGCTCAGTCGGTTAAGCGTCTGCCTTTGGCTCAGGTTATGATCCCGGGGTCCTGGGATCGAGTCCTGCATCAGGTTCCCTGCTTCTCCCTCTACCCTTCCCCCCTGCTCATGAATTCTCTCACCCTCTCTCTCAAATAAATAAATAAAATTTAGATTTTAGGGAAAATATGTGAACCACTTAAGATAAATTTTTGTAGCTCATTTTTGGCCAAATTTAGAGGGTTTTTTCTATTTCACATTACATGTGCAAAATTAGTTTGAATAAATTTTGTAAAACTTTTCTGTGTACTTTTTCTTAAAAAATATTTTTTTAAATATCCATTAACACCATACTCTTAAAAGCTCTATGACACATCTATTTTTATTTATCTGTTTTTGAAATTCAAGTGTCCTTTGGGACAAAATAGTTTTTCTTAGTTTGTATAGTTTCAATGAGTTTTCTATGTATTTTCAAGGGAAATCAGACATTTCTGTGCTACCTATGACAGTTATTCTTTTCCTTTTTAGTTGAGATTTTAGAATTTCTATCAACTACATTAGTCATCTGTATAAATGACTATAATCATTGTTCTGGCAATTTCTAATGAGTCATACTAAAATCTCAATTTTTCTTTTTTTTGGCTAATTATTTTAATTTGACCTAGTTCGTGGTTTGATGCCCTCATACTGAAGTTGACAGAAAGACAAAGCCACTTTCAGAGGCCTAGATCTTTCTGAGTGTATTTGTGTTCAGATTCGCCAGTGGTTTGCTTAGTTCACCTTTGTACTTACACTAAATTTTAGTCATCTCCCTTTTGGGTCAGCTAAATAATAGGAGAGATGATAAATTTTACAGATCTGTAGATGAAGATTGCATTTCAGTGGCATTCTTTTTCTTGTTTTACATTTAATTAAAAAAAACTGTTCTTATCAAGAATCTTTGAAAAGAGAACATGTATAGCTTCTTTCTCATAAGTTTATGGCAGTGGTTCTCAAAGTATGGCTCATAGACCAGTATCTTTAGCCTTACCTGGAAACCTGAAGATCTCAGGCCCCACCCCAAAACCGCTGAATCAGACTCTGCCAGTAATCTGTGTTTTCAAGCCCTCCAAGTGATTTTGGTACTCACTAAAGGTTGAGAACTACTGGTTTATTGCAGAGCAAGGTTGAACCGGGTAAGCATTTTTGTCTGTAAATGAGAAAACTGTGTTGCTTTCTCTGTATAGGTGTCATTGGTTAGCTTGACTGCAAATGCCTTGGGTTACTCAGAACTTGGTGCCATCAAATCCCTCAGAACACTAAGAGCTCTGAGGCCACTGAGAGCCTTATCCCGGTTTGAAGGAATGAGGGTAAGACCGCATGCCTTAGAATTTGCTGAAATTATAATTGAGAACAGACTGCCACTTTGTACCTCAGAAATGACAAATCCATGGAGAATTTATATCTTATACATTCATACTGACATAACCTATCAATCAATATTTGTCAGACATCATAAACTTGACACTGTTGGAGACACTCACAGAATAGAATACCTAAGTGATAGCTTCTTATTAGAAACAATTAGATTGCTTGTAAGTAGGTTTTTCACTCTCTGGGAAATCTCTATCATGTTGTGTAGACTTCCGATGTGAGTCAAGATTCGTTATGTTCGTTCCATTTGTAAATGTGCAGGAAATTCCACTGACTGTAATTTAAAACCCCAAAGAATTCTTCATCATTTCTTCATTGCTCCATGTGATGTGTTTGAGCCTTTTAAAATCTGAATCTGGCCCTTTAGCTTTCAAACACAGGCTGAGGTGGCTAAAAAGTAGGTCAGCTGTGGAAATCCAATACTCATTTAGAAAGGTGGTACAAAGGACGGAGGAATTTGTGCTACCATTTGTCACCCCCTCCGGGGCACAAAACCTGAGACCAACACACCCTCAGCACAGAGGAAATGATGACATCCTATCTCTGTGGATTTTGCTATTCTAAAAGAAACTGTTAGAAAATGATGCTTTTTCTGATAATTTGAAAGTAGTTACTTCGGACTTTCTCTGAATGTTGCAAACATAAACAGAAATGTGTGTAGGTGTGTGGATTTGTGTGTTGGTGTGCTCCTGGTTGCGTAGTAAAGAATTGTTAGCTGTTATATTCTTTTCACTTTACCAATTTAAAATCACCGTTTTTGCAGTAGTTTTAATTTTAAAAGGGCAAACTCTCAGTATTAGAATAATTTCATATTTTCTATACCAAATTTTCATAGATAAGGACCTAAATTGCCAGCCATCCCATACATCTGACTATCTTGGAAAACACATGTATTATGTCTTTGCTTTCCAGTTGTTGTTGTTTTTTTTAAACTCTGTTAACTAGAATCTCCTCACATTTGCAGAGCATTTGTTGTAGTGAACTTAAAAATAAACTGTCAAGTCTACAAGTACCTCTACATTATCAGAGAGTTGAAGTTCTCATAATAACACTACAATAAGTTCTTTAAAAGTTACTTTCATTTAAAAATACTTTAAAATATTATTCTTTACTGAATAGGCTCCAGGTGCCAATTTGCAGATGAGTTGTGCCTTTTGCCAAGTACCCGTCTGGTGTGATTGGTTGTAAGATATCGTTGCTCATAGATTTATATATGTGTGTATGTATGTACATACGTACGTATGTGTGTGTGTATGTATGTACGTACGTGTGTGTATGCATGCACGTGTGTGTATGTATGTACGTGTGTACATACATACGTGTGTATGTACGTGTGTGCATGTATGTACGTGCGTACGTGCGTGTATGTATGTACGTGCATGCGTGTGTGTACGTACGTGTGTGTACGCATGTACGTGTATGTACGTACGTGTGTGTACGCATGTACGTGTGTACGTACGTGTGTGTAGGTGTGTGTGTGTATGTACGTACGTACGTATGTGTGTGTGTATATGTATTTTTACATATTTTTATCCCATAAGTGAGTTGAGGAAGATTAATGCATGTATTTCTTATATTTTACATGCCTGCTCATTGATAAAGTTTATTGCTGAAGTAGGTTAGGTGCACTTGCACAGAACACGATTTTTAGCTAAATATCTCCTTGAGGGATAATTTTAAAAAGTGCTGAAAAATGTTTCCTGAAAGCCCTAGTTAATTGAGAAAGCTGCAAGTAACAAAGCCATTAAGTGAAAACCCTGGGCTCAAATTGCAATCCTTTACGAGAATTTTCTTCTGAAAGGGATTCCCCAAAGGGGGATCAGAGAAATGAGATAACTTGCCCAAAGGCGCACAGCTAATTTGTGATGTAAACTGGGACACAGAGCTCCTGACTTCCAAACCTTTTCCTCCTGTCACGTATTCGATTTCCGTGCTTCGATCTCTTTGCTCCGGAGTTGTAGCTGTAGGGTGACCCTAGACTACACTGCTTGGGACAGTCCTGGCTTACACTTGCTTTCTCAGAATAATCATTACCAGTGTTCCCTTTTGCCCTGGAAATTAACCCTCAAGTGTTGTTCTCTTTCACTTTCAAATTGTGGATAGTAAATTTTATGGTTTGCAAATATTCGGAAATTGTGATATTCACACGCTGACACTGTTGCTGTTGCCATGTCACTATTTGCATTTATAATTAGTTCCATTCTTTGATGAACATTTGCTCTGTGTATGTTCTTACCTCCTGAGAAAACATTCCACAATATAAAATATATTTTATGTCATTATGAACTGTAATTGTAAAAATTTTTTATTGGAGCTACCAGGTACTAGTTTCTGCCCAATATTTTAGGAACAGGTATATTTTCTGTCACTTGACTGCTGTTCTTTTAATAGTGTTCAGAAATTGTTGAGTTTTCACTTATTTTCTCTTCTTATTTCTGCGCCAGGTTGTGGTCAATGCTCTTTTAGGAGCCATTCCATCCATAATGAATGTACTTCTGGTTTGTCTGATCTTTTGGCTAATATTCAGTATCATGGGAGTAAATCTCTTTGCTGGCAAGTTTTATCATTGTATTAACTACACCACTGGAGAAATGTTCGATGTAAGTGTGGTCAACAACTACAGCGAATGTAAAGCCCTCATAGAGAGCAATCAAACTGCCAGGTGGAAAAATGTGAAAGTAAACTTTGATAATGTAGGACTTGGATATCTTTCTCTGCTTCAAGTAGTAAGTAACCACTTTATTATTCTCTGTGATGTATTATTAAAATGAATCTGAAATCGTCTCTCTCAATATTTGCAAATACATACTTCCTCAAGCCCATCTGCCTAGATTCTTTCTAATCAGTGCTGAACTCTCTTTTCTGCATCACGCTGGAAACTGGACTGCTCTACAAAGTTTATGGTCTTTCAGACTAGGCATTAGCTACCCCAGCACCAGTCCTTGGTTACTGAGATTTCTGTGTAGGTTGCCACTCTTTTACCCCATCCCTACTCTGAGCAAAATAGAGGACCTGGCCCTAGTGTGGTGTTGGAAAAGCATGTGTGTGAAGGAGGAGGAGGAGTGGTAGATTTCTGGACTCCTCAGCTAGCAGACAGTATCAAACCCTCATCAAACTTTCATCCACCCGATCTCCACCACCCCCATAACCAAATTCTCACCTTACATCTGTCGCACAGACGCCTACTCTGATCCCCACCTTTCCTGCCTGTTGTTTGAACTCCTTCCAATAGGGAGATTGTGCTCCTGAAAACAAAAATCGTCTACCAAGTCTATGATGTCTATTATAAATTCATAAAAATCCATTCAATTTCTTAACTGACCACTCTCTGAGATGATCCACCTGCATGATATCTAACGCTATATGAATATAAAGGGAAAGGACAGATGCTGAGGCTCTAAGGAGCTGAAAAAAATGTATAAAACTTGTTCTTAGGTGTGGTGTCTGCACAAAAACCACAAATATTTAAAAGAGTAAATTGCAGTTGAATATGTTTGTTTTCAGATTAGGCAACTACTTCATCTTATGGAATAATTGGCTCAAAATAGTATAATCAACAATATGGAGATT
Organism: Callorhinus ursinus; assembly: GCF_003265705.2. Taxonomy (NCBI): domain Eukaryota; kingdom Metazoa; phylum Chordata; class Mammalia; order Carnivora; family Otariidae; genus Callorhinus; species Callorhinus ursinus. Next base: position 64,241,749 of record NW_027397064.1, on the reverse strand, counting down.
TTTCAAGAACAAATCATGATTAGTGATTGGTGATAATACCAAAAGAATAAGAATGGAAAGCATTAAGATCAAACAATGCAACATATTTTTCAACTGGTGTGATACTATTTTATCAAATTTCATGTTATATTCTTATAGGTATATCAGAGTCAAAGATTGTTGATAATTGCTTTTATGATAGCATATTGTTATCATCTCTCATGATTTAATTATAGATTTATAGAAGAACATAGAGTTGAAGTATTTTCCATGCATCTATTACAAAACTTTGCCCAGATTTTAAATACTAACCCCAAACTTTCATATACCTGTTTTTGAATGATTGAATTGGTCAATCTGATACTTAATTTCTTTTCTAAAATTATAATTTGTGGGGGAAAATTAAATGGTATGAATTTTTTACAGGCCACATTTAAGGGATGGATGGATATCATGTATGCAGCTGTTGATTCACGAAATGTAAGTCTTTTTAGAGGGAAGATTGTTTAATTTGATCCAGTGACTATTTCTACAGTGTTGTAATTTGCTAATAAATAAAACAATGGGTCAATTTATAGATTTATATTTATATTTATAGAAATTTATATATATATATTTATAGAAAACATCTGTATTACAAAATTTTGATTTGAATGTTTTTCTCTGCTCACTGTAAATCTTCTAACACATCTTTTCTAGTATCTAGCGTGGCACCCAGCACTTAAAATTTTGTTGATTTTGCAAAATGAGACATTTTATTTTTGGCTCTGATAGTTACGGACATTAGTGCATTAGAAGCCCTCAATCTGTACATGCACTTTCTTCGTCTGTCACAGATTTCTTCCATCTTTTTATCTTCCCTGGAATAGGCAGAATCTGGCTAATGGTGGAAAAAAAACAAACAGAAAACTTTACAGTGTTTTTCTCTGGGAAGTGAGATTTTGTGATAGAAGGAAGGGGCCTTCACAATCTGCCTTAGACACCTCAGCACTTTTGAAAATTTTGTAGTTTTCATTAATTTTTCACTATTTAACAATGGGGGAGGAAATCACATTAAAAAAAAGGAGATTGGCTTCTGGTATATTGCCAGAGCATAGTAATTAAATTTGAAATGTTATTTTCCTAGCACCAATAACCAGGTGGTAACTGAGGAAGAATTCGAGTTGTTGGGTTTTTTTTTTACCTTATTAAAAAAAAAGAGAGAGAGCGAGCATGAGAACTAAAAACCCTGCATTGTATCTCTGTGAGTACAATCAGGAATCCCAGTCATGTGCTTTTTTGAATAATACTAATAACTTACTACTTATTACTACTCACTCTGCTAACAGCTTTCTTACACAATCCCATTTAATCTTAAATAACAACGTTACTGGGTGGTTGATAATTAACTCCATTTCACTATTGAAGCAAAGAGGCTCAATGCGTTAAGTGGTAGTACGTGTTTTTGAACTCTGACCACAAACAATGGGCTCATGACCACTTTCTTCTACAGTACTTTCCTACCTGCTTTGCATAATTCATTTAGAGTTCTCTCTGCCTTCCCTAGCAGCAGCTTGATATACAACTTTCTTTTGGTTTCTTCCTTAGTAACTTAGCGGACAATAGCTACATAATTCCTCAGCGTTCAAGCATTTTACAAATGATGAAATCCAAGTGGACACTAAAATTATGAAAAGTTGCTCCCTCTTAATCTCAGTAGTTATCAGAGAAGTGCAAATTTAAACCACAACATGGCGTTAACTATACATTTACCTCATTGGCAATATTAAAAAGTATGACAATACCAAGTATTGTCAAGGATAAAGAGCAATAATAACTTATGCAGTGCTGACAGGGCAAAATGGATAAATATTTCTTTTAAAAAGTTGGGCATTATCACATTAGTCAATAAAATTCAAGATATTCTTTCACCTTGCAATTTCATTTTTAGCAATATATCCTACAGAAACTTGTGCACAGGCATAGCAGAATCTAAGCACAAGAATGAACATAACTTTTTGAACTAGCAAAAACTGGAAACAGCTCAAAAGTAGTAAAAATGGACAAATAATTGAATGTTATGCAATGATGAAATGATATATGTATACAGCATACAGAGCAATGTGGATGAATCTAAAAATATAACAGTTATAACAAATGTATCCACTAGACAAAATATAGACAAAACTAATCTTACTGTTCAAGAATGCATACTTAAGTGTTAACTCTAAAGAAAAAGCGAGGAAAGAATTACCATAAAAGTCAGGATAATGTCGCCTCTAGCAGGGATTATAGAGTTTATATTTGGGAAGGATGTATCAAGGGTTTCTGAGTTCCTGGCAATGTCCTGCACGGTGAAATTCACTTTATAACAATTTATTACTACATTTTACACTTATGGGCTGTGCACTTTTCTGTATGTATTGTATTTAATTTTAAAATGTTTAAAAATATCATTTTATATCACTGTTCACTGTATACACATATAAATGAAATAAAAGTCTCATCAAAGAATAGGTACTTTTACAATATTTCTAACATTTTCCATTTTACTCTATTTCATTAGAAAAACATATCATGTTGGCCTTTATCCTCTAAATTGATTTCATGAGACACAGTGGGTCATTACCTGTATCCATTACCACTGTGACTGCTTAACTGAATTGGTTAGAACAATATCCTTTGAGACCTGAGCTATAGATTACAGCCAAAGCTCACACCAACTGTCACTCTTTTTTTGACCACAAGTGTGCTGGACAAGACAAGGCATCATTGTTACAGAACCCGTGCCTAGAGCCTATAGACTCATTTTCAGAAGGGCATGATCCTACAGAGGTACCCATATCCACACATAAAATAATAATTCTAACCTATGAAAAGAAATGTGTAATAGAAATCAAACCTTTACACTCAGCTATTATAATAGGCCAGGCACTATTTCTTTAAGCACTTTTCATATATTAATATATTTAACCTTCTCAACCACCCTATGAGGTTAAGGTTCTATTATTTTCATTTTACAGTTGAAAAAAACCAAATCAAAGAGACTAAATCTTAAAGATTTTAACGTAAAATAGTGTAACGCAAACATCTCTTCTGCAGGAAGGGGAGATCCTCACTTTGCATGCCCTGTTGGGGGACTTTGCCTATAAGGGAAAGTGCATTCATAATCTAGAAATTTATTGGGTGAAAATAATTTTAATTATCTAGACTTTTCTATGAGTTGTTTCACTTTGTCAAGTCAGTGAATGGTCTTGCAGGACTCTTCAAAAAGCATGTTAGATTTGATGTTTCATAAAATCTGTTTAATGTTTGATCTTTTATTTTCCATTTCTAACAGTTGAGATATGCTTTGAGAATTGAAAATTAGCTGATATCTTTTTTATAAAACAAGTAGTAGTTCTAATAGTTATCATTACTTAATATTTTGTAGGTAGAATTACAACCCAAGTATGAAGACAATCTGTACATGTACCTTTATTTTGTCATCTTTATTATTTTTGGTTCATTCTTTACCCTGAATCTATTCATTGGTGTCATCATAGATAACTTCAACCAACAGAAAAAGAAGATAAGTATACTAAAACTTCATCTTTATTCTAAAATGTGAACTAAACATCTCACACTGGTTCTTTTTGGCTCTAAAATGTAATCAGCTAAATAAAATTCTGAAATTGTTTTGAAATATTTAATCAATTGTAAGTTTTTAAGTAATTGTTAATTCAGATAGCATGTATTGATATTTTCAGGATAGAAATATGACTGGTAAATAGAGAATAATTTATAGATTGAATACATGCATCTATCTCTGTAAATACAAAGATTGGCAACATTAGAATAGCACTTGGAAGCCAATTTTCACATAACTAATGAAATGGGTTTTATAGCTAGCAAAGAACATGATTTTAACAAATTTTGTTTTTATTTCTTTACTTTGGAGGTCAAGACATTTTTATGACAGAAGAGCAGAAGAAATACTACAATGCAATGAAAAAACTGGGCTCAAAGAAACCACAAAAACCCATCCCTCGACCTGCTGTAAGAATAACATGCTTTCATTCCCAGCAAGATCTATGTTATTTATCACTTGCACAGTCCAGATTGCCAGATACTAGTATTTTTATGAATTTGCAAAACAAAAGTTTTATCTTAGCCTAAGTATATGTGTTTTATATGTATATCATATGCACAAAATATATAATATAGGTATTATAAATAAACATAGAAAATATATGTAAATAAAAAATTTCAGACTTATATGCCAATAGTATTACATAGAATTGATGTCATTGAGGAGCTTCTAATAATGTAGAGAAGAAAACATATGCATACATACATTGTGTGGAAATATTGAATGTTCACAGAGTGCAGTGGGGACCAATTGGATACAATCTCAGATATTGGTACATTTCAGATATGCCCCATTTTCTATCCAGCTCTGGTGATTAAGTGGAATCATTAATGAAACAAGTCACAGGTTTTGTTTTCTTTTGGTTTTAAAAACATTTCATATTTTCCCCTAGCATCTTGCTTCTAAATCTGATAACATCATTCTCTTCATGAATTTTTATGGAGATTCCAGTTGTATATTTGCCAGTAGCTGCTTGGTTGCTGCAGAAATTGTTGTCAGGAGGCGAAGAGCCCTTTAAGAGAAGGGCAGTGCTTGTGTGAAGGCCCTGAGGTAGGAAGGCCAGTAAGGCTGGAATACAGAGAGTGAGGGCTCATTGGGATGTGTTGAGAATGAAGAGGTTAGGATGGGCCACACTTTTCTGAGCTTTGTAGGCCATGTTCAAAAGTTGTCTTTATTCTTAGAGCAATGGGAAACCATTGAAGGGAACCTGGTCATTTTCAGTTTTGTAAAGATCACTCAACCAGTATTGATAGGGGCAATGTGTATGCTTTGTAGACTTATTTTGGAGCTGTTTCAGAGATGACAGGTGGCCTGAACCAGAGTGGTGTGGAGATGAATAAAAGTGGATGGATTTGTGAGCTGTCACTGGAGTGCAGTTAAAAAGTTTGTCTATTAATTGAATATGGGAGACAAAGAAGGACCCAACAAAGAGAACCTACAAGTTTCTGCCATACAAACTGGATGACTAGTGTCATGCAGGATATGAAGAAGGGACATGCATGGAGAAAAAAATTGGAGATGCTAGCTTGCAGAATCTGGCAATCAAAAGGAGATGGGGAAAGAATGAATATTTAGGAGTAGTAAAATAAAGTTTCTTAAGATTTGGAGAGAGATTTAGGTTTGAAGCAAAGCAAGAGTTCTGGAGAAGAAGAGTGTGAAGAGAGGGAATATAGAATAAAGTCACACATAAAATGTGGCTCAAGAATAGAATGGTCTAGGTTAGATTTAGAAGTAAGAAGGACTGAGTCCTCTGATGAATATGGAGTAATATATAAAAAGATATATGTGAAAAGTCAAGATAATATGAAATGCAAAAGGAAGTAGAAGAGTTTCTTTACACTGATTTCGATGCTCTCAAAAAAGAATAGAGGGCAAAAGAATAGAATATTTCTGAGAAGTTTGGAACTATCCTGGAGCAAGTGAGGGATAATAAAGGATTCCTCATCACCGTCAAGGGCCCAGATGAAGTGAGAGAACATAAATCTTTGGTGAACAAGACTGCCAGGGTTACGTAGCTTCCTCCAGCATATACTACATCCTGGGATTTAAATTGGAGATAGCGATTAGTGACTGGGGATTGGAGTTGTACATCAAAGTGACCCACTGGAAAACTACACGGGCAGAAAATCTAAGGAACTTTTTATTGATAAAAAGCTTCTGATTTTAAGCAGTTTTGAACCTACTACACTCTAGGTGCTATATCTATGAGAAAATGACACTGCTCTGTCCTGGCAGAGCCTCCAAATGACTAGAAGAAAAAATTAAAATCAAATAAACAAGAGCAAACCATTTGCAATACAGTGTCATCAGTTTTATGACAAATGTAAACATAAAGTTTTCTGATTACACAGAGTGCTTAAAACTTAAAATTGAATTCAAAGTCACCAGAGAAGGAGTGAGAGAAGTCTGTTTTAGGACAAGGAGACAAGATAAAATGATACAGTAGAATCTGCAAATTTTATTAAGAGGGATAGGAAATATGAAGGGTAGAAATAAAAGAAACATAGCCAGACTTGGAAAGGTAAGCTACAGTAAATAAGAGCTAAGAAAAAAAGGTTTGGAACTGGAATTAGACACATTTATCAAGTTGAAGGAGGCTCTTGAAGGAAAGACCCAGCTGAAGCAATAGAAGTCCAGTCCAGCAGCCAGATACCTACTCAGAGAAAGAAACATACAACAGACAGGTGGTGTTTGATGTCCAAGAATTTCCATAGGGAGTAACTAACGGATGTCTCTCAACTGAGAGAGATCAGAACACTAGTACAGAGAATCCAGATGGATAAACATGTCAGAATCTGGGAAAGTAGCCTGCAAAGTGTATAGGTAACAGACCATCAGCGTTTCTAGTTAAGAAAGTAGAGGACAGCCTAGTGGAAGTTAAGTCAGGGCTTGAGCCCTAGAAAGCCTGAAATACCAAGCAGGGATAGGTAAAATTGTACAAAACAGGGTCCAAACTAGCAGAACTGGTAAGGTGAGGACTTAATTTCATAAACAAGACATAAAGCCCATTAGTGCTTGGAAATAAGGTCCAAACTGAATAGGGCAAAGCCTGAACATCTGACTGTGGACTATAACTTTTTAAAAGATTATTATATTCTTACAGAAGAGTTACCCACATTTAATTTCACCAAGCTTTCCATTATTGCAAAATCTGGCGTAACCACAGATCAGTAATCAAAGCTGAGGCATTAACCTTGGTACAATACCATTTAAATAAAATACAGAACTTAATTGATTTCACCAGGTGTTCCACATATGTCCTTCTTCTTGGACTATAATTTTTTAAAACATCTTCCCAGATGAAACTTAAGATGCTCTGGCTTTGGGGAAAGACGATAAAAGCAGAAACTAGAAAAAAATAAACATGAGAGAAAAAGCCGGAGAAGTATTTATTAGTTCTTTGAAGTTTACTTTGATACGCACCTCCAAAACAGGGGATAACAAAGATTTGTTATAGTAGCAAATATTGGCTGACCGTCTATCGTACACATGATGATGTTATGGGCACTGAGCATACAATAAGTGGTTCTTAAAGTCAGTTTATAAAATCTGATATCATGAACAGTATAACTAAAATACATTTGAAAAAATTTGTATATGCCAATATACAAAATGTTCTTCCAAGTATTAAATAAACATGGTGTGTTTTTATAAAAGCTACATTTTCATATTGCTATGTTAGAAGCAGAGAAGTCAAATTTGATTTTTTTTTATGTTCCTAAGTGAATTTTACGTATTCCTTGTTCCAGAACAAATTCCAAGGAATGGTCTTTGATTTTGTAACCAAACAAGTCTTTGATATCAGTATCATGATCCTCATCTGCCTCAACATGGTCACCATGATGGTGGAAACTGATGACCAGAGTCAGGAGATGACAAACATTCTGTACTGGATTAATCTGGTGTTTATTGTTCTATTCACTGGAGAGTGTGTGCTGAAACTAATCTCTCTTCGTTACTACTATTTCACCATTGGATGGAATATTTTTGATTTTGTGGTGGTCATTCTCTCTATTGTAGGTAAGAAGAGATGCTTTTACTCAGTTAAAGAAGTTAGTGGTAAAAATTTGTTTAAAACTGTGGAAGTGTTCCTTACTAATCTTTTTCATTCATCCCAAAATTTCAGATAAAAGCCTAATAGTCCATTCTTCAGTTTGTCATTTCTCTTGTTGCATGCTGTGCATGAAATGATGTGTAAAAAAAAAAAGATTTTATATTTTCAGCTTTCATTTATCATCTTGTCTCATTTCAGAAGACAATAACTGCAATTTGTCATAACACTCCTATAGTCACTCAGACTCCTGTGGTATAGACAAGTACTGCTTTGAATAAATAATTCACACACACACATACACACAAAAATTATTAGAAGTAATCACATAGTCCAGAAATAAGCTATTGAAAATTGGAATAGTTTGCATGTGTGTTTACATATATTCACACATAAATAAACTTCATCATACCTTTGGATTCAGATAGTTCCTATGGTTTGTAATATTCTTTCTCCAGAAGTAGCCATTTTGTTCAAAAAACTAAAACAGACTCATTTTCATTAATACATATTAAATGGTTAGGTATAGGGCATTAAATGAGGTGCTGGCAGTAAATATAAGAGATTTAAGACAAGGTTCTGCCTATTTGAGAAAAGAAAACATATATAGAGAGAAAAAAGTAGTATTCCACTCTTTATACTGCTTTCTCTGGTGGACTAGAACACTGAAACAATGTGCCACTCTGATCCTATGAGGTGGTCATATAGTGATTAAAGGATGAGACTCTGGACCATACAGATCTGGCCTGGAGCTTCCCTATTTTCACTACTTACCAGCTCAGTGACCAATGGCAAGTTACCTCCAATTCCTGGCTTTCCAGGGAATATTTCTGTAAAGTGTTATTGTGAGAATTAAATGAGATTATGTAAGTAGATGCACGTAGTAGCATGCCTAGAACAAAGAAAAGGCTCAGAAAGTACTAAGTTTAACAAAAACAACAACAGAAGTAGATACTATCACCATTTAGTGATGTGGAAAAAAAGAGATAGGATTCAGTCACAAGTATGTCTGTCTCCAAAGCCTGGATTCTCTCCTGTCCATCATTCTTGCCACCTTGCAAATAAAACGGATCATAACCGTCTCAGGATAAGAACTCCCATATTCCAATCCAAAAATCACAAGCCTTGTCCCTTAGTTCTTATGCCAGTACCAGAACTGGTATTTTTTTTTTTAAGATTTTATTTATTTATTTGACAGAGACACAGCGAGAGAGGGAACACAAGCAGGGGGAGTGGGAGAGGGAGAAGCAGGCTTCCCGCCGAGCAGGGAGCCCGAGGCGGGGCTCGATCCCAGGACCCTGGGAGCATGACCTGAGCTGAAGGCAGATGCTTGACGACTGAACCACGCAGGCGCCCTAGAACTGGTATTTTAGAACTACAAATCCACTCCTTTGCTTGGCCGCCATATACTTTGTGACATCTTTAGGCCTTCAGTGGTTGAATCTTTCAGTAGATGCTTTTCTCGAACTAGGAAAAATGACCATTGAAACCTCAGTTAGCATAAAAGGGTTAATGTTATAACAACAAACATCAGTTTCATTTTGCTAAACAAATACTGCAGATTGTGTGTGTATGTGTGTATGTATACCTAATTCTTATGTCCACATTTTGTAAAACTAGTGATTATCTAATCCATGTAAATTTGTATTCACTGCTATTAAATATAACACTATTTTTTGTTTTTGTTTCTTGATTTTCCACAGGCATGTTTCTGGCTGAGCTGATAGAAAAATACTTTGTGTCCCCTACCCTGTTCCGAGTGATCCGGCTCGCCAGGATTGGTCGAATCTTGCGTCTGATCAAAGGGGCCAAGGGAATCCGCACGCTGCTCTTTGCTCTGATGATGTCCCTTCCTGCCTTGTTTAACATCGGCCTCCTGCTCTTCCTGGTCATGTTCATCTACGCCATCTTTGGAATGTCCAACTTTGCCTATGTCAAGAGGGAAGTTGGAATTGATGACATGTTCAACTTTGAGACCTTCGGCAACAGCATGATCTGCCTGTTCCAAATTACCACCTCTGCTGGCTGGGACGGATTGCTAGCACCTATTCTTAATAGTGGACCTCCAGACTGTGACCCTGAGAAAGATCACCCTGGAAGCTCAGTTAAGGGAGACTGCGGGAACCCATCTGTCGGGATTTTCTTTTTTGTCAGTTACATCATCATATCATTTCTGGTTGTGGTGAACATGTACATCGCTGTCATCCTGGAGAACTTCAGTGTTGCTACTGAAGAAAGTGCCGAGCCCCTGAGTGAGGATGACTTTGAGATGTTCTACGAGGTTTGGGAAAAGTTTGATCCCGACGCCACCCAGTTTATAGAGTTCGCCAAGCTCTCTGATTTTGCAGCTGCCCTGGATCCTCCTCTTCTCATAGCCAAACCAAACAAAGTCCAGCTCATCGCCATGGACCTGCCCATGGTCAGTGGGGACCGGATCCACTGCCTCGACATTTTATTTGCCTTTACAAAGCGTGTTTTGGGTGAGAGTGGAGAGATGGATGCCCTTCGAATACAGATGGAAGAGCGATTCATGGCATCGAACCCCTCCAAAGTCTCCTATGAGCCCATCACAAGCACTCTGAAGCGCAAACAAGAGGAGGTGTCTGCTATTGTTATCCAGAGGGCTTATAGACGCTACCTCTTGAAGCAAAAAGTTAAAAAGGTTTCATGTATCTATAAGAAAGACAAAGGCAAAGAAGGTGACGGAACACCTATCAAAGAAGATATCCTCATTGACAAACTAAATGAGAATTCAACTCCAGAGAAAACTGACATGACGCCTTCCACCACCTCTCCACCTTCCTATGACAGTGTGACCAAACCAGAAAAAGAAAAATTTGAAAAAGACAAATCAGAAAAGGAAGACAAAGGGAAAGATATCAGGGAAAGTAAAAAGTAAAAAAGAACAAAGAATATTCCATTCTGTGATCAATTGTTTACAGCCTGTGATGGTGATGTATTGGTGTCAACAGGACTCCCACAGGAGGTCTATGCCAAACTGACTGTTTTTACAAATGTATACTTAAGGTCAGTGCCTATAACAAGACAGAGACCTCTGGTCAGCAAACTGGGACTCAATAAACCAGGAAAACAGCATTGACAGGAGGTTTCTGTTTTCACAACCAGCTGACACTGCTGAAGAGCAGAGATGTAATGGCTACTCAGACTATAGGAACCACTTTAAAGGGGGGAGGGAAGTTAAATTTTTATGTAAATTCAACACGTGACACTTGATGATAGTAATTGTCACCACTGTTTATGATTTAACTGCCACACCTGCCATATTTTTACAAAATGTATGCTGTGAATTTATCACCTTTTTTTTTTAATTCACAGGTTGTTTACTATTATATGTGACTATTTTTGTAAATGGGTTTATGTTTGGGGAGAGGGATTAAAGGTAGGAAATTCTGCGTTTCTCTATTGTATAACTGGATATATTTTAAATGAAGGCATGCTGCACTTCTCATTCACACATGAAAAAAAATCACATCACAAAAAGAAAGAGTTTACTCCTTGTTTCAAGATGTTTTTAGATTTTTGAGGTGCTTAAATAGCTATTCATGTTTTTAAGGTATCTCATCCAGAAAAATTTTAATGTGCCTGTAAATGTTCCATAGAATTCACAAGCGTTGAAGAATTGTTTTATTTTTACATAATCCATTATATGTACATGTATATATGTATATATGTACACACACACCATTACATAGTCATTCAGAGTCCTGGCAGCATGACTATCCCATTTTTGATAAGTGTCCTTTGGCATAAACTAAAAATATCCTATCAATCCTTTTAAGAAACTGAATTGACCAAAAAGCACCCCCCCCACCACTTTATAAAGTTGATTCTGCTTTTTTCCTGCAGTATTGTTTAGCCATCTTCTGCTCTTGGTGAGGTTGACATAGTATATGTCAATTTAAACAATAAAAGTCTGCTTTGTAAATAGTCATTTTACCCAGTGGTGCATGTTTGAGCAAACAAAAATGATGACTTAAGCACAGTATTTATTGCATCAAATATGTACCACAGTAAGTATAGTTTGCAAGCTTTCAACAGGTAATATAATGTCATTGGCTCCACTGTAGTTTGAAGCTGTCACCGCTGCATGTTTCTCTTGCCCAGGCTGCTGTATCTTATTCCTTCCACTGTTCAGAAGTCCAATATGGGAAGCCATATGTCAGTGGTAAAGTGAAGCAAATTGTTCGACCCAGACCTCATTCTTCATGTCATTAAGCAATAGGTTGCAGCAAACAATGAAGAGCTTCTTGCTTTTTATTCTCCCAATCTTAATTGAACACTATGGTAAAAAGCCCGACTGTACGAACATGTTGCAAGCTGCTTAAATCTGTTGAAACTATATGGTTAGAGTTTTCTAAGAAAATATAAATACTGTACAAAGTTCATTTTATTTTATTTTTCAGCCTTTTGTACATAAAATGAGAAATTAAAAGTATCTTCAGGTTGATGTCACAGTCACTATTGTTAGTTTCTGTTCCTAGCACTTTTAAATTGCAGCACTTCACAAAATAAGAAACAAAGACTAAGATGCAGTGTAGGTTTCTGCTTTTTTATTAGTACTGTAAACTTTGCACACATTTCAATGTGAAACAAATCTCAGACTGAGTCCAGCATTTATTTGCTTTCAAATAGTAATGCCTTATCATGGAAAGAGGCGTAAGGAAAGATCAGTTGATATTCTTGGCATTGCTTGGATCAGATGTTTCCACCTAGTCTTTTTATTTAGTAAATCGTCAGTCTTTTCCAGTGTTTGTTTACCCAGATATATCTTACTCTTATTGACCCGTATGGCATTAGAACTGTATCAGTTATGATCTGGGACCCAAGTTTGTTTGTTTGTTTTCTCACAAAGCCAGGTAGTGAAATTATATTACCAGTTACAGCAAAACATTTTGTTTTTCTTTCACAAGCAACATTAAACATAGATTCTTTATACTAAAGCTATTGACTTGTAGTGTGTTGGTGAAATGCATGCAGGAAAATGCTATTACCATAAAGAACGGTAAACCACATTACAATCAAGCCAAAAGACTAAAGGTTTTGCTTTTGTTTTGTATTTAATTGTTCTGTCTTTGTTTCTATCTTTGAAATGCCATTTAAAGGTAAATTTCTATCATGTAAAAATGATCTATCAGAAAAAAATATAAATGTAAAGAATACACATTAAATATAATAATTCATCTTTAAATTTTTTCATGGAATGGAAATCAATTAAGAAGAGTGTATTGGATATCTAGTTTTAATATTGGCCAAAAATCTAGATATGGTATTGGGTAGAGTACTGGAAAGTTACAAAAATTAATAAAAAATTGACTAACATTTTAAGTTGTGTGTCCTTTCTCCTTCCCATCTACTGTTTTGTTTTGTTCTCCTTTTCACTTTAGTTTCTTTCCTGTGTATTCTTTTTTTTTTTAAGACTTTGTTTATTTATTTGACAGAGAGTGAGAGTGAGAGAGCAGGAGAGCGGCAAGCAGGGGGAGTGGGAGAGGGAGAAGCGGGCTTCCCGCGGAGCAGGGAGCCCGATGCGGGGCTCGATCCCAGGACCCTGGGACCATGACCTGAGCCGAAGGCAGATGCTTAACCAACCACCTGAGCCACCCAGGAGCCCTTCCTTATGTATTCTTGATCTACTTTCCTATATACTTTTCCATTCCTTTCTTTGGCTCTTGTTTTTCATTCAGGATACTTTTCTTGTTTCTTTTCTGTTCACCCAATCTCTTATTAATTACATTCTGTAGAACAAGGGCTCTGTGTGCCTAAACCCCTAATAATTTGTTGTCACTATAAAAAATCCATAGAATGGGGTGCCTGGGTGGCTCCGTTGTTAAGTGTCTGCCTTCAGCTCAAGTCATGATCCCAGGGTCCTGGGATCGAGCCCCGCATCGGGCTCCCTGCTCGGCGGGAAGCCTGCTTCTCCCTCTCCCACTCCCCCTGCTTGTGTTCCCTCTCTTGCTGTGTCTCTCTCTGTCAAATAAATAAATAAAGTCTTTTAAAAAAAATCCATTGAGTATCATCATATTCATGTCTACAATTTCCTTGACAAAAATTCTAAGTGAGCTTAGATCTCAACTTTTCATACCATATTAACAAAACCACAGATTTGGTTTTTCTACTTATGAGCAGTTTGGGAAATGTTTCTCAGTTCTGATTGCCTATTAGAATTATCTGAGAAGCTTTTTTAAAAATTCCAGTGCATGGACCAAGACCAGACCAATTGAACTCATATTTCTGGGGATGAGACTTAAGCCTCTAATTTTTTTAAGGCTTTCCACTGATGCTGATTCGTGAGTTAAAGCCAGTGAGTTAGGGTCTCTATCCCCAAAAGGAAAAAAATATTTTACAGAAAATGCCCCTTTCCTGTTTCAGAGTTTCATTATATAATTCATTGCGTATAAAATAAGGCTTCCAATATGGTGGCTTTTGAGGTGTTTATCTTGTAGTGCAAGGAATTGACATTGATCTATTTATATATCAGGGGTTCTCTTCTAAGACTATAGGTGGTAAAAGGGAATTCTATCAGTATTGTTTTTAAGAGCTTTTTCAAACTATACACCCACACAACATGCACCCCAATTATTCCTAGTGCATACTGGGTTAGATGAATATGCAGGTGGTTTGGGAAACAGTATGGATTCATAAAATACTTTTTCAGGTGAATCCTACATGCCCTGTTGGGTAAAAACCATTAATCTGGACCAATGAGGGGTAATCCACAAAAAACATACATTCAGTTTGTCATTATCAAGTCACAAATCTAAAGAGGAAAGACTTCCATTCTCTACTTCTTTATTCTGGGGGCACTTCTCATAATCACATGTTCTCCTGAGTTCTGTATAGTACAGATCAATTTACAAAGAGAAGAGAGGAGAAAATAAGGGGGGATGAAAATGCAGAGGAGAAGGAAAGAGGGGAAAACAACGGGGGGAAGTAGAGGGAGGGAGGAGAGTATAAAAATGGGAAGGGATGCTTTATAAATTATCCTCTGGAAAAAGGTCTTGCTGTTAATACCAACAGCAATAGTGAAGGAAGGGGGAAAGAAAAGGCATAGGAAAAGAAATTTTGCTTAGGGGCGCCTGGGTGGCTCAGTTGGTTGAGTGACTGCCTTCGGCTCAGGTCATGATCCTGGAGTCCCGGGATCGAGTCCAGCATCGGGCTCCCTGCTCAGCGGGGAGTCTGCTTCTCCCTCTGACCCTCTTCCCTCTCGTGCTCTCTATCTCTCATTCTCTCTCTCTCGAATAAATAAAATCTTAAAAAAAAAAAAGAAATTTTGCTTAATTGTCAATATGTTAGACACACAATGCAAACATGTTTCTCCTCTCTTCTTTTTTATTTTTTTTAAATTTTATTTATTTATTTGACAGAGACAGAGACAGCGAGAGAGGGAACACAAGCAGGGGGAGTGGGAGAGGGAGAAGCAGGCTCCTCACTGAGCAGGGAGCCCGATGTGGGGCTCGATCCCAGGACCCTGGGACCATGACCTGAGCTGAAAGCAGCAGCTTAACCACTGAGCCACCCAGGCACCCTCTCCTCTCTTCTTTTTTTAAAGAAAAAATACCTTTGAAAAAGGTGAAGAGGACATTATGCAACTAAATGTTAGAATGATTGCATCAATAATGGTTTTTCTTTTCCTGTCATCTGAACTAAATAAATATTTGAGTGTCTACCACATATTAACTTTGTAATAGGAACTGTGAGATCAAAAATGAAATTAGATGTCCAAAAGAAGGGTATAGCCAGAGGTGAAGAACCTTGAATGTCATGCTAAAGAGCCTGAGATTTATTCTGTTGACAATGAGGAATGATTGATTGCTCCTGAGCAGTACAATGGCAGGGAAATGAGATATATCTGTCCCTATTTAATTTGATAGTAAGAAGACTACACTGACCATTCTTTCTGCTAATATTTCACAGAGATCTCATTTTCCCATCTCTTTATTTTTAAAGATGTCTGTGTTCTTATCTTTCGGTATATATTTTTAAAAGAATATACATAGATTTAAAAAAAACCTAACATTTTCTGTTAATAGCCTATCTTAATCTACTTGTATTTATTTTATACACAGATATATTTTATTTTATTTTTATTACCTTATTCTGTGCTTTTTGTCAAGTTTTTCTTTTTTCTTCCTTCCCTTTTTGTCCTCTTTTGCATTAATTTTATTGTTTACTCTCTCTCCCGCATCTGTACTAGTTAGTAAGCTACACATCTTCCTCCCTCTCTCCCTTCTTCCCTTCCTTCCTTTTCTCTTGTTGTTTTTTTCAGTTTTTAAGTAAGCGATCGCTCTTAAATTTTAACATGCATACTTAACTAGTGAAATAAAATCAGCAGTTGTACCCTTATATGGAACAATGAAGTTCCCTAAACTCAGTACATATTATTGCCCACTTTTGATATGATTTTTGTCTACTATTTTAATTTTACTTTGTCTGACGCCCAACATATTAAACAATATTATTGTGAATTTGTATAGTCAGTGCTTAGTTAGACTTACTCACTTGTTAATCTTTCCTAAAATATGTTTCTTCTGTCTACTTCTTCATTTTTGTGTTCTATTTCCTTCTTTTTTTTTTCTTTTTTAAGATTTATTTATTGGGGGGGGCACAGGGAGAGAGAGAGAGAGTCCAAAACAGACTCCACCCTAAGCACCTGAGCACGGAGCCCGATGTGGGACTTAATCTCACAACCCTGAGATCATGACCTGACCCGAAATCAAGAGTCGTCGCTTAACTGACTGTGCCACCCAGGTGCCCTCTATTTCCTTCTTGAAATATATAAGGAATTCTAGTAGTAATATCTGTGGGTAGCAGACTCTTTTTTCTTTTTTCTGAAAATGGCTTTATTTCAGCCATATTTTTAAAAATATTTATTTATTTTAGAGAGAGAGAAGCAGAGAGAGCATGAGTGGGGGGAGGGGCGGGGAGAGAGACTCCCAAGCGGACTCCGTGCTGAGTGCAGAGCCCCATGTGGGACTCAAACTCCCAACCCATGAGATCATGACCTGAGCTGAAATCATGAGTCAGATGCTTAACCAACTGAGCCACCAAGGTGCCCCCAGCCATATTTTTAATGGAATAGTTTAGATTATAATTATTTTGGTGTTTTCTAATTTTTGAGTCTATTTATGAAATTACTTTTATTAATATGCCTCAGAATTTATGCTACTGTAATTTGAGGATTGGCATATTTATTAATATCTATAATTCAGAAAATTCCAGGAAAATCCTCAGCTTTCAGCAAACAAATATTTCCTCATCCTGTATTCTTCTATTTTCCCCATCTGGAACTCCTGAGGATTATATGTTAAATTTCTAAATCTTTCTCCCATGTTTTTTATTGTCTCTTTCTTATTTTTAGCGTTTTTTCTGGGTAATATGTCAGCTTTTGGTATCAGGATAATGCTGGCTTCATAAAACAAGTTAGAAATTGTCCATTTCTGAAAGAATTTCTGTAAGAGTGGAATTATTTCTCCCTTATATATTGACAGAATTCATTTGGAAAGCCATATGGAACTTGAGTCTTTGTGGGAAAGTTTTTAATTAAAGATATTTGTTCCTTTAATAGATATAGGTCTATTATGATTTTTCCCATTTTTTGTTTTGGTAAGTTGCATTTTTTTTAAAGAATTTGTTCATCCAAGTTATTGAATTTACTGCATAAATGGTTCATGTAATTCCATTATTATGCTCTCAATATCTGTGGCATCACTAGTCATATCTCTTTTTTCCCTTCTGGTACTGAAAATCTGTAATTTATCTTTTTCTTGATTGGCTTATCTAAGGATTCTTCAACTTTATTAATATATTCAAAACACCAACTTTTGGTTTATTGATTTTCTCTACAGTTTTTCAGCTTTCTATTCATTGATTTCTGCTTTTTTCAATTCTACTATGATTAAGTACGTTGTTTGATATAGGTTTTTAAAATAGATACTCATTATTGGGCGCCTGCGTGGCTCAGTCATTAAGCGTCTGCCTTTAGCTCAGGTCATGATCCCAGACTCCTGGGATCGAGCCCCACATCTGGCTCTCTGCTCTGCAGGAAGCCTGCTTCTCTCTCTCCCACTCCCCCTGCTTGTGTTGTCTCTCTCTGTCAAATAAAATCTTTAAAAAAATAAAATAAAATAAAATAGATACTCATTATCAACTTAAAGAAAATCACTGCAATTCCTAATCTTCTAAGAGTTTTCAAAATCATTAGTGCACACTGAACTTTATTAAATTTTTATTGTACCTTATTTAGACAATCATATTATTGTTATTATTCTTTACTTTGGTGTTATGGTAAATGGTATTGATTGCTTTTAGAACATTAATCCTAATTATTATCCTGGAATTTGATCCAGTTTGGTCATTTACATTATCAGTTTCATATATTACAATATTTAGCTCTTTAATATTTTGTTTCATATTCTCACACCTAAATCTGTGAAATAGCTTGGCTCACAATATTTCTTTTAATGTACTTGTCAGGTTTAGATCATAGGGTTACGGTTTGCTCTTAAAACAAGTTGGGAAAAGTTTTCTCTTTTTTTGTCCTTTGTTAGAGATTAAATAATATAGGTGTTAATTTGTCCTTAATATTTGGGTGACTTATGAAGTCTTCTGAGCCTGATTTGCTTCTGAGCGTGATCCAATTTTTTAATCATGTATTTATTTTCTTTAATAGATAGAGGGCCATTTAGCTTTGCTGTTTCTTCTGGTTTCAGTTGCCATAAAACTATTTTTTTCTAATGATTTAACATTTCAAATAAGATTTCAATTTTATTCACATAAAGTTACTTATTACTTTATATTATCTTTTAAAACTCTGTAGGATCTGTAGTAAAGACCTTTTTCCCCTGATATTAATGATATTAATATTATATTACATTGTATTATGTTATTATATATTAAGAACCAAATTTTGGCTTTTTAAATCTTCTCTACAGTATGTCTTTTTCTGTTTCATTATTCATTTTGGTTGCTTTTATATTTATAATTTCCTTACTTCTATTTCATTGGTTCTAATTTACTGTTATTTTGTAAATTATTTAAAAAATTTCAGCCTTTATTCTTTTTTTAGTAAATGCACTTAAGCTAGGCTATAAATTTCTCTCTAAACATGGCTTTAATAACATTCCACAAATTTTGTTATATTTTCTTTTGTTACCATTCAGTTAAAAATGTTTTCTAATTTCTATTGTGATTTCTTCTTATTTGATTAGAAATTTAGAAGAGTACTGCTTAATTTCCAAATATCTGAGAAATTTTTTAGTTGTTTGTTTTGACTTATAATTAATTTTCCCTTTGTTCAGATAATATAATCTGCATAATTTTAATCATTTAGCTTTGGGGGACTACTTTGTTATTGCAATGTTTTATATATGTTTAATAGATCAAGCTTATTGATCATGTCATTCAAATTCATCTTTATTGATTTATTGTCTGTTTTTTCTACATAAATACATCGCACATTTTTAATTGATAAATTTTATAATCTATTATTGAAGCCAATCTTTAGGGGGTGAGAGGAATTATCACCCTATGCTCCATTCTAGAAAGGCTTCCTATAAAAGATTGCATTATTAGAAGGAACTATGAGTGGGCTTATAACTATTGCCATTATTTTCCAATACTAAGAAACGTTCTTTTGTAATACCAACCAATATTTTAGGAAACCATATTCTGATGTGTCTTGGTTGGCCTTTTTTGGTGGTTCCTCAAAAAGTTAAACACAGAATTACCATACAATCCAGTATCCACTCATAGGCATACACCCAAGAAAAATGAAAACATACGCACACACAGAAATTTGTACACAAATGTTTGTAACAGCATTACTCATAACAGAAAAAAGGTGGAAACAACCCAAATGCCCATCATTGGATGAATAGGTAAACTGTAGAATATACATACAATGAACTATTATTCAGAAATAAAAAGGAATGAAGTACTGATACATATTACAACTTGAATTGACCTCAATAGCATCATGCTAAACGAAAGAGGCCAAAATAAAAGGTATTGTATGATTTCTTTTATGTGACATATCCAGAATAAGCAAGTCCATACAGACAGAAAGCAGGTTAGAGCTTACTACGGGATGCTGAGGGCAGAATAAGGAGTGATTACTTACTAGTTAGGGAGTGTTTTCTGAGGCTATTTAAAGGTTTTAAAACTACAGATAGGTTGTGGTTGCACAACATTGTGAGTACACTAAATGCCACTGAATAGCACACTTTAATATAATTACGTGAATTTCAGGTCAATGAAAATTTATCTGAAAAAAAGTTAATATTATTGCAACACTACCCACTAGGGGGCGCTACTTCCATTAAGAAACATGACTAGCATTTTTTGGTGGAGTAAGAGAGTTAGTTACCTTTGCAGATTATTTTGTGCTTATTTTGCATCTATTTTTGATGTGAAAAAATAGAAGCAACTGTACCTTTTGGAAACATTTCTGGAAAACAATGTTTTACATTTGAATGTATCTCTTTAGGAAAAAGCAGTTTGTGAAGCATCTTTATTAAGAAAGTATTTCTTTCTGGGGCGCCTGGGTGGCTCAGTCGTTAAGCGTCTGCCTTCAGCTCAGGTCGTGATCCCAGGGTCTTGGGATCAAGCCCCGCATCGGGCTCCCCGCTTGGCGGGAAGCCTGCCTCTCCCTCTCCCACTCCCCCTGCTTGTGTTCCTGCTCTCACTCTCTCTCTCTCTCTCTGTCAAATAAATAAATAAAATCTTAAAAAATTAAAAAAAGAAAATATTTCTTTCCTTGAACATTGAAGACTTCATAGTTGAAAATTCAAACCAACACAAATAAATTATGAAGCCAAGGAAATGGTGAATGGAAAACATTTCAGAGAGTCACATAAAACTGGATGAACAAAATGTCCAAGTAGAGAGTTTCAAATAACTTTTCATTATTACTATAAGTACTTGAGAGGGTCTTGAAGTGTTTATCCATATTTTCATGAGCACAGTAAAATCTGGTTGTCCAACTCAGCCCATGTCTTAAATTCTTTCTCTAATTAATGAAATACCTCATAATTTATTCATAATAAAGCTATATTTGTTGAAGTAGTATCAGGAATAAAATAATTAGACAATAATCTCCCTGAGCTACTGTGGCCAGGGGTTTTAACAAAGTCACACAGGAAGGGTCATGCTTTCACATGTGTGAAAGATTTATTTTTAGCTTCAACACACACATTAAGTTACTCTTCCTACAAAGAGAATGTCCTGCTATTGCTATTGTAAACAACAGATCCCAATTGTGGCAGAGAAAAATTAGCTCAAAAAAAAACATAGTCCCCAAAGCAAATCTGATTCAAAACATTCTAATTAGTACCATATAATTATAACACTGTACCACCATTCTTGGGTTAATTTGTAAGGTCAGCAGTCAGCATTTTCCAAGGCATACAAACAGGAAACGAAGCCTTCCTCAGAATCGGCTGATAAAGACTATACTCTGAGCAAAATCAGAATGGTCTTGCTCCTAAGTCCTCTGTGAAACAAGAAACGGACATTCCAGGACAGACAGTTTGGGACAAAAATCAATGTGGGGCTTGGCAAGAGAATCTAAAAATTCACAAACATGAGCTTAATCATAGACCTTTACTTAGAAAGAAATGGAAATACGTCAGAACCTACTCTATAGTCAATATATAAGGCATATATAGATTTTCCCGAGATGCTTCAATTCAGTCATTCTAAAACCCAACAAATGAAATATCTTTTTGTCCTTTCCATAGAATAACTTTAGAAATTGTTATAGTGCATTCGTTTTCAATTGCCGAGTAACAAATAACCACAAATACGGTAACTCAAATAACACATGTTTGTTATCTCACAGTTTCTGTGGGTCAGGAGTGTGGGCACAGTTTACCTGGGTCCTCTGCTCAGGGTCTCACAAGACTGTAGTCAAGATACTGGGCAGGACTAGGGTCTCATCTGATGCTTGGGGGCCTCTTCAAAGCTCATGTGGTTGTTGGTTGATTTCAGTTCCTTACAGTTACAGAACCCATGGTGGCTTGCTTCTTCAAGGCCAGCAAGAGTCTTTGTTGCTTCAAGTGTCCACGTTCACTGTAATGGCAGATGCATATCATTATACATTTGTCCAAACCCATAGAATGCTAAACACCAAGAGTGAACTATAATGTGAATTATGGACTTGGGGGATTATGGTGTGTCAGTATAGGTTTATCAGTTATAGCAAATGTACCACTCTGGTGTAGGATGTTGATGATGGGAGAGATTATGCATGTGTAGGGGCAAGGGGCATATGGAAAATCTCTGTATCTTCCTCTCAATTTTGCTGTGAACCTAAAACTGCTCTAAAAATAAATAAATAAACAAACAAACAAACAAATAAATAAATAAAAGTTTTTAAATAAAATTAAATCAATTGAGTATCTTTATTACATATGCAAAATTCCTTCACCTTTGCCACATTTCAATGGTTAAAAACAAGTCACAGGTTCTGCCCACATTTAGGTAAAGGGAATTACATCAGGGTGGCAAACTCAGGGGGAACGGGGTCCCTCTAGGTGTATCTGCCACATAGAAAGATAGCTGAACTAAATGAAACCTGACTATCCTAACCAAAATTATATTGTTCACAGAGGACAAGCCAGGAAGAAAGTACCTCTTCAGCAAGCCTCTTATCATTGTAGAATAATGAGGCTGATTTCTCTCTGGGTGGCTACATATATCATACAAACAACAATTAAAACCAGTCATCACTCTTCATCCTTCACACTAGTACATTCATTCATTTGCACTCCAAATAAACTATCTTTCTCTATCAGATAAGGATCTAAGCATTGACAATTGTTTTCCCTTGTCCAGAGGAAATTTCCTTTAGAAGCATGCAGCCTGAACTTTTTAAATTGTAATTAAATCTCTAGCAATAACTCAGAAGAAAAATCAAGTAGACTTACCTACAAGAATTTACCCAGTTATAATTTCTAACTTACTCAGTAGGTAAAGAATCCCTGAGGCATTTGTTGACTTTTATCCTATTTTTTTTAAATGCACAATGATTCATTCTCACACCACTTAACTTTGCACATGACTATTTCTAGATGGTACTGAAATGATCTGGCATCCAGATATTGGTTACTGCACTAATGAAAAGAAGTGGCTAGTCTACACAACTCCTTGCTGAAAAATCAGAACCTCAGGGAGAAAAAACAAAAAGAGGGCTCTTAAATCTCAGCTACAAACAAACAGGGGAAAGTAACTAGTAAAACAACACTAAGTAAAAAATGGTAAGCTTGAAGAGTCTTCTGTGAGGGCAGTAAAGACCTTGGAGAAATAGACATTGGAGAAAGTTTGCAGAGGTAACAATCCTGCAATCTTGTCTTCACGATCTTGAATAATTTGTTAGTCCTGGGAGTGATTTATGGCATTTGGAATAATTATCTGAAACTGAAAATCTAGTTCTTACTTGAGGGCCATTTATAAGTCCTGATTTTAATTGCTAGAAATAATAAAGCAATGAAGTCAATCAGTAAGTAAGTGTGTGTTTAAGGCCTGTTACATGCTCAATGCAGGGCTAGGCTTTGCGTTTGATATGAATCTGGATCTCGTAAAGAAGGGGTCAGGATTTGGAGGAAGTCTTGTCACCAGACAAAGTTGGTTATCATTTAGGTATCCCATGACATAATGACTTGTCACAGAATGGCTTGTTGCAGATTAATACTTGTGTTTTTGTCTTTCTACAAGTGGGAGAATGTCTAAGAATCCAGGTGGCTACTTGCAGGATGGTTACTAGCCATTAAGACTTCAATGTATCTTGGCGCCTTTGGAAGACTTTGATGTCAGTTGCTCAAGATTAATCAGTAATTTGTGTCAAAATTAGGGAGAGTGCCTGGTATTACTGTCTACCCCCATGTAGACAGTAATACCAGGAAAACAGCAGGTGTTTATTAAATATTGCTGTGAAATTGTATGAATGACAATCTGTATATAGCCTTTCTCAAGGGTTCCGGACAGCTTGGATCTTGTAGCAGTCTATCGCATGAGAACTGCCCCCAACTCATACCCCATATCTCCATAGACTGGTCATTTGTCAGGCATTCTTCCAGATCTGCCGCCTAACCTTTCTGGTCACAGTGGACGAAGAATGAAGATCTAGCTGGATCAATCAGATTCTCTTTTATAAATCTGAACTTAAGACATAGAGATTGGTATTTGAAAGTTGAACCATTTAATGGTGGAGCTAGGAAGACTATTTCTTAGAACTGTGTTTTTTTTTTTTTAATCATTTCTTTGGATTCTATGAAATGTCTTTTCAATAAATCCTCTTTTTATTCATTTATTTTTGTTTACTTTGAAGATTATATTACTTTCAATCTCAGATGTTTTAAGTAAGATTATCAGTGGGCTTTTGAAATGTGCCAGAGGCCAAAGAAAGGAACACGAGCCATCTGTGGGTGAATTACCTTATTTCCTCATTTTTCTCACTTCAAGCATGAAACTTATTAAGCTTAAAACTTTTAAGAGTATATAATAGCTTTTCTCTCCATCCTCATATTACAAACTCTTAGGGATGCAGCAGGTTTAAACTCTGTCAAACTTATTTTCTGGAAAATGTTTTTGTATCAACAACAGCTCCCCAGCTTGAAGGGGAGGAGGGAGAGAGAGAGAAATATAAATTTATAATTCTCAGTAGAAATAGTTTAACATGAAGAAAGTGACAGATGCATTGTAAAGAACATGAAGAGATTCAGTAGAATTGAACGTTTGTTGAGCATTTGGTAGAGGTTTTCTATTTATAAGCTGGAGTTTATAAATTGTCTGACTCTAGTTTGTTTCAAAATACATATGATATTAAATGAACATATACATAGATTTAATAAGATATAAATAAGTTTGTATCTCATGTCAGTTTTTCTGAGAACCATGAAGAACAAAGGGTTACAAAATATTATGTATAAAACTTCTTAATGACTAATATTATTTTTAAAATTTCTATAACTTTTTTAAAATCTGAGGCTGCTTTACTTCTTTTTTTCTTGGACATTTTTATTACACTTTCCAATATGCTTAAAATATTTTATAAGATTCATATATTTAAAATATACCCTCCGATGAAACTCATCTGCTTTAGAGTGCACACAGTTTGATTAATAATATATTGCTGGTTTTTACTCTTCCTTGCTAAGAAATGTCAGTTCAAATAGGCTACAGAGAATGATTAAAAACTAAAAATTGTATATATTGATATTTTGAAGTTATTGCTGTAGTTGGTAGTCATTGGAATAGCAGTAACTAATATCACAGAAGTGCATGCCTCCCCAACCTGCCACATTGCCATGGGCTACATGGGAATATTTAAATAGTACATAACACCAAAGGGAAAGAAAAGAACACCTGAATCATATAGGCAGCCAGTGAAAAGGGCACAAAATGGCTTCAACATGTCATGATGCCAGCCATTCCAAGAGAAGTCTATTTGTGTAAGTGATGGATTTGAAGTCATTTTTCTGCAGAAGGCTGGGTGTTCCCGGCCATGACTGCACACTAACTGAGCTAGTCCCATGTAATGTAATTGCAAGGAGTTTGAGACAGCTCCTCAAAGGCAGCTATGGAATTAGGGAGATGATAGGATTAACTGGACCCAGCAATAAAGCCACAGACCCAACAATAGAGCCTCCAACGGAGGTGGTGATTTAGTCTACATCATAGTGGCTCTCCTCAAATGTACACTGGGTGGAGGCCCCTGAATCCATTTGTGTTCTAGGGAAGAACAAACTGTAAATTAAAATTGAAATTCTCTAACTTCTGTGAAATACTGGTACAAGAAATAGTGCTTTAGGATTCCTCTAATATACCATGTCTCCACTGTACAGATGCTTTCCCAGACGTTCCATCGCTTCACCCTCGCCTGACTTTGGTTCTATGAGGACATCTCTGGTGCCACCTTGTGGAGCATACCCAGGGGAGCAGTGACAGAGGTAATGGTTCCTGCAAGGGGAATATGGAGGAGACACAGCACCTGTTAGTGTAGGGGTGGTGTTGTCTGTTGGTCAGGAACAGAAACTCATTTAGAGTACCTCACATTGCAGGCGTTTAGTAAAAGGATACTTGTGGCAATAAGGGAAGCAATACCCCACAGGAGCTCAGGAACCGCTGAATGGTTGAGGCTTCATGGAATGGAACACAGTCAGGTAGAATTATCTACACTGCGTTAGGGTTCATTTACTGAGACAGCATTTGAGGGCAATTCAGAGACCTATCTCTGCTCCTGCAGATTCTCTCTGTTTCCTACCTTAAATTCCAGGGAGGGAATCTGGATGGCCTGGCTACATACCTGTGCTTGGAAGGAATCATGCCAGCCCACTTTGGATGGTTGTCTTGAGGTAGGTACCCACCTGTGCACATAAAGGAATGAGGAATATTGAACTTACTAACCATAGGTTGGGGCCAATCTGTTGAAGGCATTTTAAATTAAAATGAGAGAAATATTCTGGATTCTCTGCCTAAGTAGCTTAAAAAGATCCCTGTAAGGAACTGTGGAATGGACATAAGAACCAGAAAATGACACTTTCACCATTAGTATTTAGACCTCTCCTTCAGCCATGTAATCAGGTAAAAGCAATGAAAAATGTATCTGACAAGAAAATTGTATTTAATAAGAAGTTGGCCAAAGACATTAAACATCAAGAAGTCTGCAAAAATATTATATAATATATCCTTCTGATTTTCTGGTTTATATATGTTTTATAACATGCACAATATACTATTACATTAATAAATTGGTAATTATTAAGGATATATATATGTATAAAATTAGGACAAAGTTAGTTAAAAATTAACTAATAGTGTTTATATTCCAAAATGTCATAACCTACCCACTCGGTATTAGCTTTATGAGGTCAGAGGTCCTTTCATTTGCTCACATCTCTTGCTTAGCACCAAATATTTAACCATGTTGAGAATCTCTTGTAAGCCAGACCAGACACAATTTTTTTTTTTATTGTGTGCCACCATTGCGAAGATCCATGTTTTTTGGAAAGCGATAAATCATTTATAGTAGTCAATTACTTCTGCAGAAGTAGTAGAGATATTGTGGAGATATTGTGGAGAGATATGTGGAGGTATTGTGGAGATATTGTGGGGAATCAGGTGCCCATGCTGTACAATGCTCTGTGCCGTGGCTACGCAGTGTGCAAGGGCAGAAATTCCCCATGTGACTGAGAGCTGAGAGCTGGAATGGAATGGAAAGGGCACTCATACAAGAAGAATGCAAGCATCACAGGCATGTGATGCAAGGCTCAAGAGCTGGCAGTTCCTGGTCCTGGCATGACCACATGGATAATAGGGATGTAGAATTAGGCATCTGGCTACAATGGCATTGTGGGCGGTAGCATATAGGCAAGCTAAGGGTTAACATGGACATTGGTAAATTAGGACACAAAAAAATATTTTGGGGAGGAGCCAGACATTTGGAATCCTAGAGGAAAAACATATTGAATCAGGAAACAAAATGGGAACTAGCAGAGACCAAACACAGATCTAGTGTCGAGGGATGAAGTTAAATAGGCAGTCGGATCAGGGAAGTCAAATATTGACTTGTAGGAAGGCATCAGGGCAGCTCTTATTTTTGTTAAACTGCTGGTCTCTCAGTAAATTTTTCTTGGCTTCATTGGAAACAATTTGTAAGTATGAAGTAGATTTTTAGAAACATGATCGAGGCCCATTCTCTTTGTTAAAATCTTTTGAAACGCCACCATCTCACCAAATAGAAGTCATTCAGGTAAGGATCCTAGATGGAAACAAACACATACAGTAATGGGAAGAGATTTTCTATTATTAAAAATATAAGGGGCGCCTGGGTGGCTCAGTCGGTTAAGCGGCTGCCTTCGGCTCAGGTCATGATCCTGGAGTCCTGGGATCGAGTCCCGCATTGGGCTCCCTGCTCAGCGGGGAGTCTGTTCTCCCTCTGATCCTCCCTCCTCTCATGTGCTCTCTCTCTCTCTCATTCTCGCTCTCAAATAAATAAATAAAATCTTTAAAAAAAAATATAAGATCCTTGGGCTACTTTCAAAGATTCCTCATAAAATGTCCCTAAACTGCTTTTTCTGGTTTGTCATTCATTTTATGTTTCAAAATATCTTAGCCTCAAGCCACAGCCAGTGTTTAGTCTTTAGTCTCACAAGACATGTGTATTCAGGTCTCCATATTTCAGTGCCTATGGTCTCTGTTGTAAACTAAAAAATTTAATTGGGCTTTGCCCTCAGTCTCTGGGAACTAACCTCTAAATCCTTGGAATGTCCCAAGTGATAGCAGTGTTTTTGTCATTCACAGTGGTCTCTGACTGTTTATACTAAGGAGGCGACTCATGGGGGACCCTAGATCTTTCTGCTGAGATGACTCGGGACCAACCATGTGATTAGAGGGTTGGGGTTTGAGCCATGTGATAGCAGCCCAGTATCCAGGGAGAAGGGAACTGGAGACTTAGTTCAATCGTGTGGGCAGTGATTTATTCAATCATGCCTATGTAATGAAACCCAAATAAAAGTTCTAGGCGCTGAAGCTTAAGTAAGCTCCCTGGACGGTAATACTCTGCGTACTGTCACACATCAATATGCTGAGAAAGGGACTCCTGCTTCCCGGGGGTGTGGAGGGGGTGGGAAACTTTGAATTTGGGACCCTCCCAGACCTCACCTAGGTGTCTGTCCCTTTGGCTAGTTCTATTTGCATCCTTTTGCTATAATAAAATAATAAAAATAATAGCACTTTCCTGAGTTCTCAGTTGTTCTAATGAATAGTTGAACTTGAGAAGGTAGTGGGAACCCAGAATTGTAGCCAGCTGGTCAGAACACAGGAGGCCTGGGGACCTTCTCACTTACAGCTGGGATCTGAAGTGAGGGCAGTCAGGTGGAGGACAGTGCCCTTGACCCATGAATTTGGCTCAACTACGGGTAGCCCTGCTCAATGTCTCTCACCCAGTTACCCCATTCCCCCACCCCTCTCCTCTCCAGCAACCATCAAACTAAACCAAGATGAAACTAGAGAGCGAGACAAACCGTAAGAGACTCTCAAACATAGAGAACATACTTCTTCCTTTCTGATTTGATTGGATGCCTTTTAATTCTTTTTCTTACCTAATTCTCTGGCTGGGCCTTCCAGCACTATGCTGATTAAGAGTGGTGGGAGTGGACATACTTGTCTTGTTCCTGATCTTAGAGGAAAAACTTTCAGTTTTTCACTGTTGAATATGATCTTAGATAGGGACTTGTCAATATGGCCTTTATTATGTTGAGGTTCATTTCTTCATTTGTTGAGAGTTTCTATCATGAAAGAATGTTGAATTGTGTCAAATGTTTTTTCTGCATCTGTTGAGATGATCGTCTATTTATCCTTTGCATACTAATGTGATTTATCATCTTTATTGCTTTGTGCATGTTGAGACATCCTTGAATCCCAGGGATAGACCTCACTTGATAGTGGTAAATAATCCTCTTAAAGTGTTGTTGAATTTGGCTTGCTCATATTTTGTTAAGGATTTTTGCATTTTTGTTCATCAGGGATATTGATCTGTAGTCTTGTTTTCTTGTAGTGTCCATATCTGGTATCAGGATAACACTGGCCTCCTAAAATGGGTTTGGAAGTGTTTCTTCGATTTTTTGGAAGGGTTTGAGAAGGATTGCTATTGATTCTTCTTTAAATGTTTAATAGAATTCATCAATGAAGTCTTCTGGTCCTGGAAATTTTTGATTACTGATACAATGTCTAACAATTCTACTCATTATTGGTTTGTTTCCTGTCGCGTTTCTTGTAATCTCCCATTGATATCTGCACATTTGATGCAGCACTCACCTGTTCCAGACTTTACCAGCTGGTTTTGTTTGGGAAAGAGACTTAACTTACTCTCGGGTGAGTAGAGAGTACCTTCTGTATGGAGTCTGGCTGTTCCCGCTGCAGGAAAGGCTCAGCAGTGTGGTTTCTCTGGGGCTCCCCCAGCTGAGACCAGTGTTGGGGAAGATTTCAGCGGTTCTCAAGGGCTCAGGATGTCTGTGTCTGCAGTAGTGGTGAGAACTTTTAGATTCTCTGGTGGCAAAGGCTGCTAGAGACTTCCCGACCTCCTTTCTCCCATGGAGGATACAGTGGCTGACAGGATCCCTCCTTAGCACCAGGTGTGGTTGGCAGGCGCCCTGAAGTCACAGTAGTGCTGGTGTCTAATGTGCTGGTAACCACGGAGCAGCCAGAGAGCCGGCCTCAGAACGCTGGTGCTTAGGGAAGCACAGCTCTGGCTGTCAGGCTCTGGCTAGCCCTCCCCGGCGGTGGCTCAGCTACTTGGGATGCTTGCGTGTGCACACGGAGCAGCTGGAGGGTTAGGTCTGGCTTGTGGGTGTGTATGGAACATCCTAGGAGCCAAGGTCTGGAGGGCAGGTACGTGCTCCGTGGCTGGAGCTCTGGGGTCCAAGGCCTACTCGGGTTTGGGGGTAGGGGATCTGGTAGCCCTGGTCCCAGGGCCACACAATGGTAGCTCCCTCCCCGGGCGGGGGTCCACAGCAGTGATGATGCCCCTGGGGACCTGGACGGTACCAGTCACGTGGCCGATACTGATACTGACACTGACACTGATACTGACACATACTGATATCAGTACTGGTACTGATAGCCCTTGCTCTTCTTTCTAGCCTTCTTGGGAAGTCGGGCTCTGCCACTACCCAGCAATCCTTTCTGTGTGGTTACTCTCCATTCTTTCTTTCTTTCTTTCTTTTTCTTTCTTTCTTTCTTTTTTTTTTTTTTTGGCTCCACTGTGTTTCTGTAAGGTGAATTTAAATTTTGAGCCTTCCTAGGACTATTTTCATTCATGGATAGTTAACTGTATTTTCTTTTTCTTTTTCTTTCCTTTTCTTTCTTTTTCTTTCTTTCTTTCTTTCTTTCTTTCTTTCTTTCTTTCTTTCTTTCTTTCTTTCTTCTTTCTTTCTTTCTTTCTTTCTTTCTTTCTTTCTTTCTTTCTTTCTTTCTTTCTTTCTTTCTTTCTTTAAATGGGATGGTAAAAGAAAGCTCTGCCATCTTGCTGAAGTCCTACATCCAATAGTCAAAAGACGTTTACTCTAGGGTCAAAATTTAATAAAATTAATTTTTACTGCTTCATTAAGTACATCCTTAAGTACAACTGGCTTTTCCCATTTTTCTCCTGCACATATGTGGCCCTAAGAATACAATGACTAGAAAAGCAGAACAGTTGGTACCACTGTCGGTATTTGTGTTAAGGCACCCACGGTTTGACCCTTCATTGCTTCTGTACCATCTATGCAAATGTCAACAAAGTGGGGGGGGGGTTGCAAATGTCTTAGTGTTATTATGAAAAGTTTTTTGACCCCATGGGCTTGCTGCAAGGGTCTTGGGGAACCCCAAAGTTCCATGGACCACACTTTGAGAACTGCCTGTCTTAAATAAAGTTCCCTATTGCTTGGTGGTGCTTCCAGTAGAATGTAGGCTTCTTGAGATTAAGGATACCCCCTATCTGCTTTGTCATTTTACTTTCAAAGCCTAGAGAAGTGCTCAGCATAAAATACTGCAAAATAAATATGTGCATACAAAACAAATGAATTTAATGTTAGCTATATTTGAAGCTTGCACTGCACTGTTTGCTTACAGTGTTCCCCTTATAAATGTCTATCAGTTACTTTGGCTGATAGAAAAAACAAAACAAAACAAAAAGACAGACTATATAAAACTGGTTTCTTAAAAGGCTTACCCTGCATGTGGAGATATCTTAAATCATAGTCAAAATGATTGTCTCTAATTCCATAGGGAAACTAGTCTTGAGTCTAAAAGCAATAGAAGCTGCTTGTGACCCATGCTCTGGTAGCTTCCTCATCAGTGAGCTGTGCACAGATGCAAAACACATTCTTTTCTTTTACAAAGCTTCATTTAAAAGGCAGTGCAGAGAGTAATTATAGAAAATTTAATATCCACTTGCTTTTTCAAGTACTTTTTTAAAAACAAATATCTGCTTCTTATTTCAATTATTTGTCGCTGTGAATAACATAATACTATTTCTCACTGCAATGCTAATTTTATTTGTTGGGTAGTGAACTTGTCAGATAAAGAGCATAACACTCACCATCAGAAGTTGGCTGCAAAGACAAGTGCCTCTATACCTTTGTGCCTGCCATTTTCTCTGCAGAGAATGTTCTCTCCCCGCTTTCCTGACAGGTAAGCCTTACCTATCACTCAAGCCTTAACTCAAGTTTTACCTCTTCCCAACGGCCTTTCACTCTTCCCCATATGCAAGTTATTTTTCCATCTGTTTCTCCTGTCATTTATGCATACCCGACTATAGCACTTAACACGATGAATTTTAGGTCTTTACCAGTAGGGATGGTGTAATTTTCAACTTTGAATCCCCAGGACCTGGTAGAGTGCCTGGAACACAGTATCTATTTAACAAATGGTCTTTGGGATTGTTGTTGTTGTTTAAAAAAAATACAACATTGTTACACTGTTTCAAGCAAAGCTGTTTTATCATCTGATTATCATACAGTCACATCATGAGGCATGCCCTAGTACAACATTACCACCTAAGAAAAGCTGTAGATTTCACAAATGCTGTGTAAATTCTGGCAACCTTGGGGCGCCTGGGTGGTTTAGGCAGTTAAGCTTATGACTCTTGATCTCAGCTCAGGTCTTGATCTCAGGGTCGTGAGTTCAAGCCCCACACTGGGCTCCACACTGGGCTCCACTCTGGGCAAGAAGCCTACTTAAAAATCAATCAGTCAATCAGTCAATCAATCAATCAATGCTGGCAACCTTGAGTAAATGCAAAGAATCATAAAGTAGCAAGAAAAAATAATGGAAAACAGTTTCTTGAGTGTTTTTCAGAACCTTCGAGGAAGGAGTGATTTCTTTTTTATCTTTTTTTAAAGATTTTATTTATTTATTTGTCAGAGAGAGACAGAGCACAAGCAGGGGAAGCAGCAGGCAGAGGGAGAAGCAGGCTCCCCACTGAGCAGGGAGTCCGATGCGGGGCTTGATCCCAGGACCCTGGGAGCATGACCTGAGCCGAAGACAAACACTTAACGACTGAGCCGCCCAGGTGTCCCAGGAGTGCTTTCATATAAGAAAACAGTCTGACTCCTTGCCACCAAGCCAAGAGTGGTCCATGGTTCAGCAACATTAGCATCACTGAGAGCTTGTCAGAAGTGCAAAAATCTCAGGTCTCGCCCCCAAAATAGACATTTTTACAAAGTCTTCAGGAAATTTGTAAACTCATTCATTAAGATTGAAAAGCAGCGGTCTCACCTCTTAAAAATCACATGCATCCATTCTTTCATTTTGGGGGTCTTCAGAGCAGCTGCTCCCATATCTCTGATCTGTGATTTGTAACTGATTTATAACTCTAAATGTCTGCCACTGGGTAACAGAGATATTCCTGAAAAGGAAAACAATCCCTGGAAAAGAAAACAAAGGAAGGGCAGTTAGGAGGATAGGGGTCCTGGGAAGGATGTGGAAGAATAGTCATCCCAGTGGGAAGATGCTATAGAAGGTGTGAGAGCCTTCTAGAAGGCTCTAGAACATCTGGAAGTTTGTTGTATTGTCAGTGACGAGTAGAACAAATTTTATTTTTTAAGTGTATGCTCTTGAAGAAAATTGCCTAACCTATTAGAATCCAGATTACTTTGCTCAGATTCAGCTTTTTAGCAATAGTATTAATTAAAATGAAACTACTAAACTGCTGGTGGTGATAAAGTCATGTGAGTTCTGAAAAACATTTTAAAGTCTCTGATCTTTAAAGAGTAAAAGGATAAACCATCGATTTACCAAAATTGTTCTATTTCAGCTCACTTTTTTGTGGTCTGTGATTTAACAATTCAGAAGTGGTTTTTTTTCCCAAAGCTTCTTAAACTGGTGACTTTGTGGTTTTAACTCACTACACATAGCAAAAAATATGAACTTCAACATGAGTCTACTACAAATGATCTAGGAAGCCTCGGATGCTGACTTTTCACAATGGAAGCGTCTTTTTTTTTTCATATATTCATAGCATGTTGCTTCATATTGAAGGGGTCCAGAATAAGCCAGTGGGCATAAAAATTATTTTGAGCCAAAGACATTTGAATTCCTGAAATCCCTTATCTGCCTAAAAGCAAAGCCTCCCAAGAGAACCCAACGGTCATAAATCCCCTCTCCACCCCCACCCAGGGGCAACTCTAATCAACTCTTCTTGGAGACCAGAAGTCTACAAACCCAAGCAGACATTGCCACAAAGCTATCATATTTTTCATCTATTTTCCTAAAGACCCATTCCAAAAGTCATTTTTTTTTCCATAAGTGCCCCTTCATCCTCCTCTAACAAGTAATTTCTTCCTCCAAAAGTGTCACTTTGCCCTTCCCCATCCCCAGTGAAGATGGGATATAAGCCCCAGATTCAACCACCTCCCTGACTTAACCTTTCTTTGTGAACTCCCAAGTGCATATATAATTAAATCTGTTTTTTTTTTCTCGCTAATCTGTCATTTGTCAGCTTAATGAGAGGCCTTCAAACACTAAACATAAGAGAGTGAAATTTTTTGGCTTGCTGACAATTTACTTTTATCAAATTTAAAGCAATCTAAATTAGTATTAAAATGGTGGATATACCCAGACCAGAATTAGAATGTTTTAATCATTATATACTTATTTATCCAATAAAAGTTTGGCAAATGTGAGATGAATTCACTCTGTATAATCAGTAAATCCATATAAAGCAGGTAGTGGTGTCATGGACATCAACGGTGCATTTACATTTATCATCAGTAGTAATTCTTCAACTATTCAGGAGTCACAAACTGGTGTTTTCTTCAGCCCCATGGTATTAAAAGAAACACACTGAATTTGAATACCTTTAGGAGAGGCTAATACTCTGGTTTTACATCATTCCGACTACTCTGTAGTGTCCTACATGTTTATGTCATTCATTTTACATATTTTTTTTAAGATTTTATTTATTTATTTGACAGAAACACAGCGAGAGAGGGAACACAAGCAGGGGGAGTGGGAGAGGGAGAAGCAGGCCTCCCGCGGAGCAGGGAGCCTGATGCGGGGCTCCATCCCAGGACCCTGGGATCATGACCTGAGCCGAAGGCAGACGCTTAACGACTGAGCCACCCAGGCGCCCCATTTTACATATTTTTAATACCTCCCTGGCCCCTGAAGACAGTTGGGCAAATGTCTCCTGATTTTAATCAGATTGGTAAAGATAACTGTGAGATATCTGCTAAATTCTGAATTATATTATCCTAAACATAGAGCTACATCTAAATACATATCATGAAATTTAATTTCAGCAGACCCTTGTTATGTCAACATTATATAAAGACAGCAATAATTCCCATTAACAACAAAATAATAATCCAACTGGACTTTTATAGTAATAGCTCTAGAACTTTGGGGGATTATAAATTAGTGGAGAATCTGATGAAAGCCACATACCTTCTCTCCAGCAAAATGTACACACTTCCCCTCTCCCCCAAAATGTTTTGCAAGCAATCTCAAGTTATTTATAGGCTTCCTAAAGCCCGTATTTAGATTTATTTTTCCTAAGTACTTAATATGGTAAAAACGAAAGAACATATTTAAAAACTGAGCTTTTGAATAAACTACCTTAAGTTTGTGTTAGTGTAATGGTGAAATGATCTTGGATCTCAGCACTTTTCTCATATTTTTGTCTTCTCAAATTGAAGGCTTTATGTTACTAATTCTTGGAGAAAGGACTGTATTTGTTGTATTTCTCTCCCAATGCAAAGCGTAATTCCATACCTGGTAATACTACTACTACTACTGTATTTCTAGTCTTTAATATTTGACAGGTGTATCTGAAAGTTGCATCTAGGTTGGAAAGTTGATGTGTCAAGGGGTTTGGAATGCTTTAGTGTTTGCTGTTGGTGGTGGCACAATATGAAGGTTATTATTAAATATATTTTTTATAAAAGATAGGACATTTATATTAATTTATTATTACTATTTGAATACATAGCTTACCATTTGACATCTATGCTATACTATGCTAGGTCTGCAGATATTTTATTCTATCTTATCATGTACATTCGTTCATGACTGCAGAGACCACCTCTCTAACCATTGTCGTGCAGGATACTGGGCCATCCACGTTAGTATTTCTGAGAGCTGATTGGCAAAAGTAAGGAAGTGGCTGCAATAGAAACTTAGGTGCATGTGACCTAAAAGCCACAAAGTTGTCCTCACATACGAGATACTCTTGCTTGAAGAGCTGTGTTGATTTAAAATGATTTATACTAGATGTGTGTGATTTATTAAATATCCTTTAGGAAGAAGCAGTTCTTACTATAAATCAAGACTTTGTTTCATTCCTTCTTACTATAAACACTAGCATGACCACCTTTGTTCTTAAAAAATAGCAGATTTAATAAATATAAAAAAAATCTTTGAATTCCAAGAAAAAATTAACTAAACATTCTAATATGCTGGATTATTCAACTCATCGTTTGTCTCATTTAATAAGTACTATCAATTGAATCCTGACTTCACAATGTAACAACGGAAAAAATTTGAAAAGCTGACCATCATAAAGAGTTTCAAAAATTAAATCTAATGAATTGGCTGGTATGCAGTGTTTACTTGATATTGGTTCCCTCCTTCTTCCCTTATCAATGTGATGGCATAAGGACTTCAGGCAAAATTTTCAGAGCATTAAAGTCAGGCAGTATCTTAGAACAATAGCTGTATGGTCTTTGTAAATATACAAAATTAACATTGTTCTCTGTTAAGTTTTCCTTCCAAACACTTAAATAAACATGTGATTGTTTCCTTTTGTCCAGAAAGTATGAGAAAGATTAAGCCTCATCTATCTTGGCTGATTTTGGTTCATTTCTATCTGAGGAACTCAATAAGTGTTTTTCAAAGTTCTTTTAAAGAAATTAAAGAAGGGACAATATATTTAAGCAGCACCAAATCTTGGCTGGTCCTCACTTTTCTCCTTATAAGAATAATTAAGGAAAGCTTTCAGAATGATTGGTCATTTAAGTGATACAGACCCTGAGGAATAGCCAAAGCATAGATGAAGAAAAAGTTAAGGAAAAGAGCATTCCAGAACCAAGGAACAGCATGGGCTAAAACACAGATATGAGAAGACAAAAATTATGTACAGAAAATGTGAGTAGCAAGATGAATCCTGCAGGACAGTGGTTGTCAAACTGTGTTCCGGGAAGCCTGAGATTTGTGCGGAGTGAATTAGGTGCCATGGCAGAGGGGAAGGGATGCAAGTATTCGGATCTCCACAGAGCCCTTCAACACCTACAAACCTGGAGCATTTCCATGTTTGTTTCTTTACATGTTGGGGTTCCATTTATATTCATTTTGAACAAAGTTTTCCACACTGAAACAAATGGAGGAAAATTGCTGTTGAATTGCTGTTGAAAACCAACTTTAGCTAGCTTAAGCAAAATAAAGATGATTATAAAGAAACTGGGCATTTCTCAGAAACCAAGAACAAAAATGTGGGCAAGAATTGAGCCTCTTACTCAAAAGACAAGAATTTGTAAAGCCTCAGACGGAACTGAATCCAGCACATGAAAAAAAAAAAAAACGTGTTCAGAGAGCATGCTTTCTCTGTCTCTCGGTCCTATTTCTCTCTGTGGACAGATTTTATTATTATTTTTTCTGCAGAGAAATTTTATCTGCTGCTCTGTCAACATGGTTGGCAGAAGCAGCCCAGTCAATGCTACAATGTTTACATGGTGCCGAGGACTGGCTGACTGGAGCTCTGATCACAGGTAAAGAGAATATAGAGAGTGGAAAAAAAAAAAAAAGATAAGCAGAGAATCAGTGACCTGTAGGACAGCATCAACTGGCCACATTTATGTGTAACTGGTGTCCTGAAAGGAAGGTGGGAGGAACAGAAAAAGTATTTAAGGAGATAATGGCTGGAAATTTCCAAGTTTAATAAAATGTATAAATTAATAGCTCAAAGAAGCTTAATCACCCCAAGCAGACTAAAAGAAAACAATATCAAGACATATCACAAGCAAATTGTTGAAAATCAAGTCATAAAAAGACAATCTTGAAAAGAGCCAGAGAAAAAAGGCAGACTGAGTACAAGGGGAAAAAAAAGAAAGAAAAGAAAAAAATGAAAAGGAAAGAAAAAACATTTTATTCTAGACTGCTTATCCAGCAAAACAGTTTTCCAAAAAATAAAAGTGAAATAAAAACTTTCTTAGATACACAGATGCGTAGAGAATTCATCCCCAGTAAACCTTCACTAGAAGGAATGCTGAGGAAAGTTTGTTAAGTAGGAGGAAAATTATATCAGAGAGAAATATAAATCCTCACAAAAAAATGAAAAGTACCAGAAATGGTAAATATCTGGGCAAATATAAAAATGCATTTTCTCATTTTTAAGTTCTTTAAAAGATACTTAACTGTTTAATGCAAAAGTAATAATACACTGGAGGATTTAAGCACAGGACCGATGAATCTGATGCGATAGCACTCCAGTCATTAGGGCACTCATCAGCTGACACAGAGTTAGTAAAAATAAAGATGATCATGTCTGGATCTGATATAATCAAGGAGAGGCCTTTAAAATGAGGTGAAGTCTGGGGCACCTGGGTGGCGCAGTCGGTTGAGCAACCAACTCTTGGTTTTGGCTCAGGTCATGATCTCAGTGTTCTGAGATGGAGCCCCGCGTCAGGCTCTTTGCTCAGTGTGGAGTCTGCTTGAGATTCTCTCTCTCCCTCTGCTCTACCTGTTCACGCTCTTTCTCTCTCTCTCAAATAAATAAATCTTTAAAAGAAAAAAAAAAAAGGAGGTGGAGTCTAAGAAAGCCGTTTTCCTGCTGACCGTAAAGAATGAGCCACACTGAGTTCTACAAGTTCAAGGAAATGCATTCTACCAAAAAAGACATAAAGCTTGGAAGAGGAGATTCGATTCCTGAGGCTCAGATAAGACTCCAGCCCTGGCTGACACCTTGAATGCAGCTTTGCAGGCCCCGAACAGAGAATACAGTAATGAGCTTGGGACCTACAAAAACTGAGATAATAAATGGATATTGTTTTAAGCTGCTAAATCTGTGGTAATTTGTTACATAGCAATGAAAAACTAATAAGCCCATACAAAGGAGGTGCTGAAGTCCCATTCTGCTAATTATGACATTAACTCTCAAAAAAGCATTTCTTTACCACCAGTGCTAGTTGTATGTTTGTAGTGGTGAGAAATTCCCTCACTACATACAGTAAGAGGAAACTGGAGAGGAAACGGTCAAAGACTGAGTTGTGTGACATTCTTTCCCATCATGTAAAAAGATGTATAGGTAAAATTTTATGTCTTACCTCTCCAACTAGATTGTTCATTCCATGCGAGGGGATCATATGCTTTATATTTTTTGTGACCATTTAAAAAGTACTGGGGCACCTGGGTGGCTCAGTCGGTTGAGGTCCTGGGATCAAGCCCTGCATCGGGCTCCCTATTCAGCGGGGAGCCTGTTTCTCCCTCTCCCTCTACACCTCCCCCCTGCTCCTGCTCTCTCACTCTCTCTCTCACACTCTCTCTCAAATAAATAAATAAAATCTTTTAAAAAAATATACTTATACTGTATGTTGCTCAAAGTCTATACAGTGTATGATAGAAAGGCAAATTATATTTTTTTAAATGGGTGAATCTTTCATTGATTCCTCAAAGATGGTTAATATAATTTAGCTAAAATATTTATTTCCGTGACTTTCAATTTCAAGATGCTGGTTAACATGCACTCAACTATAATGCCGTAAACTTTTCTGACACGAGACACTATTTACTCACAAAAGGAATAAGTGTCAGTTACCTTTAGCTCAATGATTATTTAGTAGTTACACAAATTTTTAACATCTATAGCAGGTAGCATTAACACATGCTTATAATACACACATAATTAATATCCACATCATTATCCTCAATTGGTAATTCATAAATGAGAAAAGAATTTCTAACTTATTGACTAGATCTCTAAGGAAAACTATTTTCTCTAATCCATTATTTTAACAACTATTTTAATTTAAAAAGGAACAAAACATTTTTTCTTTAAAAATAAACATACATTATGTTACAGGGGATAAAATTAATATTTAACATGGCTCTATTTACAAAAACATTCTGGCCTCACACTTCATAATATAGAAATTTGTAGGTCTGGGTTTAACTTCAGTTTACTTAGTTAGATATTTGGGTTTAGAAGTCCATCTAAGCTGACAAAAAAAAATATGCAGATCCAAATGGAAAAATCATGTCTGTTTTTCAATTTTTGCTTACCAAATCATTCTACTCATTTCTCCATGTTGTCCACTAAAGATTTTTATTGAAATTCAAGCAAATTTTAATCTTCCCCAAATTCTATCAGGTTTTTTTGTAAACTAATCAAGTGTTAATTACATCTTAATTTTGTTTTGTTATATCTTTAAACAGTGGTTCAAAACTTACTGAAATCCTTTTGAAGATTTTTTTTTTTAAAGTAAGCTCTTTTTTTTGTTTTTTTTTTTGTTTTTTTTTTTTAAGTAATCTCAACACATAATGTGGGGCTTGAACTTACAACCCCAAGGTCAAGAGTTGCATGTTCTACTGACTGAGCCAGCCAGGAGCTCCTCCTTTTTGAAGATTTTTAATCAGGGCGCCTGGGTGGCTCAGTTGGTTAAGCGACTGCCTTTAGCTCAAGTCATGATCCCAGAATCCTGGGCTGGAGTCCCGCATCGGGCTCCCGGCTCAGCAGGGAGTCTGCTTCTCCCTCTGACCCTCTCCCCTCTCATGCTGTTTCTCTCTCTCTCTCTCTCTCTCTCTCTCAAATAAAATCTTTAAAAAAAAAAGATTTTTAATCGAAGTAGAACATTTGGATTCCATGTTTTTAAGTATGCAAATTTTTAACAACAAGCTTATATAATGATGGGAACATTTATTTTAAATATGCTCTGTCCATAGCCTGCATTTCTTGCAGAAAAGAGTTACTTTCTTTTCATTGATCAACTTCTTGGATCTTAGATTATTCTTCTTCTTAATTAGGTTGGGAAACAGCTTGCACTAAGAGCAGGAAATGGTGTGATTTGTGCCATTTCAGGTGGCTTACTTGTGGTTACATTAGTTGTAAGGTCTTCAATCAATTGCAATTCTTTTTAAACCACTAACCCATTTTCCGAAGGCTTAGGTCAGTGAAAACTAGGGAAAATAAATCCATAAATCTACCTTAATAAGTCCCAATGAACTGCTCTGTGTTGTAATAATACATGAACCAGACAGAGTATTGCTGTCAACGCCCCACGCTCCCCAACCCCCACCTCCATGATAAAGGTCCCTCTTCCCTCCTGCAGTAGGTGATTCATGACTCTTCAGGACTCACTTTGAGAGCCAGAGTTCTGAGTAAAGCTTAATGTCGTTCTTAGTTTTCAGATAAAAATATATTTTTTTAAAAAAAGATTTTATTTTTATTTATTTGAGAGAGAGACAGAGTGAGAGAGAAAGAGAGCGAGCAAGAATGGGGAGAGAGAAGCAGACTCCTGGCTAAGCAGGGAGGCCGACGCGGGGCTCGATCCCAGGACCCTGAGATCATGACCTAAGCTGAAGGCAGTTGCTTAACTGTCTGAGCCACCCAGGCGCCCCCAGATAAAAATATCTTTAAAAAAAAAAAAAGAGTTCTAGTATTTTTCCCCCATCTTCAATAGATGTCTTGAATAAGCCATTTTGAAGACTGGTATTTGTGGTCACTTCACCAAGTCCTAGTGGTGGTTGACAGAATTTCAATTCCTGGGTTCCATCCAGAGCTACTGAACCTGAGGAGATGGGGCAATGATTAAAGTTTTAAAACAAGCTTTACAGGTGATTGTGATGTACCACAAAGTGACAACTTGCCTCCAATTAGTAAACCAAGCAAAGTAGAGAAACAAGCTTACATCAGAATCATCTTGGGAGGCTTGTTAAAAATATCTAGACGCTGGCTTCTATCCAAGACAAACTAAAACCAAATCTCGAGGGGTGAGACCTGGAATTTTATATTTTTTAAGTGATTTCTCATGCAGGACTAGGTATAGAAACCACTGCAGTTTATATTGTTGAAGTGAGCTTTGTAATAAGAATTGACATTTTTCTTATTCCTCTCAAAATTCTCTTGCTAGCAAACTTTTAGAGTTCTCTGAGGTTCTGTGGTTCTCGAAATGCAGATCCAGGGTCAGAAGCAACAGCATCCCCTGGGAACTTTAGAAATACAAATTCTCAGACCCCACCCCATCTTACTGAATCAGAAACTTGTGGAGTGGGGCCCAGCGCTCTAAGTTTTAGCAAGCCCTGCATGCAATTCCAACACACATTTAAGTTTGAGATCACTGGTTGAGGTCAAGTAATGAAAATTACTTGTCCTTTTCTTTTTTGTGTGTGTTTGGAGGGCGGGGAACTTTATAAGAAACAATTTGATATTGAAGAAATAACTTAATTCCTTGAAAGTTGTATTACTGGCAATGAATGAAGCATCATGGTTTCTCTCTGTATTTCTCTTTATGTTGTGTGCTGCAGATGTTGGCAAGAATAGCACCATTTTATATATTTGCATTGGGGGAGTCTGAGATCAGGGTTGAGGAAATCTTTTAAGGTTAAATTCTCACAAATACTTCCTCCGGAAGACCTTGTGCCAGGCCGTGATTTCCCAGCAGATGTTTTCCGTTATATAGCTACTGGGTCATGACAGATTTCCCCGGTTTGCAGTTGCCATGACAACCACATTTTTTGGTCTGCAGAGAATAGTATACAGCTCAGAGGTGTACGTTTTCTCGTAGTAATGGAAATGTTGATCCATCAAAGAAATTGATTAGTTGACAACTGTACATTTGATAAATCAGTAAATTTGAAGGATCACATTTATTGTACATGGTTTATCCAGTGGACAGTATGCTGTTTCCACTAAATTTTCTAGACAAATAAAGATCCTGTGGTAAGCACACCAGTTTCTGAGCCTGTGAAAAGCTGGGGAAAATGTTTTGTTATTATTATAAACCATATTTTACACGTAGGAGGAAATGATTGTAAGGAGAAATAGCCATAGATTTTATTCATATTTTCTGTTTTACATTCATTTTGAGCCTATTTTGCCCTTGGTCACTTACTATACAAATGAAAGCAACTATTAATTTGCAAAACAATGATAATTTAATAACATTGTAGACTTGTATACGTAACATCTAATTGTTTGTAATTTCATCTGGGAGCTTGTTATCTAGGGTATCATTAGGTTTTACATACACAAAAAGGCTATGGCAAAACATTTTCAAAATTAAGGCCCTTTGAAAAATGAACCAATTATCATTTTCAAATTAAATCAAAAGAAAGTTTGTTTTTTTTTTCTCTACCAGTATATGTCTGGACATGGTAATTTTTCTCTCAAGTATTATTCATAACATACTGAAATCATGTTCTGCTTGGTTTATGACCTATATGAGAATGAAAATCTTTCAAACAGAGGTATTTTAAGTTATGGTAATTACTTTCACTGCTAGGTCCCATGAAGTCTGGGTCAAAGTGTAATGTTCATCCAGTAACTGTGAAATTGAACTCTATTTCTTGTACTACCACAATGACTGGGGATAGGCTTTATAGTCTACTTTGATTTTTTTTTTTTGCAATAGTTTAATATTTTTTGTCTTGGAATAATTTTGATTAAGTATAGTCATGTATATGCATCACACTGATAGGAAATTGTTTTGTTTTAGTCAATTCCTTATTTTTTGAATTGCATTATTTGATGTAAATGAAAATTTGAAGATGTATTCTTTGTCTTGGATGATATAAAATTCTTTATATTCTTTTCTTGGCAAGTTTCTTTGAATTACAGACCTTGAAAGTATTGTATTTTTGGGTCTTTTTTCCTTATATCAGGGGTATATAACTTGTATTATTTCCTCCTCATAGATTATGTGCTTCCTGAAGTTCAATATTATTTCTTTGGTTTGTCTTTGTTTTGCATCCCTTGTAGTACCTGACACACATATAGGTGCTCAATAGATCCTTGTTATAATCAGTTGATATCAAATCTTTTATCCCTCTGTAAATTTGACTTCAATGGATGTTAATTTGCAACTGCTTTATACATTTTTTTATTTTCCAAATGTTCTGAGATGAACATAAATGATTTTATAATATGAAAAAAAAAACTGATCTAAGTTTCAGGGCACCTGGGTGGCTCAGTCAGTTGGGCATCTAGCTCTTTATTAGGCCAGGGTCGTGATCTCAAGGTTGTGAGATGGATCCCTGTGTTGGGCTCCGTGCTGAGCATGGAGCCTGCTTGGGATTCTCCCTCTCCCTTTCCCTCTGCTCCTGCCCCCTCTAAACAAACAAATAAACAAACAAAAAACCAATCTAAGTTTTAAAATAACAGAAAGGAAATTCAGTAGCTACCTTTCTCTCTTGATGTTCTCTCAGTTCCATATCACTTGGTAAATATGACTGCGGTGTTTGTATGTATCTCTCACCCTTTACCCCTTCTGAGGTTGTAGATTAAATTTTTGCAGGGAATAGTTCTATCTAAGAGAAATTATACATCCACACTCAAAGGAAGCTGAGAGTTCCCCTCTCTCCCCACCCTATTCTAACCCTTTCCATCCACCTATCATCCTGTCCTGCTCCATGTGTTTGTGTTCAATGAAAAAGAGAATCACAGGATTTCAGCCCTGGAAGGGACCTAAGAGATTCTTAGGTCACAGATTGCAATCTCTAATGCTCCTGGAGCCAGGCCGTACTACAGTGTGTGAAGTAGGTCTGCT
The DNA here is from genome assembly GCF_003265705.2 of Callorhinus ursinus. NCBI lineage: Eukaryota > Metazoa > Chordata > Mammalia > Carnivora > Otariidae > Callorhinus > Callorhinus ursinus. The sequence continues at coordinate 64,197,360 of NW_027397064.1, read as the reverse complement.
TGGAACTGTGATGTCTCAGAGAAAAAGCCATATCTAAAGGAGGGAGGGAAGACACAGCTCCAGCTGATCGCTGCTAAGTGAGAATATAGGCCAACTCTATCAAATTTTTTTAAAAAAATTAAAAATGGATTTGTAGGTAATCATCCCAATTTTTAAATGTTGGCAGCTGATGCACGCAAAAAAAAAAAAAAAAAAAGGTAATGCCTGTTGAATGAAACATATCTTCAGGCCAAAATGGGGACATGAGCTGCCAGGTTTCCCATGTGGTTAGACTACATCCTCATTTCATAGATGAGGAAACTTAAGCTCAGACTGATGTAAAAAAACTTGCCTAAGACCATCCTGGATCTTAGACAAAAAAATCTCCAGTGCTCTTCAACTATAGATGTTGGTGACTTGAGTAGATATATCCTTAAGTCGGGAAGGAAGTTTGTGAGCCCATCTTCTGTGGGAATGGAGTGTCTGTAAACCATTTTATATCTTTGATCATGAAAACAAGAAGGCATTTGTCTTGTGGATCAGAAAGTAGAAACAAGGCTTTGTTTGAGTAGGTGATGTGGTCCAACATCTGAGAGGAAGAAAGGGCAATATTGTTTACTTTGTATTCATCGCATTTTTTTAGTAACTCCAAACTCTTTTTTGTTCAGTAAAACCTAACAATCTCTGAATTTCAGTTAGAGGTTTGCTAATGGAAGGAAATTTGTATGTTCTATATTACTTCTACTGGGTTATTATTTCTATTTAGGGATTACTTGTAATTTAGAAAAAGAGAAAATTATTTCCTAAAATTGCAAGAATGATCTCTTTCCCTGAATTTCTGTTATTACATTGCATTTTGCTTTTTGCTTAAAGTTTTCTTTCTCTAAATACTCAAGAAATTTCCTATAGATCTTTGGTAGTATCAAACAGATCATTCTTGTAAGAAGGTTTCTATTTCCTTAGATAAAATTTTAGCCACTGATTAGATTTTATATTCAAATGGGGTCCAGCATGCATTGCTCCTTGTTCCACAAACTATACAAGATCAACTAGACCAGAAATGGCTGAAATCTGAAGATGAGAATATGACTGCAAAGATTAAGGAAGGCCTAAATCACAAAATACATCACAAGGCACACTTCAAATCTGTAATAAAAATAGCTTTCTACATCAGTGATTCTCAGACCAGATTCCTCAAATCACCTGGGAAACTTAAAAAATACCAGTGCCCAACCATGGATTCTGACTTAATTGACCTGGAAGCTGGGCACACATATATCTTATGCCAGTCCATCTCCACATACTGGGACCAGCACATGGTAGAAATAGTAATGGGTCCAGGAGTAAGATAAATTCTCCTCTAAATCCTTACACCAATCCCTGTCATGTACCCCGGGATATCCAGCATCAGTACCTAAAGAGGAGTGACAAATCTGTCTTGGTCCCCTATTGTATTTGCAATACAAGGAGTTACAGAGTTATGAGAGGTTGGTGAAGGTTATGAGGTTAATCACATACCCCAGCCATCTAATTATAACACTTGTGATGGTCTAAGAACTGGCTGATTGTCAAAACAATTCTTGAACACAAAGGTTAGGTCAGAGAGGGAGGCCAAATCCTCTAGTATGGCCAGTGCCACAGGTCTTGAAGTGAAAATGCTTTTGGGAAAACATTAGTCCTCTGAACCATACTTCGTGGTGAGGCCTTCATTCCTGACTAGCCTTGACTCCACAGGGTTATAGCTCCTAGTGTTCATTTATTTAAGTTCACCAACACAAACACCTCTCAGAGGGCTGGGTTCAGGGTCGTCACCAGGATGTGTCCCTTCATGGATTCAGAATCCTTATCTTCTACCTCCTCTTCAATGGCCACTCTGATAGCTAAATTTTTGACCCAATAATATCAAAATTCTTATTACCCTTATCTATAGAATAACTAGGGCAAATTGCCATAAGATTGTTCCTCCAGGGGAGACAAACCTCAGGGATCCCATGGTGATTTTCTGTGCCAACATTTAAAGAGTTGCCACTTATTTTAAGGAAGAGAGAAAATATGAAAAAATATATTTATCCATATTTTATATATGTATTCATATATGTATATATTTTATATATATTTTATCCATATATATATATAAGCTCTGAGCAATTCCCTAATTTACATTTAGTTCTCTGAGTGCCTTCAGATAGAGGTTTATACAGTAGAGATAACTCTTAGAAATTTCAACACTTTAAGCTTAATACTTTAAGTTTTAATTTTAAAACCGGAAGTTTTAATACTTAACCTCAGAAGAATATGCCTAGTGAGCACAAAACTTTAAATTGGTATTTCCCAAACTATGTTCTGCAGATCTTGAGTTTTATGGTTTGTTAGCAGTTGCCATATATACTTACGTACAGGTGTAAACACACCCCCCAACAGGATTTACTGTATTGGGAAATGCTGTCTTAAACAAATGTAAATGAGCTTATTTACTTTAAGATTTCAAAAGTTTTTGCCAGTTAACATTAGAAAGATGTAATTTAATACAGTTTCAAAATTATTCAACCAATTAATCTGTTTTGGAGGACCATGTAATGAGACTAACATTTTTTAAAAAGAACTTCAGAAAATGTCCAATATGATGAATTGGAATGTTAGGGATTTTGGAATTCCAGACAGCGTTCAGATTCTAGTTCTGTCCCTTGCCCAGTCACGTGGCCATGGGCAAGTACTGGTTTTCTTGAGTAGATATTGGATAAATAGTATCTGTCTCTCAAGATTGACCTGAAATTAAAAGAGATAAGTTATATAAAGATATTGGGACACAGAGGTCCTCAATATATCAATAAACCTGAATTCAATCCCTTTCTTCACTTCAGGGTCTTCTGATGGCCCTTCATGCATAGGCCTATGTTTTTATATGACTCTAATCAGGTTTCACAGATGGATCTTATTTTTTTACTTCACTCAGTTATTTACTATAAATATGGGCCTGTATTAACTAGTCCATACAACTTAACAGGCCATCTAGTATTTCAGGGTATTAAACACTAGTTTCCTTGGATAATCATTTATTGTTGGACATTTGAGTTATTTTCAAATTTCCCCTTTCCTAACAGTTTTGTATGAAAAGCTTGGAACAAACTACTTGTTTGCTTTTAGATTATTTTCTAGGAGTATATTCCCCAAAGTGAAATTACTAGGTCAAAGGAAAGAAACCATTATATAGTTTTTGTCACAAATAGCTCTGCAGAAAATTTGAACCAATTTACAATGTCACTTAAAATATATAAGCGTACATTTATACCTTAACCTGTCACCAATGGATTTTTAGTGCTTTTGCTAGTTTAATGGGTACATACTGGTGACTTAAATTTGCCTTAAGCCAATTTTATTTAATACCCATAATGCTGTGGATTTTTGAGTATATCACTTTACTATATTTTTTGTAAGTGTGCAAGCTGTTTATTCTACTTCTTTGATGTTTATTGACTAAAATCTGATTTCCAGGGTATAGGATCTCTAGCCAACCTCATGTTTTAGGGAAAATATGGATAATATGTAGGAACTACTTTTGTGGGATGACTAGCAAGCTTTGTCACGTGACATCAACCCTTTGTTCTCCCACCACTTCCCTTCCCCCATTCTACCCTCTGAACTTGAACTTAGTGGATCTCAAGTTTTTTTTTTTTTTTAAGATTTTATTTATTTATTTTGAGAGAGAGAATGAGAGAGAGAGAGAATGAGAGGGGGGAGGGTCAGAGGGAGAAGCAGACTCCCCGCTGAGCAGGGAGCCTGATGTGGGACTCGATCCCAGGACTCCAGGATCATGACCTGAGCCAAAGGCAGTCGCTTAACCAACTGAGCCACCCAGGCGCCCTCAAGTTTTTTTAAATACAGGAATGATTCTACAAATATCCAGTGCTTGCTTAAATCTCTGCTTATGGTTGGCCAAAAGTGTTTGTGATGTCAAAATTCCTTTTAAAACTCAGAAGAGCCATGATCCCAAACTTATATCAATTATTTATACCCATGGGCAACCTTTAAATGGGATCCTGATAATTTTTAAATTAATATGGAGAGTGACTAAACTATGTTATATAAAATTATTACAGAGGATTGTCTACTTCATGTGTCAAACTCCGCCTATAATATTTTTCCCTATTGCCAAGGCCACTTGGCCACTGTCAAGTCTATTCTTTAGGAACCAGTCCTGACTTTAGATGGTAGTTTCCTTCTCAGTATTATATAGTTTAGCATTAAGTTACAAGTCCTGCTAGTCCAGCCTTGGTCATGAACTTCAATACTGATGAACTAACTTATCTGTCTTGAACTCAAAGATTAAGTTTGGTGAAGAAAGTGTTGGTCTGTGACCTGTTGACTGACTATAGATAACTGACTTTCTGCTTGTCCTACGCCTTAGCAAATACGGAGTCATCTCATTAACTACTAACAGAGGAAAAGCTAGGTAAATCATAATCCAAAGCCTGAAATCCAAAGTCTTTGTTTTTCAGAGAAAAGAGCATGTGTTATTTACATGGCAAACTGAACAGCTTTCTCTTGCCAAGGTGCACAAAATGAGAAATCTCCTATATCCCTACACATGACTCAAATATTGCCTTCTCTGTATTGAGGACATATGCATGCTCTGAAAAAGGACAGATCTGAAGGACTGTGTACTGAAAGCAAAGAAGCAGGAGAGGGAGCCATAGAGGGATAACCCAGCAATCATCTACAGAAATAGTTCACTAGATGTCACCCCACACTTGAGTCAGGATTAATGTTTTTCTAACAGAACACACTAGCAGGAAAGGGGCCTTCTGTTACCTGGAAAAGAACTCTTGTTTCTCCCCAACCTAAATTCGTGGAATATCTTTGTGTTGAAAATTATTTGAAGTCATAAAAGTAACTTTTGGCTTTAACCAAAGAGTTTTTTTGATGTCCATGAATTCTTAACATTTGAACAGGGATGTACTATGCTAACCTATTATGTAATTTTATATAGTGCATATTTATTACATAGAAACTTGAAAATGCAAATAAGCAAAAGAAAAGAAAAAAGGCCTGCATTACATGACCTCACCTCCAGAAATAAAATTATAAACATTTTGATACATTCTTCTAGAATTCTTTCTATACACACAACACTAAACAGTTCATAAAGTACATATTATTTTTTCCATGTCAATATATTTTTACCGTGAATTTACAATATCACTTAAATGGCATAATAGCATTTTATTATTTATTAATCAATTCTATATAATTAAACATTGATACTATATGCTTGAGATCCTAATATGTTGAAAAAAGATGTGAGCTTCAATGTATTTTTCTAATATTTTTTTAAATAATTTTTTATTGTTATGTTAATCACCATACATTACATCATTAGTTTTTGATGTAGTGTTCCATGATTCATTGTTTGTGCATAACACCCAGTGCTCCACGCAGAATGTGCCCTCTTTAATACCCACCACCAGGCTAACCCATCCCCCCACCCCCCTCCCCTCTAGAACCCTCAGTTTGTTTTTCAGAGTCCATTGTCTCTCATGGTTCGTCTCCCCCTCCGACATACTCCCCTTCATTCTTCCCCTCCTGCTATCTTCTTCTTCTTTTTTTTTTCTTAACATATATTGCATTATTTGTTTCAGAAGTACAGATCCGTGATTCATCAGTCTTGTACAATTCACAGTGCTCACCATA